>NC_133110.1:31806789-32165122 GCF_022965805.1 Primulina eburnea
GGATCATCTGTAATTATGAAAATTCGAGCCTACTTGATTGTTGGTCATCCTTAAAATCTTCTCCTGGTGATCTGCTACTGCTAGGAAATGCAAAACCGAGTGAGGATGCTGCGTGATCAGCTTACCCAAGTACATAATAGATTAAGGTAAAAGTTTTTAGCACATCAAGTATGATTTTTAATGGAATTTTCGATTAATAGAAGCACACAGGTTCCAGTTTTCGCCAAGGTGCTAGTTTAACGACTATGATGATTAAACAATCAAAATCTTTTAGAAACTCATTCTTTTCCCCTTGTTGATGCTCAGGCTTCTGAAAAATAAAACGTTTTGCTATCTTTATTTCACAGCTACTATCAGAAAATCTTGGGTGGTTGTCATCTAATGCTTGAATTTCTTTCTTTGTTGTCTTATATTCATCCATGTAACTATCTTGAACTCGTCGCCGAATTCATTTTAGATATTTTAACTTTTTATTTGTCCTCAGCTGGTGGACTAATCCAGACAAAATTGAAGACGTTGAACATCTTAATCAGATGGAGAATTCACTAATGGAATCTCTCAATAGGATTCGCATGCAAAAGGTACTGCATTTGTTTCTTTGGTTCAGAAAAATGGATGAATTTCGAGAAATTTCATTTTTAGGAATCAGTAAAATAAGCATAATGTTGATTATCAGTATATGATTTCTTTGGATATTCTGCATGAACAATACCCAATTGAAAGAAACTAAAATAACCTATATATAATTCTACCTTAGCAGGAAAATTTTGGGAAGTACCCCCTTGTTCCATTTGATTGCACGAGCCAGGTATAGAATCAATCTACTACTGCAAAGTGTCTAGTTGCTGTTTTTTTTCTTTTTCCGTTTTCGTATGTTACATATCTGGATAAAATTTACGCTCTCTTGAAAATTATTAGTTCCTAAATGGGATGCACTTTTCAACGACGGCATCCAGTGAACAGCATTGCCAAACGCAGTCATGGTTTCCAGAGGGTGAGAGTCATATGATGCTATCGAATGAAGCCCATTTCTTGTCTAGTAGGTGAGTGGTTCTCCTCTGATGTGATATCATAAACTATATAGTTTGTTTCGACAAATCTAACGATAAGGATCATATATATTCATTGAGTTGAAACTCGGATGATTTGATTTTTTATTGTTTCTCTAGTATAATATATAGTTTCTGACGTTTCTATTCAGAGATTTGGAGTGCGCCCAAGATGCGTCCTTCCCATCCTGTTCTAGTTTCTTTGGTGAGGTGAAAGACGACAATCTTGAGAGTTCGAGACAACAGAAAAATGAGGCACAGAATAGTATTACTATCGATGATTATACCAGCTCGGCTCAGTTGAGACTGCCTCTCAGTCAACAATTTCCATATCATCCATTTGGAAGTTTAAGTTTTCCTGATGTCTTGGAGGCTGGGAGGGAGGCGAATTTTCTTCCTAGTGCTATGGATTATCAGCTAAATGGAAATTTCGAACTCCCGAGATCCGTATACAACAGTTTGCAGCATAGTTTAGTTCCTACTGCTGGTTCATGCGCCATTTCTATGCTTAACGAGAACTCTTATCTTCAGGTCAGTCCTTGTCAATATTTAAATCTTCTTTGTGCGAAAAACTTATTTCAAGGTTGGCTTGGATACGTTTATGCCTCAAGTTACATTAGCTGCGAGTTCTTGCAGTCCTGTCTTAATGTTTCTTGCAGTCCAGTCTTAATGTTTTCTATCTAACCTTCATATGTTACTGCTGCAAATCATTGGTATCTCGCAGCCCCCTAATTAGCCTGAAGATTCGGTTAAAAACTGGGCTTTCAAAACTGAAACTACTCGAGAACGATAAAGATCAGCCGTTAAATGATCATGCGCCTACAGCTCGTTCTGGCACAGACAACCTAGGATATTTGCTGTCTCACAAATAAATAAGACATCGGTGCACGACTCTTGGCATCATTATATCGGCATTTTGCGTTGATACAGGTTCTGTTTCTGGTTATTAATCGAGATCTTATATAAACTTCACACCCAAAGCCAAGGGTGGATAGAAAAATTTCTAAAGAAATTCTTGTAATGACTTATTCTAAATTTTCCACATAAAGATGCGTTTTCTTTAAAGATTGCCGGTGATTCAGTAAACATAAGATTGTCAGTGATTTACTAAAATTTATATCAATAATAATTGCCATTACAAATCTCTGTACACTGAAGCTCCCTTTGTTTGCAAGTACAGCACAAATCTCTGCCAATTCCATGACATGAAAAACATCATACTTAATTTTCATCTTCAGAGTAATGAAATCAATTAGAGAATGTCTGGATAATGGTGTTGTGCCATGGGTCCGAAAGGTGCTGCAACAGGTTGTCAAATGGCCCTTTCCCAGTCACATTGTGCTGCACAATGAATCCCAAGAATGCCAACATTGCTAGTCTTCCTGCAAATTCATACACAAGTACATTAAAATCCTGATTCCGCCACTGATGCGAAACGTCACTGATTTGAAACGTTAGAAACACGAACGTAGGAGACAATCAATACCAAACAACTGTAACCATCTTACCATTGGCTATCTCTTTCTCCTTAGCTTCCAAAGAGGGGGAGAAGTTCAAAGGGTTGAAATGCCTCCAGGATAGCCAACTTCATTGGGAGGCAAGCAGTAGCTCTTAAAGATAGGATCTTGGTTAACACTTCCTGGGTTTCTTGATGTCTTGCCACCTTCTGATCTCGACATAGTGAAACAGGATAAACTCGATAACGAAGAGAGTCGATGACGAGGCGAAGTAATCCGCTTTCCCTGCGTCGTACCATTTCGGAACGTTGATGATACCGATGGACGAAAAAACTTCGGGCAACAGCATGCCTGCAACACCGAGCATTGCCCATCGGCTGTTCACAAGCTCAGCCTGGACAAACCACCTCAAGTTCTCCGGGTCTTCTGCTAGTCCTAGTGGATCAAATCCATTGTCACCTGGAAGACTGAGAAAAGAAAACACATAAGAAACAGACTCAGTAGCCTTAAATTTCGACTCGTTTACACACCTGCCGTTAAGGTAGTTGGGAGAAGCCAACCCCGGCAGCCATTGGCCTTTCTTGGCTTCCACTTTGACTGATCTGTAGGATGAAACCGCCGGTTTCACGGAGACTTCCCGGTTCAATTTGCCGGATGATCCCTTGAGGAATCGGCTTTTCGAAGCACATGGCCGAAAACCGGCAACGTAAGCTTGTGTGGTGACAGTGGCCATTTCTCCAAGGTGAATTCTTGAGCCGGAGAAATTGTAGTGAATGGTTTCCTGGGCTACGAATGAATTTTTCGTGTTCGCAATTTGTATGGTTGCTTTTGCTGTCTGATACACTTGTGGCACTGGTTCAAGATTGGCTTTGAACCGTTGGGTCGCTAGATTTTTGGGATCGAACGGGTGTGATTCGATGGGATAGCCAAACGAAATCCTGATCTTATCTTTATCCCATTTGGCAAATCTCGTATCTCTTTCTTTGCAGCTGTTGGTGTTTTGAGATCATGAGGGACCCTTCCTATCGATTGGTGGTGCTGGGGATTAAAGATGAATCTCTTTTACACCAATCGGCTTTGGACATGTGTCGAGTTCAAAGCTTACGTGGATGATTTATCTCATCTTCGTTTGGATGTTTTTTCGACCCTATCCACATAAATAGTGTCTTAAAATCATTGAAATTTGACACGTGTTAACTCCTCAATAGTTTTGGGACAATACGTGTCAACTTCATGCAACGAAGAGTTTTTTACTCATGTTCATCAATGATTTTGGGACATCGTTCATATGGCCCAAAATAATTTTAATAATTGAATTTGTATACAAAACTAGTAATAAAATATTTTTAACTTTTAACGGGCTTGGATCTTGCTACAAGGCCGAGTTTGAATTCGGTCCAACTTACAAGTCCAACCTGGCAGTCTAAATTGACACTCGAGAAAGGCTTTGGTTCGATTTGAATATTTTTGGATTAGAATTTTGAAAATTGTTCTCAAAAAAACTTCTTCAAAATGTATTTTTCTTGAAGTTTCAGACATTATTATAATACTTTGTTTGCTTTCAAAAACTAAATAAAAATTTAGAAATTATGAAATAAATCTGCTATACACAGATGGAAAGAACGGTATATTGGAAATGAGATGATGTTGATTTTCAAAAATGAAATAATAAAGCCAATTTTGTAACTCGATGAGAAAAAAGTATTTGAAAAATGTTCACCCCTTATATTCTATACACAAAAACTCTAATGTGTTAAATTTGTAAAACTGATCTCTAACCATGTCCAATACATGAAAAAATATGGATCAAATTAACTCATCTCACATAAATAAAACGTGCAAGTTTGATAATAATCCTAATAAAAATAATAATAGTAAGAAAAAAGTGCAAATTCGATCTCATATTAGAACATTTTATTCGTGATTTTGCTATACTACACCATCAAATCAGTCAGTTTTATTCTTGTATCAATATTTGGAAAACAACAAACTAAAATTACGAAACAAAATAAAAAAAATTATAGATTGCAACCGTCAAATTGGAAGGACAAATATAGACCCGAATAAATTGCAGTCTTGACTAGGCATGATTATCGGTTCCATAGAATCAGTTTCGGACCGGTTCCTACCGGTTCTGGGTCCGATGAGTTCGGAACCGGTCCGAACCGGTTAGGAACCGGTTCCTTATCTGTTCCATCGAATCAGTTTCGGACCGGTTCCTATCGGTTCTGGGTCCGATGAGTTCGGAACCGGTCTGAACCGGTTAGGAACTGGTAACTTGGAACCAATCCAAACTCAAGATCGGTTCGGCTTTTAATAAATCAGTTCCGGTTCCGGTCGAACCGGTTCCGAATTCTAATTTATTATATTTTACTATATAATTAAAATTAGTAATATTAATGGACAATTTTTTTATTAAGTATTTTGATTGCAAATAAATGTGATTACATTAAAAAACTATAACAAAATAACTTAAACATTTATTTTTACAATTGAACATCTAAAATTTATCACAATTTATTAAAATATATTTTGAATATTATGGATCTTCGTCTTGAAATTTGAAATTCGTCGATCGCGCCAGAGGTCCTATTCTTTTTTTTACTGCAAACCAATCTTGTAGGTATGTTAGCATAGAAAGTTGTTTCTGTCTCTTTAAAGTTCATTGTTCACCAATGGTCCTTCCACATACTGAAAATGTTGATTCGGAAGCAACACTTGAACTTTGAATGGGTACGACATCTCTTGCAATTGCAGCTAGCACTGGATAAAGTTTATAATTACTTTCCATCAATCAAGAACATCGAATCCGTAGTCTCGATATATTGACTTAGATAAATTTTGATCTCATTGTAATTGGTTGTTGTCACTGATTTTCCTTTGAACTTTTGTCGTTTCAAACTTTGAAAGAAGTTCAGTGCTCCACTTTTGCTTTTATATGTCGGCATCTCCTCCGGCTACGCACTTGGTTCATCACATTATTCACTAGCATACAAATCAAACAATTCTTGGAGAGAATGCATGATTGACTTCTTTTGATCGTCATTCTTCCGAAGAAATTTAACATCATATTCAAAAAACACGTCTAATCCTCCTTGATTTTGAGTAGGATCAAGCAATGTTCTAAATCATGCACAATTGGGATAGTTTTCCAATATTTTAAAATTTTGTTTTCCATATTTGAAACAAAATCATGCATAACAGAATCATCACGATATTCAATAAATTTATAAAACATATTGAAAGGCAAAGGTAGAAACATGGTTGAAGTAGGGTAGTTAATGCCAGAAAATTTTTCGATTGCTTCTTTAAAAATTTCTAACAAAGAAACACATTTAATCAAAATATTACAATCATCGTCAGTTAACATTAAAGATTGTATCGCTATATTATTATATTATGGAGTAACTAAATCTTGAAAACGTAATAAAATATGAAGCAAGTGATATAAAGAATTCCATTTAGTTTCAATAGGAAGAGAAAATTTTTTAAATTTAATTCCGGTTGATTCGATTAGTGTTTTTCAGTCACGTCCATATCTTCTTTCACGTAATAATTTCCCACATAATTTGAATTTTTCTATTACATTGGACATTTGCTCATCACAGGCACATTTAACACATAAGTTGATAATATGACACACACATCTAACATGAAGCAAATTACCTTCTAAAATTGGTTTTAGTGAATCTTTAAGATATTTAATTGTAAGAGTATTGGCACTTGCATTATCTAATGTTATCGACATTATTTTATTTTGTATGCTATAAATCTTAACAACATTTAAAACATATCTAGCTAAAGTGTATGCGTTGTGTGACGATTCTAAATGATCTAGAGCTAAAATTGAAACATCTACTCATTTAAAATGCGGAAATATTTTTTTTTATTTTTATTTTATAAATCCCACACTTTCGAAATAACATTTAAAATAATCGTACTTATTGACCAATAAAAATAGCGTGATTTAAAATAACTAAACTCGTCCAAAGTCGTACGTAAACGTAAACGTGTAAAAATCATAAAACAATCAACGTATGAAAATATTCATCTCATCGCAAATCTCATAAAACATAATGCGGAAAACATGTGGTCCTCGGGCCGTGTCACCGCACCATGTCTGCCAACTCAGAGTTCGGCACCCCGAGTCTCCTCATCATTAAGCTCACCTGCATTACACACGCCTAGTGAGTCTAAAGACTCAACAAACCTGCACCATTAATAGCAAATACATATACATAGCACACAGCAGTGAAAAATATCATACTCAACATATCTTTCATGAACTTAAAAGCATTCGTGAACGTGTTGTGTAAAATCATATCGTTTTTCATGAACTTTAAAAGCTTAATGCCAACATACCTTTCATGAACTTTAAAATATAAACAGAAAAGTGTCGTGTAAAAATCATGACGTGTCAAAACAGCTCATCGTTAATCATCATTCATCGTTTATCATTCATCGTTCATCGTTCATCATTAATCATTCATCATTTATCATTTATCCTTCATCATTTATCATTTATCATTGGTGAATTCAGTTCATTAGAGGTGACTATCGTACATCATCATTTACGATGGATCCATCATACATAGAACCGTGGTACCGGGCGGCTGTCGGACATCAGTGACAGGATTACCTATCCACTGTGCCTAGGCCTCATCATCATCATCATTATCATCATCATCATCATCATCATCGTTTACATATACATCTTAAACATTTACATATAGTTCGATAGTCACAACTAACTCCCATCATTCAAAACATAATCATTTTCATTACTTATAAAAAATTCGTGCACCCATGCAATTTTCTTTAAATTCCAGCATGCAACGTTTAAGCTCATAAAATCTTAAGAATCGTATATCATGATGCATGAACAATTAAAAAAAAATCATACATTCGTGCTCAGGGCGCTGCTAGGACCAAAATCTCAACTCGGGTGCAAAATGACCATTTTGCCCCTGGAAACCCAAATATTATCGTTTTAACCCTGGACCTCTAAAATTGACTCGAAGCTTACCAAACTTCTTAATATATCCCAAAACATTTTAAAAGCATTCCTAGACGTAAAATTAAGCCCATTTCATAATTTATTCGATTCGTTTAAAAACTTGGATCGGGGTCCCGGTTTTAACCCGAATCGACTTGAAACTAAACCAAAATTTTCCCACATTTGTTACCACTCTTAAAACACTCATTACAGCCTTTAAATCCTTCACATTAAGCTCCTAATTCTCGGCCCAACCTATTTTCATCCATCAATTCTCGGCCACCCCCCCCCCCCCCCCCCCCCCCCCCACTTACCATATCATTATCCAACACATGGCTCTACCCCTTCACTTATTCGGTGCACCTTCTACCATAACGTGTCCAGCTTGTAAGACTCACCATTTAGAACTTACTGAACTTCCTAAACCATGCCTAACCGAGTCATAATTATGCTGCACAAGCCAACGCAGCAAACAACCAACCTAGCATATCTTCTCTCGGTCAAGCTAAATTCCCAAGGATCGATCTTCTCCCTCGACCAAACATCCATGGCTCATTCCTAACCTCTTACTAGACTCTACAAGTTCTGAAACACAGCTTTGTTCGAGCCCATGCATCGCAGCCCGCCCCAAAACCTTAAATCTTGCCAAACCGAACACGTACCCTACACCCAACACCGATCGGCCCCTCAAAGAAACACACCTAGATCGATCAAGCTTCGACTTCAGCGACTAATACCCATCCCTCTCGACAACAACAGCCCCCTGATGAATCCATACAGCAGCCCCCTTACACGAAAATTCAGAAAGATCATGAGCACAACCGAGGGAAATGAAATAGACACGTAAAAATCGTAAATCTTTAATGCTCGTGGACGGATCGAAACTTTCAATGCAAAACACATTCAGTAGCATATTAAACGAGTTTGATGCAAAAGAAATGATACAATGCGTGCCTTGATGATGTATATACGCGAGGATATCGAAGGACAATGGCCGGAGGAATTTCTCTTTGCATGAAAATGGTAGCCGAAGCCTTCTTGAATTTCCTGCTGTGAAAACCGAGGGGAATGGTTCTGAAAATGAGGGGTGTCGGCTGGTGGGATTATAGGCTTTAGGTTAAAGTGTGTTTAAGGGCTAATTATATAGATAAAATATTTGTTAATGGGCCTAAATTGTTTAATTAAAGATTAAAAAGATAAATAAGCCCTATAAACCCAAAAGTAGGCCCATTAAGCCCAAACCCACTCCCGAAAAATATTTCGAATTGGAAAGATTTTGAAAATATTAGCCGAACCCTTAAAAAGTCCACCGATTCGATAGAATTTGCGTACCCTATAAAAATAAAATCTTGCGGATAAAAGTACCCAAAAATTCCCATTTTTTACAAATACACTTAAAAATGCTTTAACTTAATTTATAAAAATAAATCGTGTAATAAAATAATTTTTCTGAAAATTCTCCGGCCTCCATTCCTCGTTCGAGCGCAAAATGCAACTTAAAAATCTTTAACGCATGAACCTTTAAAAAATCATGAATTAAAAATACAAATTAACGAAGTAAACATACATTTAATGTTTTAAAATAATTTAATCAAATACTAAAAAAATTTAATAAGTTGCATGAATGTGGTTCTCGTGGACTTTCAAATTTTCGGGACGTTACAATCTTCCCCCCTTAAATTGAATTTCGTCCTCGAAATTCGCTTATCCTTGATAAACAAAAAGTTTAGACTCTTAATCCTAGTATCCCAATAATCCACGCTTCCGTTGCGCTACTCTGATAAAATAAGTGTTAAACCGTCCTTACGTCTCCTCAATCCTAATTAAATTTGCCTACCAAAATCCTCGTCTGCGAATCCTAACTTAAAACGACATATGGTGACTTATTTCTATTTTTCTATGTCCTCAAATTTCTAACTTTATCGCAATTCCTCATACTAGAAATGGATATCCAAACTTAACACAGTTTACTTTTATTATACAATACCCATAATGTTCATCAACCTATTACACTTGTATTTATGCAGTTCACCTTAAGAAGCATTAGCACCAAAATTTACTGATCGATTCCTATCCTCGATAATACATTTAAACTTTATCTCAACCCCATAATAATATTAGCCTAAGATCCTTGCATCGAATCTTTATCTTACGGCACCAAACTTTCGTAACTTAACTATTTACAAATACATCTCAATTATAAAATTGTTGCAAATCTTAGATTCGAGTAACGTTAATCCATAAAACCCAAAATGTACAACAATGATCTTCTACCTAAATAATAAAACCATTCCAGTACCAATTACATGCTTAAACTATTTCCTTTCCAATTACAATATAATTGAGGTCTAAGACCCTTGGGCTTTCCTCATTGGAACGAATGTCGCATACTTACGTATCCCTAATGCTTAATTAATACTAGCGTATAAAACTTAATAAGTTATCCCATGGTAGTATTAGACTAACTTTAATAAATCAACTTCATTTATAACCCATAGAGTTCTAGAATTCTCATATCAAGCTTTTAGATTTCTTACTCGATAAAAGTTTTAATATTTATTCATTGATAACTTAGGTTGAACACAACTAATTATCTTTTGTTTTTATTTCACCCAAAAAAGGCCGTATGAACAAATATCCCATAAATTTGAAATTCAAACTTTCCTAATGCAAATAGCTTTGGATAAAATAATTCCAATACACGGTTAGCCCCAAGTTTCTTAATGACTTAAAAAAATTCCTCAAGACAAGGTGTCTATCTCACCTCTTACATGCGTCTATCAAACATCTTAACCATCAATCACATCCAACTTTCTAGAAAAATTACATTCCAACAAAGGTATAATTTTAACTCTTAAGATCACGATTAAAAATTATGATGCATCAAACTTAAATTCCCAAAATTTTGTTAGCTCAATGTCTACTCTTATAACTTAACTAACTTATCAACTTCACCTTAAATTGTCATCACTTTAAATTCTTAATTTGTCACAACATTATTTCACTAACACTTAAATTTTCAGACCCAAGATTGATTCATCCTACAATATCATTGATTACCATTTCTTATAACATTATAACACAGATATCTCAAGGTTCCAAATATCACTTCAAATCTAAATCATCAAAAATTCATGTCATTTAAACCATTCGCTTCTCACTTACTGCTAAACTAATCCCCCAAATTTATTAAAAATTGTAACATTAATTCTTACTTTCCTCGAATATTATCCAATTTGTCCTAAATCTCGAAAATTCCACAATTACACATAAGTTCTTGGTGTTCTTAATTCCATTTTATAGGTTTCTCGTAACACAAGGTTCAATAACTTTAAGTTTATTAAACCCAAAATTAATTCTCAAAACACGTCTTACATTCCTATAAATACTAAAATCCCAAGTGTTCCTCAAAAGTTCGCATTTAATCCTTAAAAATATCGAATGTTGCAAAAGTTCTCAAAAATTACCATTCGCCCTACAACTCTTCGAAATTTGCATTTTTGTCCCCATAAAATTTTCAACTTAGCATCATTAAACCTTAAAATTCTCGAAACTCGGAATTTAATCCAAAATTCAGTAAATTAGAAAATAGTCTCTTTGGATTTTATTTTGCGCTTAGGTCCTCAATTTATTGGTTATTACAATTAGATCCTTCAAATTCGAAATTAATGCAATTCAAATCTTAAATCCAACTAGTTAGAGCATGCATCCTAAATAAATTCTACATTTGATACTTCCAAAGATCATCGTAGTTTTCGAATCATTAATCATTACAATGAGTCCTCAAAATTAACTCAACTAACAACCACGAACCATCAGCAATTTCTTAGAAATTCTACAAGTCCCAAAAACATTCATAATTTTCAAGATTAACTTATGATCCAAAAAGTAGAACATCAGTACTACTAACCAAAAATCAATATAGACAATTCATTCTCAATCCTTTCTTAATGTCCATTAGCAAAATTCTTATTCATGTCCGAGTCCACCACAAAGCCAACATGCATGAAAATCATATAATTTTCAATTTCATGTCGGAACATGCATTAAAATTTTAAAGCATCTAATCTCAAAACATAACGACAGATAAACATGTATCGTAAAGCGTATATCATGTAAACATGCAGGTGATAGCATCAAAACATTTAAAATATTTAAATCATAAAAGCTTACGGACTTGAGGCTTGAAGACTGAGCGGCAAAAGCTGGCGGTAGCACAACCCTATACAGGAACCTTGCTCTGATACCAACTGAAACATCTACTCATTTAAAATGCGGAAATATTTTTTTTTATTTTATAAATCTCACACTTTCGAAATAACATTTAAAATAATCGTACTTATTGACCAATAAAAATAGCGTGATTTAAAATAACCAAACTCGTCCAAAGTCGTACGTAAACGTAAACGTGTAAAAATCATAAA
The DNA here is from genome assembly GCF_022965805.1 of Primulina eburnea. Classification (NCBI taxonomy): domain Eukaryota; kingdom Viridiplantae; phylum Streptophyta; class Magnoliopsida; order Lamiales; family Gesneriaceae; genus Primulina; species Primulina eburnea. The sequence continues at coordinate 31,818,716 of NC_133110.1, forward strand.
ACAATCAACGTATGAAAATATTCATCTCATCGCAAATCTCATAAAACATAATGCGGAAAACATGTGGTCCTCGGGCCGTGTCACCGCACCATGTCTGCCAACTCAGAGTTCGCCACCCCGAGTCTCCTCATCATTAAGCTCACCTGCATCACACACGCCTAGTGAGTCTAAAGACTCAACACACCTGCACCATTAATAGCAAATACATATACATAGCACACAGCAGTGAAAAATATCATACTCAACATATCTTTCATGAACTTAAAAGCATTCGTGAACGTGTTGTGTAAAAGCATATCGTTTTTCATGAACTTTAAAAGCTTAATGCCAACATACCTTTCATTAACTTTAAAATATAAACAGAAAAGTGTTGTGTAAAAATCATGACGTGTCAAAACAGCTCATCGTTAATCATCATTCATCGTTCATCGTTCATCATTAATCATTCATCATTTATAATTTATCCTTCATCATTTATCATTTATCATTGGTGAATTCAGTTCATTAGAGGTGACTATCGTACATCATCATTTACGATGGATCCATCATACATAGAACCGCGGTACCGGGCGGCTGTCGGACATCAGTGACAGGATTATCTATCCACTGTGCCTAGGCCTCATCATCATCATCATTATCATCATCATCATTATCATCATCATCTTTTACATATACATCTTAAACATTTACATATAGTTCGATAGTCACAACTAACTCCCATCATTCAAAACATAATCATTTTCATTACTTATAAAAAATTCGTGCACCCATGCAATTTTCTTTAAATTCCAGCATGCAACGTTTAAGCTCATAAATCTTAAGAATCGTATATCATGATGCATGAACAATTAAAAAAAATCATACATTCGTGCTCAGGGCGCTGCTAGGACCAAAATCTCAACTCGGGTGCAAAATGACCATTTTGCCCCTGGAAACCCAAATATTATCGTTTTAACCTTGGACCTCTAAAATTTACCCGAAGCTTACCAAACTTCTTAATATATCCCAAAACATTTTAAAAGCATTCCTAGACGTAAAATTAAGCCCATTTCATAATTTATTCGATTCGTTTAAAAACTTGGATCGGGGTCCCGGTTTTAACCCGAATCGACTTGAAACTAAACCAAAATTTTCCCACATTTGTTACCACTCTTAAAGCACTCATTACAGCCTTTAAATCCTTCACATTAAGCTCCTAATTCTCGGCCCAACCTATTTTCATCCATCAATTCTCGGCCACACCCCCCCCCCCCCCCCCACTTACCCCTATCATTATCCAACACATGGCTCCACCCCTTCACTTATTCGGTGCACCTTCTACCATAACGTGTCCAGCTTGTAAGACTCACCATTTAGACCTTACTGAACTTCCTAAACCATGCATAACCGAGTCATAATTATGCTGCACAAGCCAACGCAGCAAACAACCAACCTAGCATATCTTCTCTCGGTCAAGCTAAATTCCCAAGGATCGATCTTCTCCCTCGACCAAACATCCATGGCTCATTCCTAACCTCTTACTAGACTCTACAAGTTCTGAAACACAGCTTGGTTCGAGCCCATGCATCGCAGCCCGCCCCAAAACCTTAAATCTTGCCAAACCGAACACGTACCCTACACCCAACACCGATCGGCCCCTCAAAGAAACACACCTAGATCTATCAAGCTTCGACTTCAGCGACTAATACCCATCCCTCTCGACAACAACAGCTCCCTGATGAATCCATACAGCAGCCCCCTTACACGAAAATTCAGAAAGATCATGAGCACAACCGAGGGAAATGAAATAGACACGTAAAAATCGTAAATCTTTAATGCTCGTGGACGGATCGAAACTTTCAATGCAAAACACATTCAATAGCATATTAAACGAGTGTGATGCAAAAGAAATGATACAATGCGTGCCTTGATGATGTATATACGCGAGGATATCGAAGGACGATGGCCGGAGGAATTTCTCTTTGCATGAAAATGGTAGCCGAAGCCTTCTTGAATTTCCTGCTGTGAAAACCGAGGGGAATGGTTCTGAAAATGAGGGGTGTCGGCTGGTGGGATTATAGGCTTTAGGTTAAAGTGTGTTTAAGGGCTAATTATATAGATAAAATATTTGTTAATGGGCCTAAATTGTTTAATTAAAGATTAAAAAGATAAATAAGCCCTATAAACCCAAAAGTAGGCCCATTAAGCCCAAACCCACTCCCGAAAAATATTTCGGGTTGGAAAGATTTTGAAAATATTAGCCGAACCCTTAAAAAGTCCACCGATTCGATAGAATTTGTGTGGGGACCCGGACGCTGATCTTTCTTATTAATTATCTTTGGGATTTAATTATCAATTAAGATAAAACAGGGTCTAAAAATTTTTCTTTTTTAAAATAAAGTGCGGAAGGTAATGGCATCTACATAATATACACATCTGTATAAAACTACATTTCAGTATAAAGGTACAATAATGTACAACAGTCTTTTCAATTAATCTAAGGTTCAACTACTAAAGTTCAAGTAATAAAACCAAATCTATTCAAGTCCGGAATCACCACGCTAAACTCATCTTCTCGACCCCGATCTTGCCCCACATGTTGTCATGCACACATACAAAACAAGACAACAGCCGGATAGCTCCGGTGAGAATAAATCCCAGTATAAAACATGGTAAGCATGTATAGAAACAATCTAAACCATAAAACATGCTATCATGAACATATTCAAAAGTACTAGATTTCATAATCTATGAAATCAAATCAAATAAGCATGTAACTCAATTCAGATAAACATGCAATTCAAATCCAATCATATAAACATGCTATCATGACTGAAAGCAATAACATGGGTTTCATAGTCTATGAAACCACATTCATAAACGCATGCAGTTCTAGTCAAATCATGTCTAGACTCGACTCAACTATAACTCTAGGGATCCCGGGGTGAATAAGACGATTTGTCACCTACTCTCCAATCGGGGTGACGGTACGTCTTATTCCTAGACTTCGGTCTGATCTGTATCGAATAATTTACAGTAGGACGGTGTCTGCTCCTATGTAACGATACACCGAACGTCTAGAAGTTTGACTGTTTCTGTCAAACTTTCCTATCTTAAATGCAATGATTAACAATCTGTAAACAAAGCAGTAACATATCAGCACATAAATAAAACATATTCAAATCAGAATATAACCATAATCTAGTATGTGATTTTATTGGGAAACTCAAATAGGATCTTATTTGAGTCGTGTCTTCCTGAATATCACATGAATTATATCTTTGTCGTTCCGGTCTGACGAAGACGAGGTCTTGTATTCCAATCTGTCCATACTCAGTCTGGCAATGACAATCACATAAATACAATATCAGTATATATCTCAGTTCAGAATCTGTTCTGATCAATACTCAAATCAATACAAAATCTGATCACTGTCAACGACATAATAATACAATCTCAATCAATACTGAATCTGATCAATATCCTGGAATGCACAATTTCGAACTCCACACTATCAATATCAAATTCCATTCAAATCATGACATTGATTAAAACTCATTATATATCAAATTCGGCGGCGTAACAGCGTAATTTCGGTATCCCGATAACTCAAGCAACAATCAACTAACATCAACAACTCATAATCCACAACAATACCAAGCCAAATCACAATAATCTTGCACCATCAAATTTCGGCCACATGCTGGAATTTTACACAATTTGCATACGACATCCGATAATCAATCCGTTTACGGTGTTATGATCTCTAGCTACTCAAGAACATGTATCTCTAATAAAATCACAATTCCTCCAATGTATGATTTTCGAAACATGCTGAAAATTGATGAATTTTACCTCACCTCGAAGCCCTTGAGTTGAGGAGCAAGAATCTAAAATCAGTTTCAAGAAATTATGGTGGAATCATCTCAAAAAAACTTGAAATATGAGAAAGGAGTTTGAAGCTTTCATTCATGGGGAAGTTTCGGCCATCTCACACCAAAAAAACTGAATGGAATGGAGAGAAAGGCACGTCCCAAGCTTCATTTTGCATGGCATGACAAGTGGCAATTTCCACTTATTGCACTTTAGTCCCTCAATTTCTCGGTAATTGCACATCAGCCCCTATCAATCTTTTCAATTCAATTTCAATCCTAAATAAGTTCAAACATCTTGGAATATAACTCAACACTCCAAAAGTTTCCAATTACATACTCTCGGATTAAAATAATATCATCTTTATTATCTCGGGCCTTACATTTCTCCCCCTCTTAGATCTGAGTTCATCCTCGAACTCCTAAACAATCACTTCGGAGATATCAGAAGAAATGCATAATAGAGTTAAATCAAAACTCAAATATCTGATTCTAGTCTGGAATAAGAATTCACTAATTATAATGTCATGATACTTCTCCAATCCTTCTGACAGAATCAATCTTGCTAGGTTGGTTCTACAACATCCGTATAAACCACTCCATAGTTTATAATAATTCAATACAGCCAACTAGCATTAAATCTGTTGCTCTCGATCTAGGACATATTCAATCCTCGACCTCAAATACCAATCATCATCATCCGATGTTGGTTTAAGACATCTGTTCTTTCTGAACTATCTTCATCTTCCTTCGAATTTCTTCAAAAGAATTAGAAATCTATAATATTCACTGTATACTGTCCTAACTGAAATTATCTCATTACCAAGCTGGTAGGCTGATAGGTATTGTCATGCAGTGATAATAAGTCATATAAATTAGTGCTAACATCCAGCACTCTATAATTCTACCTAGATCTTCCAACCTCTGGATAACATATACCCTGACTGTCTGTCAATCTGCGATAAATTTAAGGAACACCTCATGATATACTCTGTCACAAGTACAAGATCAATCAAATCACAATCTGATATAATCTACTGTGGCATTCTGATCTTTCTGACCACTTTTCTGACAACGATCTGTGTCATTTGGTCATGTTTGTACGTCATCTTGTACAAACTAATAGATTATAGATTGAACAATCTATCAATCATAATCATATCATATCACAATCTGGAGAAAATGGCGGTAATTTCATTACAAAAGCCATAGAAATTCATTCCCATTTCTATTCAGAACTATACACTTCTGTAATAAGTCTTCTGATTTCTATCTTTCTGTCTTTTCTGTTAGCGATTTAGACATATCAGTACAATTTCTGCCAACATTTCAGTACAATTCTGTTATAACTGATCTCATCTGTCTATATCACAACTATCTGTTCGAATACAATACCTTCTCAATCATCAAACTGAACACTGAATTCATTACTGTAAGTTTCTGACACTATCTGTCCTTTCTGATTCGAACTATTTGATATAAACAAATCAGTTAATAATATAAATAAAAGATATATACCTACCTGGTATTAGGCTCTGACTATCGATATCAATTCTGTTATTCAATTCTGAAACATTCTAGTATCATAAGATAATCAATCTCATACAAAATACAAAATCACATATCTGTTATTCTATTCTGATCATTACAATCAAGTTCTGAACATCCTGATCCCATTTCTGAACTGTTGTAACTCTCGAAATCAACTCTGATTCTGTTAGAACTGTATATACTCTCCCTGGTTCACAATAATCTGTAGCATATGCGGATTCAAAAACAACAGTAATATCAACTCAGAGACGAAATATCAATATCCTACACAAATCTAGTGAGTTCAGTGAACTCATAAAACAAGGATTTCTGATAAATATCTTCATGTCAATCTAATCAACTGTTATATCTCATCTGCAAATAAAATATGCTCTCCAAAACAATATAAGATGTCTCAAATACTGATTTAGATTAATAACAATACTCAGCAGATATAAAGCAACAATCGAATAAAATACTCTGCCAAATCAGATAAAATACATTTCTGACAATTCTGACATTTCTGAACTTTCTGGTCTTTCTGATCTCGGTATCTTATCAACCACTGATCGCAATCTCAACGGTATCAAAATCAATCTGTATACTAACTTCAGATAACGCATATTCTGAATACAATCTGTTTCAAGCAGTATTCTTATCTGAACAATTTCTGTATACAATAATCACAGTTCTCAGAGTATTCAATACAATCTTCAGATATTCGATTCAATCATTCAGATGCTGCAAATATATCAAAATATCATAGATACAACGGCATCAAATCATCAGAACATCTCTGACAATACTGGAACATACCAAAGAGTAACCCTAAATCAGATGTAACTCCTGGTCAATATTCTTCTACTGATCTTTCAATTCGTTCTGTCTCATTCTGTACACTCAATATCATTCTGTACATATCTGATCTGAATTCAATTCTGAAATCTATCTTTCTGATATCAAGCAAATCTAAAATCTTATCTAGGCAAACATTAGCCAACTCATATATCACTGGCAAATCTGCCAATGCTAGGCTCGATTTCAGTAGGTCTACTGAATACATAGGGATGCAATCTGCTCCTTTCTGTATTAATCGAGTCATATACAATACGAATATCAAAGGAATTCTAAATCTAGAATCCTTATCATGGTATCTCAACTGATTAGTCATCTCTGGTCTGACTCTTACCATTTCTGGACACATTCTACAATATGTTTGTACTTGTTCAGCATATACATATCAATAATGCGTTCAAATCAGAATACACAAGTACATCATAATCTATCTCTATTTCATTCTCATCTTACTGTAGTATATAATATATACAGAAATCTCGGATATCCACATTTCCTCAACAAGCAAGGACATCAATACTACAGTACATACAAACCCAACAGATACGGCATATTTCCATGCAACTCAGTCAAATATATTTTAACAAATGCATTAGTATATATCAATACATATGCAATAGAATCATAAAAAATAGTACCTGTTGTGAATTATGGATCTGTGTTCTCAATTGGACTCTGTTCCCTACAATCTTCGGTAACGCTTCTGGGGACAGACTTTAGCAAAGTGCCCCGGCTGTTTACAAATATTGCATCTACCAAGCACTCCTTGGCATTTCTCTGTGGAATGCCTCCCTCCACAATTTCTGCAATATACTCCTGTATAGCTCGGGCTGGAACCACTGGAACTAGAGGAACCACTTCCTATTTTCTTGAACGGTTTCTTTTGAGCTTTCAATGGTTCTTTCTTTTTATCACTGCTGCTGCCAATCTCGACTCTAGAAGGCAGTCGCTGTGGATTCAGAGCTGGAAGATCATACGATGCTTCTTGTTGTCCTGTCAGAACTGTTTATGCTCTTTTGGCCCTATTCAAGGTATCAGCAAAACTACTTGATTGTTTCACATTCACCAATGTACGTATTTCTGGATTCAATCCTTGAATGAACTGACTAGAAATAGCATCATCATTTCTAGGCACAAGAGGGGCAAAACGTAACAAGGTGAAAAACTGTGCCAAGTACTCATCAATACTCATCTGATTCTGTCTTAGGTTTGTAAACTCTGCATTTCTGTCCTGTCTGTATGATGTAGGGAAGAATCTTTGATAAAATTCAAATCTAAAGGTCTTCCACAGAATCATTAAACTACGCCGTTCTAAGTTTTCCTTAGTTACCATCCACCAACTCTTTGCAATATCCTGTAGCTGATTCCCAATTAGTGTAATTCTGCACTCATCTGTAAAGCCAAGGAATTCAAATAACATTTCTATATCTTCAAGCCAATTCTCACAATCTGCTGGCGTCTCAGTACCCTTTAAAATCGGTAGTTTGTACGACTGAAACTTCTTCATCTGTGTTTCTATCTGATTTTCTGATCTATCTAACTGAGTTTCTGGTATATCTGTCTGATCATACGAAGTACTACCCCTTTCTGGAATTCTCCGAGGCGGTATATCTGAATATCAAACAAATCAATATACAAACTATATAATCTGTCTCAGCCCTCCTCTGATCATATACCTCTGATTCAGACTCGGTTCTGATTCAATCTTGGTAATTACATGCTGTAATCAACTCAGATAACAAACAACATGTAATAGGGAAAGCAATAAATCATGCTAGCACAACAATGTAAGTCAACATTGAAATAAGTCTCATGCTAGCAATCACATGCAAGGAAAGAAACTTCAATCTACCCCGCTCATTCTTTCCTTATCTCAGTCTAACTCAGTCTAAAGGATCTATCAGTTCTGACTATCTCAATCTAAAGGATCTATCGCTCTGATAATCTAAGTCTAAAGGAACTATCAGCTCTGATACCACCTGTTGTGGGGACCCGGACGCTGATCTTTCTTATTAATTATCTTTGGGATTTAATTATCAATTAAGATAAAACGGGGTCTAAAAATTTTTCTTTTTTAAAATAAAGTGCGGAAGGTAATGGCATCTACATAATATACACATCTGTATAAAACTACATTTCAGTATAAAGGTACAATAATGTACAACAGTCTTTTCAATTAATCTAAGGTTCAACTACTAAAGTTCAAGTAATAAAACCAAATCTATTCAAGTCCGGAATCACCACGCTAAACTCATCTTCTCTCATCATCTTCTCGACCCCGATCTTGCCCCACCTGTTGTCATGCACACATACAAAACAAGACAACAGCCGGATAGCTCCGGTGAGAATAAATCCCAGTATAAAACATGGTAAGCATGTATAGAAACAATCTAAACCATAAAACATGCTATCATGAACATATTCAAAAGTACTAGATTTCATAATCTATGAAATCAAATCAAATAAGCATGTAACTCAATTCAGATAAACATGCAATTCAAATCCAATCATATAAACATGCTATCATGACTGAAAGCAATAACATGGGTTTCATAGTCTATGAAACCACATTCATAAACGCATGCAGTTCTAGTCAAATCATGTCTAGACTCGACTCAACTATAACTCTAGGGATCCCGGGGTGAATAAGACGATCTGTCACCTACTCTCCAATCGGGGTGACGGTACGTCTTATTCCTAGACTTCGGTCTGATCTGTATCGAATAATCTACAATAGTGTTAGAGTAGGTGCCCGTCGAGCCAAGTGTTGGCCGAGTGTTCACAATGAAACTCTATGAATAAGCAATCTTTATTTTAATAATATTTGAAATTATTATTTTGGCAAATCTTTATCTGTATACCCATGCTAGCTGCATAGATAAAGCCCTTGAATATACAAATAGTAGAAAGAATATGAGATGCTCATATGATGAGTATCATGAAACTCATATTTGTAATACTGTATATTCTAAACGGTTCCTAGTCGATTCAGCCGCCACTAAGAAGGATATAGGCCGCTCGAGTTAGAGACTAGTATCTGCGATGTGGGTACCATGTTTCATTGGTAGGGGACATTGTGATGTCCGAACATGCAGATAGGTGCTCCTTGTAGAGTGCACTGAACAACCCTCCATAAAAGGACTTTCCAAGTGGTTCTCACTTATCGAGTGGAAAAGTCCTGGTTTATGGTTGTACAGAATTAGTCCTTATGACCCGGGACAACATTGAGACTCTATGTGCTAGAATTACACTTTGACTTGTTTACCGACTCTCATGGGGTCATCAGGTGGCAAGGTTGGGTGTTCTGTCGAAACACATAGGAGTCGATGCATTGTAGTCGGGGATTCACCGCTTACCTTCGGGTATGGATATCCTATGTGTTATCATGTGTATGTAGATCGAAATCTCTGGCCAGAGTATGGTTGTAATTATGAAAGGTGTTTCATAGATTGCACCATCGATGCAACTACGACATGACACATAGTATCGATTCATTGACAACTCTCGATATACCAATGGTTGTCGAATCGATCGGGATATATGAGTTGAAGGGACCGTACTGTACGCTAACCATAATTGAATGGTTCTTGCAGGCACTATCATGTGATACCTAGGGAATCACGTAAGCGATGCTGCTAGGCGTTTAACGTGATTGGTTGGGTACTATCAGACTTGAGTTCTGACGTTCTTACTATCAAGGAGTTGATAAGTAAGAATGGAGCAATTGGGGTATGCTCGAATAAGGACATGTTTAGTCCGAATCACATGGAGATGTGAACCCACGGCTAGTTGTATCAATGAACCATTGAGGGCCACACAAGTACTAGCTTTGTAAATCCCGATGAGAAGTGAAAATAGTTCAATGTGTTGAACGGCTTATAAAGGAGTTTATAAGCGTAAGTAAAATTAGAAGTTTGACTTCTATAAAGGAGAAAATAGTTCAAAGTGTTGAACGGCTTATAAATGTGTTTATATGTGTAAAGAAAAATAGAAGTATGACTTCTATGAGAGAAATGTAAATTTTGATTTATGGAAGTGTTCCTAAATTAAAATTTGGCCAAGTGACTAATGTTTTTGAAAATTGTGATTTTCATAAACATTATTATGGACTAAATTAAATTAATTCAAGTGTTGAATTAATTAAACACTAGTGGGCCTAGTAGAGTCCAAATAATTAAATTAATTCAAGTGTTGGATTAATTAAATAATATTGAGTCTAGTAGAACTCAATTAAAATAATTATTTAACTAGTGGGACTTGAGTAAATTCAAGTAATATTTAATTTGTCTCAAATATGTTTGAGATAATTAAATTTAGTCTATGGTTTTTTATTTGATAGAAAACTATATTATATGAATGCATGGGAGGTGAAGAGTTGGGGAATACTTTTGAATAAAATATTGGTTGGCATGCAACTTTTTGTATCAACTTTTTGCAACCCCAAGACTTGATTCTCCTCCCTCATTCTACACTCCATATGGCCGAAAACTCTCCTCCCCATTCTCTCCCAAGATTTTTCTCCATTTTGTTCTTCAAATTGTTGAAGAATAAAATACTTCTCTTTGATAAATCTTCTTGTTTTTCTAGTGCAAAACAAGAAGGGATTTACCTAGTTAGTGGTGGGCTTGATTTTGAAGGAAAGAACTCAAAGAAAAGGAGGAGCTTGTAGATTTCTTCATGCCATTCAAGAGCTAAGGTGTTTACACCTTAGTTGGAGCCATAAAATCAATCCTTGTGATTGATAGGTAATTTTCTCAACACCCTATGCTTGAAAGTTGAGATTTTTGTATATGTTTGCACAACTAGTACATGGTGTTCAATTTTGAAAAATTTTATACCAAAAATTTCGGTTTTCATGTTTTGAAAACAATTTTGTGCTTCCGTTGCGATTTTGAACACCGTATATCGATCCCTTTCAAGTGGTATCAGAGCTAAGGTTACTAGTTTTTGTGCAACATATACAAGATATTATATTGAGGGCGATTTCTAACCGTTTGAGATGAAAATTTGCAACAAAACCGAGGCCTTCTTGTGGGGAATTTCGGGCAGCATGTTGCTGCCCGTTTCGGGCAGCTCGGGCTGCCCGAGGGCTGCCCATTTCGGGCAGCAAGGGCAGCCCGAGGGGCTGCCCGAACAGCCCCTAAAGTTTAATAAGAAAAAAAAATTTTTGCATGTTGGCCGGAATGTTGGCCGGAATCCGGCGACGGAACTCCGGCGACGGCGATGACGACTAGGGTTTCCAAAAGTGTTTTGGAATATCAAAGTGTCATGGGCCTTGAGTTGTTGGGCCATTAGATGATCAACATATTTGTGAATTTTAAATGGGCCAAAATGTTTTTGGTGAAAAATAAGTTTTTGGGCCCTTAAGTTTAAAATTACAAAAGTTGCAAATTTTTCTCATAAAATAAATAATTGAAGTTGGACTTTAATTATTTATAGTAAATTGTGATTTATAAGAAATTCGGTTATAAATAAATTAATTGGAAAGTAGACAAAGGTGTTTGTATACTTTGTTAATTTAGTTTATAATCGTGGCGGTTAGTGATTGGATCAAGATATATAATATTGGATCAATTAATTATAGTGATAATTAATTGATGGTGTATGATATGTGATATTATGCATGAAGGATGATCAAAAGCCCAAGCCCAATTTGCTAGGTGTATGCTAGGATATTTTGTGTTGAATGATTGTAATAATTATCAATTTATCAAGTGGGCTTGGTTTATGGCCCGTTCCCACCCCATGAGATGTATCCCTATTTGCCATGGATATTTATTTGTAAATATTAGTATAGTGGATGATCAAGATTGGAAGATGGTGGCCATGATGATTATGAAGATCGAAGACATGTAAATATTGGAAGCTTATGTAAATGTTGCATTTGCATCCCGTGCATTTACCCTAGGATTGGACCTAGGCCCGTGTTTGGCTCACACGGGCCATTAGTTTTGGGGCGATTGATCATCCTTGTGTTGTTTTCTATTTATGATATATGCATGATATGTTATAAATAATGAGTATGTGCGTTATTATTATTATAATAACAAAGTTGCATGAATCCGGCAAACATACGATCAAACATGGCGAGCTTTTAAAATAAAATTAATGATGAGACCTTTCAAAATTAAAAACCCTCATTTTGAATAAGATTCAAAATTAATATCAAGCCCGAAAAGGAGAATTATAAATTTGTTTATAATTTCCTTGTCTTCCATCGACAATGGGTGCATGATGAACGCTACCCGTACTCGAGGCTCGGCTCATATTATTGGGGGAGCCTCAGAGTGCCGGAAAGCTGTGACATCCATTGACATGGTGATGTGAACTACGTGGAACTCCCATGATTTCGGCTCATATTATTGAGGGAACTCATGGCGACCGTCCATTAAGGTTCAACATCGATGGGTAAGGCTTGACACGTGAAGATGAACGACGTCATATTATTGGGTCCTAATCAAACGTGAGACAAAAGTTTACGTTAAGGGTTGCATTGTGATGCAATTGGAAACTACCTTTTAGGAATTGTGATTGGCTGATATTATTCGGGATCATAATTCGCTAATTGGACCTTACGTACCTACTGAGGAAAGGAGTTTCCCGTTTTCACTAGAGGGTAGTGAAAAATGTCAAAACAGTGGGAGTAAATATTTATAAAGTTAAAGTCCATACTTTATATCTTACCAAATATTTTAAATAGTCATCAACATTTATCTGTTTTTACTTTTCAGTACAAATCGACAATGTCTTCGATGCGCAATTCGATATCTATAATACTCGACAAACACATATTAACTGGACCTAATTACCTCACTTGGCTAAGAAATTTGAAAATAGTCTTAAATTCGGAAATGGTAACATATACACTAACTCAGTCGCCCCCTGTTGAGGCTCCGACTGACTGCAATCCTGAGGAATTGCAGGCTTACAAGGAATGGTGTGACCATGACTTGATAGCCAGGTGTTATATGCTGACTTCTATGAACGATGAGCTACAGAGGCGTTTTGAGGGTGCAAAGAGTGCTGCTGACATTCATTTGCATCTCAAAGAGCTCTTTGGAGAGCAAACGCGTCCTCTTAGGCATGCTACCGTCAAGGAGCTGATCACTTTGCGCATGCGAGAGGGGACCTCGGTCCATGAGCATGGCCTAAAGGTGATCGGGCTCGTGGACAAGCTCGTTGGCATGGATCTGATCCTGCCTTCGGAGTTGACCACCGACATGTTGCTGTTATCGCTGCCTAGCTCATTTGATCCTTTTGTGGTGAACTTCAACATGAACAAGATGGAACCGACCCTTGAGGAGTTGGTGAACATGCTTGTTACGTTTGAATCCACCATCAAGAAAGAGAAGTTGGTTCTTTATGTGGGTTCTTCATCTGGTACGAAGATTGATCCACATGGGAAGGGAAAGAAGAGTTCTTTCCAACGTCCCGAGAAGAACGTGCCCTTGTTGAGGCAATCTCCGAACCCTGTTGAAGCAGCCAGACCAGTTAAGGCTGACAAGACTAATGATGTATGTCATCACTGCAAGAAGCCTGGACATTGGAGGCGTAATTGCAAAGAATATCTTGCCCAGAAGTGTTCTGGAAATGGTATGTTCTAAATTTAAGTAAACATTTTAATTAACTCTACTTCTTGGGTATTAGATACCGGTTGTGACTCACATCTCTGTAATGGGTTACAGGTGATGGGAAGAAGTAGGAAGCCTAAGGAAGGTGTGACCTTCTTAAGGATGGGCAATGGAGCAAGAGTTGCTGCCAAGGCTATTAAGGATGTTTACTTATTGTTGAACAATGACTTTAAGTTAATTTTAAGAGATGTTTTGTTTGTACCTGTTTGATGTAAAACATTGTTTCCATTTCTATTGTGATAAAAATGGATATTCTTGTTTATTTAGCAAAGGTGTTTGCAATATTTACAAGAATGAATGTTTAATTGGTACTTGAGAACTTGAAAACGATCTCTATAACTTAAAAGTAAAAGATATTCTACTAAATGTCCATTCAAAGGCAGATACCATATGAGATATGGATGGGTAAGCCTCCCAAATATTCTTATCTTAGAATATGGGGAGCCCTGCTTATGTGAAGCAGGTAAGTGGGAGATAAATTGGATTGTTGATCCATTTTATGTTACTTTGTGGGATATCCAAGGAATTAAGTTGGATATCATTTCTATCATCCCCAAGAAACAAAAGTGTTTGTTTCTAGGAATGCAACCTTTTTGGAAAGGGATTTTCTATTGGATAGAAAAAGGCAGATGATAGAACTCGAAGGAGTTCGAGAGAAACCCACAATTATAGAACCCACACCCGATGAGCCAAGAGAGGAGATACAAGCTCCTAGCAGATAAGAGAAAGTCTCGAGACCACCTATGAGGTATGGTCAGCTTCTTGAAGAAGGCCATGATGAGCCTAACCATGGATGTGATCCATGGACCTTCAAGGAAGCGTTATCTGATGCCAATTCATCCAAGTGACTTGAAGAAATGGAATCTGAGTTGAATTCCATGCATTCGAACCAAGTGTAGGATCTTATGGATCCACCTGTGGGAACTGTTCCTACAGGGACTTGGGGAGGATGGGAAGGTGTTGACCTTCAAGGCGCGATTGGTGGCAAAAGGATGTACTCAAAGACAAGGAGTTGACTTTGAGGAAACCTTTTCCCAATCGCAATGTCCAAGTCCATAAGGATTTTATTAGCCATAGCTGCATAGTATGACTATGAGATATGGCAGATGGATGTCAAGACAAACTTTCTTAAATGGGGATTTTAAGAAAGTTATTTACATGTCTAAACCTGAAGGGTTTACATCTATCGGAAGTGAGCATATGGTATGCAAACTTCAGAGATCTATTTATGATCTAAAGCAGGCATCTAGGAGTTGGAACCTCAGATTCGACAGTACAATCAAATAGTTTGATTTACTAAGAATCATGAGGGACCCTGTGTGTATAAGAAGGTCAGTGGGAGTGTTGTGACATTCCTGGTGTTATATGTTGATAACATTCTACTCATTGGGAATGATGTAGGAATGTTGCAATCAACAAAAATATGGTTAGCGAGTAAGTTCTCGATGAAGGACTTGGGTGAAGCATCTTTTGTATTGGGATACAGATCTATTGAGATAGATCGAAAAGATGGCTTGGTCTCACCCAGTCCACATACATTGATACCATCGTGAAGCAGTTCTCGATGGATGAGTCCATGAGAGGACATCTACCAGTGTGTCATGGCGTGTCCCTATCCAAGTCTGTCTCCCAAGACAGATGCAGAGATAGTGGCGATGACACGCATTCCGTATGCTTCGGAAATTGGTAATATCATGTATGGGATGATATCTACACGTCCTGACGTGGCGTTTGCACTATGTGTAGTGAAAGGATATCAATCGAACCCTGGTCTTCCACACCTGAAAGCTGTGAAAGACATCCTCAAGCAGTTGAGAAGGACCAATAAGTTGTTCTTGGTCTATGGGGTGGAGAACTGAAATTGGAAGGCTATACCGACTCTGGCTTCCAAAGCGATATCGATGACTCGAAGTCAACCTCTAGGTTTGTATTCATGCTCAACGGTGCTGCTGTCTCTTGGAAGAGTTCCAAGCAAGACAATAATACGGATTCCAGCACAGAGGCCGAATACATTGCTGCATCAGATGCAGCAAGAGAGGCTGTTTGGATAAGGAATTTCGTCCAAGAGTTGGACGTCATTCCTAATGGAATTGCTCCTATCCCGGTGTTGTGTGACAACACGGGAGCTATAGCTCAAGCAAAGGAGCCAAGGTCTCATCAGAAATCCAAACTAGTACTGAGAAAGTACCACATCCTCGGAGAGATTGTGGAATGAAGAGTAGTGTCTATTGACAAAGTCGGCTCCGCAGATTATGTTGTTGATCCACTAGCTAAGCCTTTACCTGGACCATTATTCGACAAGCATCGCGAATCAATGGGTTTTAAGCATATGGGTAGTTGGCTCTAGTGCAAGTGGGAGATTGTTAGAGTAGGTGCCCGTCGAGCCAAGTGTTGGCCGAGTGTTCACAATGAAACTCTATGAATAAGCAATCTTTATTTTAATAATATTTGAAATTATTATTTTGGCAAATCTTTATCTGTATACCCATGCTAGCTGCATAGATAAAGCCCTTGAATATACAAATAGTAGAAAGAATATGAGATGCTCATATGATGAGTATCATGAAACTCATATTTGTAATACTGTATATTCTAAACGGTTCCTAGTCGATTCAGCCGCCACTAAGAAGGATATAGGCCGCTCGAGTTAGAGACTAGTATCTGCGATGTGGGTACCATGTTTCATTGGTAGGGGACATTGTGATGTCCGAACATGCAGATAGGTGCTCCTTGTAGAGTGCACTGAACAACCCTCCATAAAAGGACTTTCCAAGTGGTTCTCACTTATCGAGTGGAAAAGTCCTGGTTTATGGTTGTACAGAATTAGTCCTTATGACCCGGGACAACATTGAGACTCTATGTGCTAGAATTACACTTTGACTTGTTTACCGACTCTCATGGGGTCATCAGGTGGCAAGGTTGGGTGTTCTGTCGAAACACATAGGAGTCGATGCATTGTAGTCGGGGATTCACCGCTTACCTTCGGGTATGGATATCCTATGTGTTATCATGTGTATGTAGATCGAAATCTCTGGCCAGAGTATGGTTGTAATTATGAAAGGTGTTTCATAGATTGCACCATCGATGCAACTACGACATGACACATAGTATCGATTCATTGACAACTCTCGATATACCAATGGTTGTCGAATCGATCGGGATATATGAGTTGAAGGGACCGTACTGTACGCTAACCATAATTGAATGGTTCTTGCAGGCACTATCATGTGATACCTAGGGAATCACGTAAGCGATGCTGCTAGGCGTTTAACGTGATTGGTTGGGTACTATCAGACTTGAGTTCTGACGTTCTTACTATCAAGGAGTTGATAAGTAAGAATGGAGCAATTGGGGTATGCTCGAATAAGGACATGTTTAGTCCGAATCACATGGAGATGTGAACCCACGGCTAGTTGTATCAAT
Source organism: Primulina eburnea (assembly GCF_022965805.1). Classification (NCBI taxonomy): domain Eukaryota; kingdom Viridiplantae; phylum Streptophyta; class Magnoliopsida; order Lamiales; family Gesneriaceae; genus Primulina; species Primulina eburnea. The sequence continues at coordinate 31,836,006 of NC_133110.1, forward strand.
GAACCATTGAGGGCCACACAAGTACTAGCTTTGTAAATCCCGATGAGAAGTGAAAATAGTTCAATGTGTTGAACGGCTTATAAAGGAGTTTATAAGCGTAAGTAAAATTAGAAGTTTGACTTCTATAAAGGAGAAAATAGTTCAAAGTGTTGAACGGCTTATAAATGTGTTTATAAGTGTAAAGAAAAATAGAAGTATGACTTCTATGAGAGAAATGTAAATTTTGATTTATGGAAGTGTTCCTAAATTAAAATTTGGCCAAGTGACTAATGTTTTTGAAAATTGTGATTTTCATAAACATTATTATGGACTAAATTAAATTAATTCAAGTGTTGAATTAATTAAACACTAGTGGGCCTAGTAGAGCCCAAATAATTAAATTAATTCAAGTGTTGGATTAATTAAATAATATTGAGTCTAGTAGAACTCAATTAAAATAATTATTTAACTAGTGGGACTTGAGTAAATTCAAGTAATATTTAATTTGTCTCAAATATGTTTGAGATAATTAAATTTAGTCTATGGTTTTTTATTTGATAGAAAACTATATTATATGAATGCATGGGAGGTGAAGAGTTGGGGAATACTTTTGAATAAAATATTGGTTGGCATGCAACTTTTTGTATCAACTTTTTGCAACCCCAAGACTTGATTCTCCTCCCTCATTCTACACTCCATATGGCCGAAAACTCTCCTCCCCATTCTCTCCCAAGATTTTTCTCCATTTTGTTCTTCAAATTGTTGAAGAATAAAATATTTCTCTTTGATAAATCTTCTTGTTTTTCTAGTGCAAAACAAGAAGGGATTTACCTAGTTAGTGGTGAGCTTGATTTTGAAGGAAAGAACTCAAAGAAAAGGAGGAGCTTGTAGATTTCTTCATGCCATTCAAGAGCTAAGGTGTTTACACCTTAGTTGGAGCCATAAAATCAATCCTTGTGATTGATAGGTAATTTTCTCAACACCCTATGCTTGAAAGTTGAGATTTTTGTATATGTTTGCACAACTAGTACATGGTGTTCAATTTTGAAAAATTTTATACCAAAAATTTCGGTTTTCATGTTTTGAAAACAATTTTGTGCTTCCGTTGCGATTTTGAACACCGTATATCGATCCCTTTCAAATAGGACGGTGTCTGTTCCTATGTAACGATACACCGAACGTCTAGAAGTTTGACTGTTTCTGTCAAACTTTCCTATCTTAAATGCAATGATTAACAATCTGTAAACAAAGCAGTAACATATCAGCACATAAATAAAACATATTCAAATCAGAATATAACCATAATCTAGTATGTGATTTTATTGAGAAACTCAAATAGGATCTTATTTGAGTCGTGTCTTCCCGAATATCACATGAATTATACCTTTGTCGTCCCGGTCTGACGAAGACGAGGTCTTGTATTCCAATCTGTCCATACTCAGTCTGGCAATGACAATCACATAAATACAATATCAGTATATATCTCAGTTCAGAATCTGTTCTGATCAATACTCAAATCAATACAAAATCTGATCACTGTCAACGACATAATAATACAATCTCAATCAATACTGAATCTGATCAATATCCTGGAATGCACAATTTCGAACTCCACACTATCAATATCAAATTCCATTCAAATCATGACATTGATTAAAACTCATTATATATCAAATTCGGCGGCGTAACAGCGTAATTTCGGTATCCCGATAACTCAAGCAACAATCAACTAACATCAACAACTCATAATCCACAACAATACCAAGCCAAATCACAATAATCTTGCACCATCAAATTTCGGCCACATGCTGGAATTTTACACAATTTGCATACGACATCCGATAATCAATCCGTTTACGGTGTTATGATCTCTAGCTACTCAAGAACATGTATCTCTAATAAAATCACAATTCCTCCAATGTATGATTTTCGAAACATGCTGAAAATTGATGAAGTTTACCTCACCTCGAAGCCCTTGAGTTGAGGAGCAATAATCTAAAATCAGTTTCAAGAAATTATGGTGGAATCATCTCAAAAAAACTTGAAATATGAGAAAGGAGTTTGAAGCTTTCATTCATGGGGAAGTTTCGGCCATCTCACACCAAAAAAACTGAATGGAATGGAGAGAAAGGCACGTCCCAAGCTTCATCTTGCATGGCATGACAAGTGGCAATTCCCACTTATTGCACTTTAGTCCCTCAATTTCTCAGTAATTGCACATCAGCCCCTATCAATCTTTTCAATTCAATTTCAATCCTAAATAAGTTCAAACATCTTGGAATATAACTCAACACTCCAAAAGTTTCCAATTACATACTCTCGGATTAAAATAATATCATCTTTATTATCTCGGGCCTTACAATTTGCGTACCGTATAAAAATAAAATCTTGCAGATAAAAGTACCCAAAAATTCCCATTTTTTACAAATACACTTAAAAATGCTTTAACTTAATTTATAAAAATAAATCGTGTAATAAAATAATTTTTCTGAAAATTCTCCGGCCTCCATTCCTCGTTCGAGCGCAAAATGCAACTTAAAAATCTTTAACGCATGAACCTTTAAAAAAATCATGAATTAAAAATACAAATTAACGAAGTAAACATACATTTAATGTTTTAAAATAATTTAATCAAATACTAAAAAAATTTAATAAGTTGCATGCTTGTGGTTCTCGTGGACTTTCAAATTTTCGGGACGTTACAAAATTCTTTTTTGCATAGTCCAAGTTTCGTCAATCCAATGACATGTAACAACAAGATATGGTTCATATTTTAAATTAGTCTAAATATCAGTTGTCAAACTAACTCTACAATAATATTTGAAAAATGCGATTTTAGTGTTTCTTTATATTCTTTATAAATATCAAAACAATATTTCTTAAGTGTGTGCCTAGAAATATTGTGAAAACCCGATCAAATTGTACTAGTAAATTCAACAAAACCTTCTTGTTCAACTATTATAAAAGGTTGACAATATTTGATAACAAACTTTACGATGACTTTCCGAGAAATTTCTTTTGTAATTGTAAAAGCTTTACCGCTTGAAGGATTAATTTGTTGTTGTGTTGATTCCCTACCGAATGGTTGTAGCGTATCAGGGTCAAGTTTATGTACCTTAACTAAATGTTTTTCAAAGTGTCGGTACCACCGGAACCACCACCCGTTTTGTAAGAATACATCGTTTTGAAAATTTTACAAACGGCAAAAGAGTTTTTCGTACATTGTTGTTCAATATCAAAGTGATCCCAAACTTTGCTTTTCTTTGTACGGGTTGTCGTCGTGCTCGTTGACATTTTGTTGCTTGCTCGAGTAGACGATGGCGTCCCTACATCTTTGTCGGGTAGTTCCATGGCTTCTTCATTCTCGTGGCCATGTTCGACTTCAACAAAGTCGGGGATGTAGCCAAAATGTTAACCAAAGTCGGGAGCGTATTCGCCCCCACCACCACGACGGTTTGAAGATGATGCCATAGAAATTTGAATTATTTATATGAGTAAAGTTCGAAATAATAAATAAATAACAATAAAAATAATAGTGATTATAAATAAAATTATAACACAATTATTGAATATATTTGGAGAATGATAGCAAAGAAAGATATTGATTGTAGAGAAATGAAAAATTGAGAGAAAATTGATATGTGAAATATAAAAAATGTCTTGTATTTATAGGTGATTTTGGGGGTAAAAAAAATTATATTTGCAATTTAGGGGCCAAATTGAAAAACAATTTGCACATTTCAGTAGCCGTGAAATGTGCAGCAGCCGTTGGCCCAAATGGCTTATTATTATTATTTTTTTAAAATTTTGGATTCCGGGTTACGGGTCCTCTTCCGGGTCATATCATGGATTTGAACCGGTTCAACTCACAAATCAACGGATTGTACATGGTTTCGAGTCCATTTTTCATACCGGATCCGGTTTCGGGTCAATTCCGACCCAAATTGGTCCGTTAAGCATGCTTAGTCTTTACCGTAATAATTGCAAAAACCACAAAAGAAACAAGCATAAGGCCTTTTATTGATTACACAAATTGAAAACAGACAACATCCAACGGTCCAAATTCTAACATCACGCTAACCAAGGCCTGACTAGCTTCACAGCTTTAATGGAAAGAGCTCCAAAATTGCTATTTCCAAGACAAACAAACCCTACCATAAAACTAATATTATAAAAATATACTGATTCTGCCTGCAGCACTCAAAAAGACCTGGACAGAACACTTCCATTTGGACCAAAAATGGCTAGAGCCACTCCAAAATCAGCACTACCCATTTTGACACACCAACTACGTATACTGCCTAATAGCTAGAAATTATAAATATTGATAGATTTTTTTTAAGTGAATTGTCCGCCGGTAAAGGTCTGGCCGAAGGACCATCCGGAGAGGATGACGTTGTCGCAGACCACGGTGCTGCCATCGCTGGTGGTGACCTTGAAAGAGAGGCTCTGGCCGTTGATGTTGGAGTTGCTTTGCCAGTTTTGGCCCCAGTTCCTCGACATAGGCTCCCAGTTGGTCCTCGAACCTTTGATTGATACGGACTGGACATCACCGGCACCTCCGACGTTGGTGATCAGTACGAGGTTGAAGTAAGAATGTCCGTTTATGGTGAACCTTATGCCTCCCCTTTTTTGGCATGCCACCCTGCAAATTATATCGAATAAATAGATAGTTCGACCCTCCCTTTGGAATGATTTCCAAGGATAGATACATCCAATGGCGGCTATACAGAGAGATTTTTTTTTTTTTTTTTTGCATCATATTAGTCCAAGTTAAAAAACATCATTAACTAATACTTTAACATCGGGTTGAATAAATCGGGAAAATACAAGTATGCAGCTTTTATTTAAAGAATCTTTTAAACTACATAAACTCAGTTGATTAAACCAGTGAAGAAATTTATGAATAGTTTTCCCATGCATGTCAAGTTTTAAAATTCTTGATTTTCAGATGTTGGAAACATAAAATCTGAGACATGTCTAATTAATCCAAGAACATATGCATTAATTCATATGTACCTTCTGTAGGAAATAGGAACAACCCCGGCTTCATATTTCGCAATCTGCTGAAAGACAGGCTGAGACAGATCGAAGTGGTGGTTCGGTGGGTTGCACCACCCACCAGAGTTGCTGGGCAAGGCGTTGTTCGGCGGGCAGAAATTGGTGGCGGTTACCACAACCGACGACTGTAGGCACCATTTCTGCTCATTCACACACTTCAGCTCGAAACAAGCACCGCAAATCTGCCCGTAGTTGAACAGCGCCATACTCAGTGCGGCCGTGTTGGTACCGTACCCTTCACTGTACAGATTCCCATACCCACAAGCCCCGCCTGCATGGCCGGAGAAACAACCACAAATCAACAAATATAGAGTGAAATCTAGGTAATTTCAGCGTAAATGTAACCATACCCATGGTTCCGGAAGCGTCGCCGCCTCCATAGAAAGTGGCGCGCGCCTCAGTCCATCCTTCTTCGTATCCATAGGAAAACGAGGCCGTGTACAAACTTGTAAGCAGACATGCGAGAATCAAGAGGCTCACACAGAAAGCCATGATTAATTTTTTGAAGTTAATCTGTTTGATGTTCTTTTCATATAAATTCTGTGAGACTGGGAGAAAGCTTGATAATGATTACAGTCTTTGGGATGGATCAATGAGGTGGTGAAGATCGGAATATATAGATACTAATGCGTGGGGCCAGGAGGTTGTCTGGTAGGGCTGACGTCATAGTATATATATAAATTTATCAACTTCTCTTTATTAATTTTTGCAGAAAAATACCTTTTTGGTTTTGTTATATTTTAGATCATTGTCTATTGAGTAGGTCTTTAGTGACACGGTCTCACGAATCTTTAACTCTATCGATATTCACAATAAAAAGTAAAATTATTAGCATAAAAAATAATATTTTTTCATGGATGACCCAAATAAGATATCTGTCTCACAAAATACGACATGTGAGACCGTCTAATACAAGTTTTTGCCTAGTATATGAACTACTTAAGATTTGGTTTTGTTGTAATAACATTGAATAATACATTTATATATAATTAGATCAAAATAGAGAGATTAAAAGTTAATGCATCAAAATCCTTGAAAAATTAATAGACTGAAATATAAAATGGAGTAAGTTAATGCAAAAACCAAAAATTATTTTGCCATTTTCATGTTATTGGATTTTGAAAACAACAAACACTCGTGGACGATGAAGATTTTATTTAATATTTATTAAATTTATATTTCTTATATATATATATATATATATATATATATATATATATATAGTAGACATCCCATTTCGTGCCCATGACTCAAAGGCAAGCAGACTTAGGTAAGAGCGTAAAAATATATAAAAATGATTCATTAAATGTTGAATTTTAGTGAGCAAAAATATTTAAAGCTGTGAAAATTTATAATTTATATGAGCCATTGAGTAGCTCTACTACCCTTGTAGGCCGGTAGTTTACTAATATATTTTTATTAATTAAATTTGAAAAACGTGCATAATTTGGAAAATTATTTATAATTTTTTTAACGATTTGCTTAATATTTATAGAAAAACAAAGAAGTCTATATTTTTAAGTCAAATAAAAAAAGACGGGGAAATAATAATCTTATTAACTATTTATTTAAGAAAACGATATTCTCAAAAAACAAAATACCCCAACAAGATTTAGGGAAGAGATAACCAATATTGTTGAATGTTATTTCTGTGATCTTAAAAAATACATTAAACTTTAAAAAAAATCATAATGTAAGTTTATTGTTAAAAACATTCAAATAAAATAAAAGAAGTGTGATCGTATACATGTAGGATAACGATTATTTTTTGGAAAAATATGCTAATCTGGTCTATTTAATAATTTTCCATTTTGTATATTAAAAATACGATTTTTCTGTTTTTCAAATTAAAAGCATCATATTCTTATTTGGTGTTCAAATTTTGCCACAGAAACAAGTAGACTAGGGACCCCGCAGTTCTTGTTCACATATCAAGGCGCATTAAATTCTTTATATTTTTGTACTTTTTTAATGATTTCCGTTATTTGAATGTAATATATTATTATATTATAGGGAAAACTAGAGTCGGACTATAAAGTTTAAATAAATCGAGTCGATTTTTGAGTTTTTTTCGAGTCGGATCGAAAAATATTTGATTTGTATCCGAATTTCTCAAATTCGAGTTGAATTTAAATATGTTTTAAATTTTTTCAAGTCCAACTCGAATCTAAATTATTTTATTCGTAGTTGAGCCGCTCGCGAGGTTTAGTATTTTATTAATCTAATATAATTATATATTAAATAACTAAATTTCGAACCTTTCGATTATTTATTTTTTAACAATATTCAAATATTTCATGAACATGTTCGAATATTTCGAACCCAACTCAAACTCGAGCTTTTATTCGAATCGAATTCGAGCCAAAAATTTTAAAATTTTTGAACTTCGAATCTAGCTCGAATCTAACAAATTCGAGACTTCAAATTTTCGTCATATTTTTCTCGATTCGGTTCGTTTATACTCCTAATCGAGACTAGACCTGTCATGATTCGGATATTTCTTCAAGTTTTTTTTAAAATAAAAATATTTTTTTTAAAAAAAAAGCATGTTGAACCGGATCGGAATCCAACGATTAACTAGACTCAAACTCAGCCTGTAACCAGACCGACCCGTGGCCAAGTATAGTAGGGACCGATAAGGACCAAAGAAAATATATGCAAGGCCATAAAATTGTGGATCCAGGGATGATTAATCTTCATAATATCTAATAAATATTTTAGTTGATTTTGACGATATCATCTTATATACTATTTGAGACTGTACACATGCCTAAAGTGTTAATGTTTCAATGGATCTCTCACATTGTTAATTCCTGCCAATTTATAGAAATTGAAAATGTGACTTTGTTTCTAATTCAATAATAGGATCAAACACTCGTCGTTTTATCAAAAAATTTGATTCTATAATTGATCTCACAGAATTATCGTTTGTCCACAATAAGTTCTCCTAACATCAAAAATCGAAACTATATACATACTCTTTTTCAAATTTGAATAGGTCTCTTGTGAGACAGTCTAACGAATCTTTATCTGTGAGACGGGTCCACCCTACCGATATTCACAATAAAAAGTAATAATCTTAATATAAAAAGTAATACTTTTTCATAGATGACCCAGATAAGATATCCGTCTCGTAAAATACGATTTACGAAACCGTCTCACACAATTTTTTGTCTTCAAATTTTATAAGCACTCAGTGTTGGAATTAGTTTGTGGGCTCATATAATTTAATTAATTGTACATGGACAAGCTATCTAATAAAGAACCCAATAAAGTGATCTAATTAATTATGGGTTTCCAAAGTATTAAATAAATTGGTATGGTTCACCTTATGTGTAGAAACTCAGCCCAATTAGGTTTTCTATTATGGGTTGAAAACTGCTAAGGTTATATAAAGTTATGGTCCCCAAGGCACAGAGAACACAACACAGAATATATACGGCACACATATTCTAGATCTCTATCCTTCTCCCATCAAAGGCAAGAATAAGGTGGTCAATTTTCTGTTGTCTTGGAAGATATGTAACTCTAACGCTAGATCAATCAATGAATTCTGGTACGTGTTTACTGTTATTTATATTTTCTGATAATTCGACATGAATTCCTGGCGTGTTGTGATATATGGATTTAATCACATTATTTATAGATTTATTTTATTAATTCTCCAACAAATAGTATCAGAGCCACGTTCATATTGAATTATGAGAATTTTTGTTTATTGATAGATCGAAACAGAAAATTATGTTTTATTCTCAGATCTGAGACGATTTTCTTGTCTGTAAATTTTTTTGGATTCAGATCTGTTTTTTTTTTTAAATTTTTTTTTTTCTGAATTTAGATCTAATAAATTCATGTTCTTTAGATATAGTATTTTAAAATTTTACATCCAAAATTCAGATTAATTTTTTGAAAAAAATTGGAAATTTGATTTTTCGAATTTGGAATAGAGCCGCCGCATTTTAGGTCAATCAAACATTTTCCGGCCACTTTTTAGCGGCTATTGTTTGGGCGTTTTCTTGCCCATCTCCTGGCGCCCATATTAGTATCATCTATCGATCGAAAACCGCCGCGACGTGATCGAATTTTGCGACTGAATAATGAAAAATCTGGCCGCCGCGAATTCCATCATTTTTGGAAGATTTCAGTCAAATTCAGAACTCTTGGTGGTCGGAGATGGTATATAAGGTGGTCGGCCGTGGTGAGGCGACGGCTGATAATGGTCTCCGTGTGAGAACCTGAAATTTCAGCATTACTTAGCAATTTACAGCAGCTAGTAATAATTGTAGCAGCTAGTAATATTCAGCAACAATGCTAAATTTTCAGCAGAAGCTAACAATTCTAGCAGCAACTAATAATTCAGAAGCTGGTATTTTCCAGCAGATAGAATCCAGCAGCAGAAGAGTACGAGATTCCAGCAGACAACAACTCCTGTTTCAGCTTAGACTTGTAAGTGAAGCATCAACATAGAATAAAGACTGTTAATGGCAGATTATGGTTATTAATTGAGAGGGTAACAGTCAGAATTTAGCCTATAAATAACACTCTCAACTCTGAAATTGTTGTTACACAAGCATTGAGTTTTCACTTGAAAATTGAGCTAAGAGAGTGTATTTTTTAGCTGTAAAAACCAGTAGCAAGACAAGCAGATTCCAGATTTCAGCAACCGAAATTTCTAGCAAATTACGGTAAGTGGGCTTATGTATAAATGTCTTGAAAATTGTTTGATAATTCCTGTTTGAAGCCAAGTATTTGTATTTTGATCTCTAATTTCTGAAGCACTGAAACTTTGTGAATTAATGGTAGGAATATATATTCTGAACATTACTGATTACCGGCTTCACCTCTTAGAGGAGAGAACATATAGGGGACTGATATCAGTTTAGCCATGAAATTCACGAACGTACTCAGTGCTTACTTGTTAAATTTCTGATTACTGAATACTGATTAATGAATACTGAATATTGAATATCAATTTTTGGTCTGAAAATAATAATTTCTGTATATTATTCGTATTACTGTTTCTGTTAAAAATGGTTTTGAAAACTGAGAGTTATTCCCGCCTCCGCTTACTGAGTGACAACAATATCACTCACCCACCAAAAAATCTCAGATAAGAACGATGAAGAAAGGTTAGAAAAAGATGAGCTGAATCAGTTTTGGGGATGGTGAAGAAGAAGACTGTTATTTTCAGTTTTAGATTATGTTTTTCCGCTGCATCTGTAGAAGCAATGTTATGTCTATTTTACATTTCCACTGTAAAACATTAGTGATTCGAGTTTGTATCAGACAATGAACTATTTCGTATTATGAATAAAAATACTGATTTATGAATTTTGTACTTTTGAGGCTTGTTGTTTTCGAATGTAAATTTGAGAGCAACGCCGGTGTCAACCAACCCCCGTCCCGGAGCGTGACATTGTAATGGTATCAGAGCAAAATCAGGTTTCATAATCTGGGGAGGAGGAACTAGAAATAATAAGTTCTAATAGGCTTCTGAAAATAAGTTCTGAAAATACTGTAATAGACTACTGAAAATAAGTTACTGTAATAGACTACTGAAATGATAGACTAACTACGTACAGTTAGGAAAATCAGTAGGGAAACAAATCAGAATACAGTAGAGCTCTGAGTGTTTCAGAAACATGTCTAAAATAAAAAATAAAAAATTCAGTAGACCCAAAACCAGTAGCCTGAAACCAGAACCAATAGATGGGAACCAGTAGATCTGAATGCAGAAGACTGGGTCAGTAGACTCGGAATGCAGCAGACTGGTTCTAACAGTGCTGGAAAGCAGCAGACGGTACTGGAAAAGCAGCAGACTGATTGCAGTAGCATCAGAGTCGCAGTAGATAGGGAATTCCAGCAGGCGCATGTAGTAGTCCTTGCAAATAGGCATGGAAGTTGAGGTGTTTTTCGCGCAAACTTCAAACGGCCATAACTTTTGATCCAGGAGTAATTTTTTTCTATTAAAAGCATGCGTTGGAAAGCTCTCGACGAGGAGAACCTAACCTAGAATGATTCTTCCGAGCACCATCGACAAACCCCAAAATCCTTCGTTAAGATAGTGATATCATCATTTCCGTAAAAATTTTCAAATTTTCGAAACTGTGAAGAATTTTCATTTTTAAATGGTTTAGTATTTTTGCACCAAATTTGGTACCATTCATGTTCTTGATATGAAGGATTTTTAGTACAATTTTCACGTAATTCTGAGACTGAAAAATTTTGAGCTATTTTCTGCTATTGAATGTTATAAGTTTACTGATTCTATTCATTCCAGTACTTGACATATACTCTTGAGATCACTTCTGAACCTTGACTCTCATGTTTTGGATTTAGGATATGACTGACCATTGTAGCTACATTAAGAGCTTAGAGAGAAATCTACAGAAACTAAAGGAACATAACTACTGCTTAGAGTTGGACAAAGATGAATTACAATGTAGAGCAGAACACTTGAGAAGTGATGTCCAACGTTATGCTCACTATCTGCATGAAGCAGAAGAGAGGAATAGGAAGACTGAAGAGGAGTTTGAAACCTCCCAAGAGACTGTTGCAGAGTTCATCGAGCTACGTGATACATTAGTTGAAAAGATCCAAATACTTAAGGATCAAAATCACCAACTCGTGCACCGACATAATTAGTACAGTGAACAGACTGATGCTCATATTCAAGAGCTGCAGGATACTGTTGAAGTTCTTAGCGACCAGAATGGAGTTCTGCATGGTCATATTGAACATTTACAAGCAATGACAGCCAACCAAGATGAACATGAAGAAGATCCAGAAGAAGTAGAAGATGATCCTATTGATTTGAATTTGAGATTAGGAGAAGTGATAGATTAGACTATCAGTAGTAGTTCTTTGTAATGACAATTGCTCCATTTACATTTCTGTTTCATTTTCAAATTTCAGATGTAATTTCACTTTTGTGGAAATCAATAAAATTTATTTCTATCCATTGGTTTCATATTTAAATTTTGAGCAATTACTCTGTCATCGTGTTTCTTTTGTGTAGTCCATATCCTGCCATCAACCTTAGAACTTTCGTATTGTAGGAAATGGACGGAAGACCAGTAAGAAACAATCGCAACCCTCGTTACAACAACCGTAACAACAACCGTAATAACGAAGATGAACAACAACCCCCACAACCATTGCCAGCAGTGGGCCTAAGTCAGGTGGACTTAATGGCTATAGCCACGATTTTGGCAACCACGCTGCAAGGGCTTGTCAACCCTAATGCTAACCAGCCACCGCCACCACCTCCAGCTCAGAATGGGACTAAGCAGCATTATGAGTCCCTCCGAAGGGCAAGAGTCCCTAATTTCGATGGAAGCTCCGATCCTTAGGTCGGACAAAATTGGATGAAAGAGGTGGAAAATCATCTTCTACTACTTGAGGTTCCACAAGGGATCAGAGTATATGTGATTACACCATTTCTTGTGGATAAAGCTGCCAAATGGTGGGAAGGAGTCTCACCAGCTATGCGAGGAACGGGACCTATCACCTGGCAAAGGTTCCGAGAGGCATTCCTGAGACAGTACTTCCCGACAGCAGTTCGAGTGCAGAAGCTATCAGAAATCTTGGTTCAAAAACCAAACATTACAGTGGTGGAGTATTCATCTAAGTTCCACTCATTGAGAACTTACTCCCCAACCATCATAGGAGACGAGGCCTTGAAGAAACATCGCTTCAAGAAGGGATTGAATAGCCGTATTCAATCTGCCCTTGCCGTTATAGAACCCAATAGTTTTGATGAATTAATGGGAGCCGCCATCAGGGCTGAAAACGACATTAAGAGGCATGAATGCGAAAACAAACTCAAACGTCCTCAGCCAAGCCAGTACTAATCGGGCCAACAATTCAAGAGGCCTAGGTTTTCAAACAACCAATTCACCAGTGATCCATCCAAAGGAACCACTTCTTCTTCATCAAGCAAAGAGGGAGTCAAGTGCCAAAATTGTGGATTCACTCACACTGGTGAATGTCGTAAGAATTATGGATCTTGTTTTCGTTGTGGAAAGATGGGCCAACGCATTGCTCAGTGTCCTTTTCCAGATCCAAGAGATGGTCCAGCAGGCAGAACAACTCCAAACAAGCCTAAGGAGAACAAGCCAAATGCTCGAGTCTATGCTATCACTCAAGAAGAGGCTGACAACTCGAATGATGTCGTAGCTGATATCATTCTAATCAATAATATACCTGCTTATGTGTTATTTGATTGTGGTGCTACGCATTCATTCATGTCTAAGAGATTTGCCAAGAAGTTAGGAGCTAAACCTGATAACTTAGAAGAACCATATAGAGTAGCAACTCCTGCAAATCGAATTTTAGAAACTCTAACTCTATATCGGGATATTAGTGTTCTCATAGAAGATCAGAACTTCAAGGCAAACATAATCCAACTAAACATGGTGGAATTCGACGTAATTCTTGGAATGGATTGGTTAGCCAAGAATCATGCTTTAGTAGACTGTCATGGAAAGATGGTAACCATCCAAGCTCTACACCAAGAGAAACTTTTATTTCATGGCAAGACAAAAGAACGAAAGACTCTTCTTTCTGCTTCTCAAACTTGGAAAGCCATGAAAAGTGGAGAAGAAGTTTACCTTGCTATGCTAAGCGAGGTAAAGGAAGGAACCACACTGACACTGGAAGAGATTCCGGTAGTACAAGAGTTCCCGAATGTCTTTCCTAAAGAATACTCTGGCGAACTTCCCGATCGCGAAGTGGAATTTGAGATTAATTTAGTGCCCAATGCTACACAAATCTCAAAAGCACCGTACCGAATGGCTCCGGTTGAGTTGAAAGAATTCAAAGAGCAACTTCAAGAAATGCTGGATAAGAAGCAGATTCCACCAAGCACATCTCCGTGGAGAGCTCCTGTCCTATTTGTTAAACAGAAGGACGAAATCATGAGATTGTGTATCGATTACATAGAACTGAATAAGATCACAATCAAGAATAAATACCTACTTCCAAGGATAGTGACTTGTTTGACCAACTCAAGGGAGCTACGGTCTTTTCCAAGCTTGATTTAAGGTCAGGCTACCACTAACTCATGGTCAAGACGGATGATATTCCAAAGACATCCTTCAGAACAAGGTATGAACACTATGAGTTTATGGTGATGGCGTTCGGATTAACAAACGCTCCGGCAGTATTCATGGATCTCATGAACAGGGTGTTCAAGCCGTTTCTTGACAAGTTTGTTGTGGTATTCATTGACGACTGGTATATTCGTCAAGTGAGGAAGATCACAAAGAACATCTGCGTCTCACCCTCCAGACGCTGAGAGAAAAGGAACTTTACGCCAAGTTCAAGAAATGCGAATTTTGGCTAGAAAGCGTCACATTCTTGGGATACATAATATCAGCAGCAGGAGTATCGGTGGACCCTAAGAAAGTAGAGGCAATCTCAGATTGGCCTAGACCAAAGAATGTGACAGAAATTCGAAGCTTCTTGGCACTCGCAGGCTATTATCGAAAATTTGTTGAAGGATTCTCTTCAATAGCCATGCCTCTCACTAAGCTCACATAGAAGAACTCTAAGTTTCAATGGAGTGAAAAATGTGAGCAAAGTTTCGAAACTTTGAAGAAGAAGCTGACCTCCACGCCAGTGTTGGTATTACCTATGGAAGGCAAAGACTTCACCATTTACAATGATGCATCTAAAGGAGGTTTAGGATGTGTACTCATGCAAGAGGGAAGGGTGATTGCATACGCGTTGAGACAATTGAAGCCGTATGAACAGAATTACCCAACACATGACCTCAAGCTAGCAACCGTGGTGTTTGCACAAAAGATTTGGAGACACTATTTATATGGTGCTAAGTGCGAAATATTCACCGATTATCAAAGTCTCAAGTATTTGTTCACTCAAAAGGAACTAAATATGAGACAAAGACGGTGGATTGAACTCATGAAGGATTACGACTTGACGATAAGCTACCATCCAGGCAAAGCCAACAAGGTAGCAGATGCTTTAAGTAGAAAGAATACAAGTAAGTTAATCCTGGCATCACTTTCAGCAAAAACTTATATTCGAGAGACAATCAAGATAAGTCAAGATAGAGATTCCGCTTTGGTGAAACTGAAGGAGTAAGCCAAAGAAGGGAAATCACCAGATTTCGAGACGGACAACAAAGGAATCTTGTGGATGAAAGGACGATTTTGTGTACCAGAAATCGATAACCTTCGACAAGAAGTAATGTCTGAAGCACATAAGTCAAAATTTTCAGTTCATCCTGGCAGTACCAAGATGTACAGAGATTTGAAGAAAAATTGATGGTGGAGTGGAATGAAGATGGACGTGACAATGTTTGTTTCTAAGTGTCACGTGTGCCAACAAGTCAAAGCAGAGCACCAGAGACCTGGTGGACTTCTTCAACCATTGGAAATCACAGAATGGAAATGAGAACATATTTCCATGGATTTTGTAGTTGGTTTACCAATGTTGAGATAAGGTCATGACGAAATATGAGTAATCGTAGATAGACTCACAAAATCTGCGCATTTCTTACCTGTCCGTATGAATTATAATTTGGAGAAGCTAGCCACCTTGTACATGAATGAGATCGTGCGATTACATGGAGTACCAGCTAGCATACTATCAGACAGAGATCCTAGATTTACATCTCGATTTTGGAAGAGCTTTCAACAAACTATGGGGACTAAGGTTACTCTTAGTACGGCTTATCACCCTCTGACCGATGGCCAAACAGAGAGGACAATTCAAACTCTAAAAGATATACTGAGAGCATATGCTCTAGACTTCAGTGGTAATTGGAGCGAACATCTGCCCTTAATTGAGTTCGCTTACAATAATAGTAACCACAATAGTATTGGAATGGCACCATACGAAGCTTTGTATGGACGAAAGTGTCGATCACCACTGTATTGGGATGAAGTAGGGGAAAAAGCCATCGTTGGACCCGAACTGATCTAAGAAACAGCGGATAAAGTTGCTATGATCAAAGAGCGACTAAAAGATGCACAAGATCGACAGAAAAGTTGGGCTGACATGAAAAGAAGGCCCGTGGAATTTGAAGTTGGAGAGAAGGCATATGTGAAAGTGTCACCCATGAAGGGTGTAATTCGATTCAATAAGGCTGGGAAACTAAATCCCAAATACGGCGGACCATTTGAAAGTCTTGGAAAATGGGAACACTTGCTTATAGATTAGCACTTCCACCCGACATGTCAAGAATTCACAATGTATTCCACGTCTCGTAGCTGAGGAGATATATTTATGATCCAAGTCGTATTCTGGAAGCTGGACCACTTCTGGTCGAGAGCAATCTAAATGAAGAGATGAAATATGAAGAGATTCCGATTCAAATTGTGGATAACAAAGACCAAGTACTGAGGAGACGGACTATTCCATATGTCAAAGTACAATGGTCCAACCACACCGAAAGAGAAGCTACTTGGGAGTTGGAAGAAAAGATGCGAGCACGATACCCTTATCTCTTTGAGGATCATGTATAAACAAGTTTCAAGGACGAAACTTCTCATAAGGAGGGAGGGATGTGAGAACCTGAAATTTCAGCATTACTTAGCAATTTGTAGCAGCTAGTAAAAATTGCAGTAGCTAGTAATATTCAGCAACAATGCTAAATTTTCAGCAGAAGCTAACATTTCCAGCAGCAACAAATAATTCAGAAGCTGGTACTTTCCAGATAGAATCCAGCAGCAGAAGAGTACGAGATTCCATCAGACAACATATCTTGTTTCAGCTTAGACTTGTAACTGAAGCATTAACATGGAATAAAGGTTGTTAATGGCAGATTATGGTCATTAATTGGGAGGCTAACAGTAATAATTTAGCCATAAATAACACTCTTAAGTCTCTGAAATTGTTGTTACACAAGCATTGAGTTTTCACTTGAAAATTGAGGTAGGAGTGTATTTTCGAGCTGTAAAAACTAGTAGCAAGACAAGCAGATTCCAGACTTCAGCAACCGAAATTTCTACCAAGTTACGGTAAGTGGGCTTATTTATAAATGTCTTGAAAACCGTTTGATAATTCCTGTTTGAAGCCAAGTATTTGTATTTTGATCTCTGATTTTTGAAGCACTGAAACTTAGTGAATTAATAGTAGGAATATATATTCTGAACATTACTGATTACAGATTACTGATTACCGGCCTCACCCCTTAGAGGAGAGAACATATAGGAGACTGATATCAGTTTAGCCATGAAATTCACGAACGTGCTCAGTGCTTACTTGTTAAATTTCTGATTACTGAATACTAATTACTAATTACTGAATACTGAATATTGAATACCGATTTCTGTTCTGAAAATAATAATTTCTGTATATTATTCGTATTACTGTTTCTGTTAAAAATGGTTTTGAAAACTGGGAGTTATTCCCGCCCCCGCTTACTGAGTGACAACCATATCACTCACCCACCAAAACATCTCAGATAAAAACGATGAAGAAATGTTAGAAGAAGAGGAGCAGAATTAGTTTTGGGATGCTAAAGAAGAAGACTGTTATTGTGAGGCCCGGGGCCGAAGAGGGCGGGGTGTGATCGCCGGTGCCATCAGTTGCACGGACAATGAGCGGCTTCTGGCAGGCTTCTAGGTGGAGGGAACATGAATGAACCGACCCATACGGGAATGAGATGGATTCCGTGAGTGTTCAATGTAATGGACTGTACAGTTGAAGAAGGGCTTAAAAGATTTGATGGGTACTACTCATATCACGATGGTGCATCTTCTTTTCGGTAGCTCATCACATAAGAACTCTAAAGTTAAGCGTGCTTGACTTGGGGCAATTTTGGGATGGGTGGCCTCTTGGGAAGTTTCCCAGGGTGCGTGTGAGTGAGGACATAAGCACGCTGGAAAAACCCGTCTTGATACAGTGAGGACAGTCATCGAAACTGGGGCGTTACAGTTGGTATCAGAGCCGACCTCTCTTAGTACGGTGTGGTTCGGGGATGAACCAAACGGAAGCTGGTGGGCATGTGAGGTCCGGGGCCGAAGTAGGCGGTGGGTGATCGCCGGTGCCATCAGTTGCACGGACAATGAGCGGCTCCTGGAAGGCTTCTAGGTGGAGGGAACATGAATGAACCGACCCACACGGGAATGAGAGGGATTCCGTGACTGTTCAATGTAATGGACTCTACAGTTAAAGAAGGGCTTAAAAGATTTGATTGGTATTACTCATATCACGAAGGTGCATCTTCTTTTCGGTAGCTCATCACATAAGAACTCTAAAGTTAAGCGTGCTTGACTTGGGGCAATTTTGGGATGGGTGACCTCCTGGGAAGTTTCCCAGGTTGCGTGTGAGTGAGGACATAAGCACACTGGAAAAACCCGTCTTGATATAGTGAGGACAGTCATCGAATCTGGGGCGTTACAGTTATTTTCAGTTTTAGATTATGTTTTTCCGCTGCATCTGTAGAAGCAATGTTATGTCTGTTTTACATTTCCGCTGTAAAACATTAGTGATTCGGGTTTGTACCAGACAATGAATTATTTCGTATTATGAATAAAAAGACTGGTTTCTGAATTTTATACTTCTGAGGCTTGTTGTTTTCGAATGTAAATTTGAGAGCAACGCCGGTGTCAACCAACCCCCGTCCCGGGACGTGACACTCCGTCGACTGTTTTGGCCGGAGTTGGTGGCGCCGGCGGTTTTAAAGGTTAGGGTTAGGGTTTCGAATTTGGGTATTTTTTGATTGAATTTAAGGCCTTGTTTGTTTATCAAAATTTTGAAATCCAGAATTTTGACCTTTTATTA
The DNA here is from genome assembly GCF_022965805.1 of Primulina eburnea. NCBI lineage: Eukaryota > Viridiplantae > Streptophyta > Magnoliopsida > Lamiales > Gesneriaceae > Primulina > Primulina eburnea. The sequence continues at coordinate 31,854,801 of NC_133110.1, forward strand.
ATTTTTTGACTTCTGCAATTCTGATTTGTGAAAATTAAATTCATCCATTTCAAAATTTAATTGCATGAAATAAAATTAATATGAAGTTATTGATTATTTTAACGCCTCTGTTTATTTCGATAAAATATTTGTGGATGAATAATTATGAGGTGCAAATATTTTATTTCTCGCAAATTTGGTCTTCATGCTTTATTTGGCCCAATTAAAGTAAATTAAATTTTCTTGTGAAAATTTTAGTTAAGTTGATATCTTGTATCTCAAATTTGGTTAAATTAAAATTACATGTTAATAAAGTGATTTTTTGAGATATGTATATATTGTTCAAGTTCAAAATAAATTGTGTTTCAATTTATGCGAAAAATAGTCGGCCCAAAGGAAGACTATTTTTTGTCTAAATTACAAACACAATAAATGATTTTAAAGTGCATCTAGATCTATGTGAAAAATAACCGACCCAAAGGAAGATTTTTTCTGGCCAGATTTTAGATTCAATATATCTCCTTCAAGTGCATTTACATCTATGCAGAAAATAATCGGCGCAAATGAAGGTTAATTTTTGGCCAGATTATGATCACATAATTATGTGGTCTTAAAGCATGTCAAAACTATGCAGAAATTTTAATCGACCAAGAGGAAGATTATTTTCTTGCCACATTGTAGACACATTATATGATATTAAATTTTGTTATATTATGCGGAAAATGATCGGCCCAAAGGAAGGTCATTTTCTTACCAAATTTTAGCACAATATGTGGTACTAAATATGTGATAATTTTGGATTTATCCATGCATACAATTGTCGGCCCAAAGAAAGGCATATTGTTGGCCGGATTTATTATCAATATTTAATAACCATGATGGTTGAGTGTATTATTTAAAAATTGTTATTTTTCTTCAAAGACTAAATATCAATATTGTGCTAGGAATTTTTTTTTATGGTTCCACTACCAGCATGCTTATATTTTGCGATTTATTTAATTTAAATATATGCATAGAATATATTTTACTGCAAGTTTTTTGTTTTATTTTGTTATAGCATCTTCTATATCTGCCAATCTGAACAACATTACAGTACTTAATAGCCCAAACTTCAAGAAATGGAAAGAGCATGTTATGATAGTACTCGGCTGCATGGATTTGGACTATGCGCTAAGGGAAGATCGCCCCACACTTTTGACCAGTTCAGGAACTGCTGATCAAAAGGGTTCTTTGAAAAGTGGAAGCGATCAAATCACATGAGTCTGATGATAATGAAACATTCCATTCCAGATACTATAAGGGGTGCAATTCCTGAAAAAAAATGATGCCAAAAAGTCATTACTCAAATAGCAGATCGTTTCACTGCAAACGAAAAGATCGAGACAAGTACTATCCTGAATAAACTTATCTCAATGTGGTACAAAGAGAAATGACATAAGGAAGTACATAATGGAAATGTCAAATCTCGTGACTCGACTAAAACATTCAAGTTGGAATTGTCGGAAGATATAGTCGTGCATTTAGTCTTGATCTCTCTGCCTGCGCAATTTAATCAATTCAAAATATGTTATAATACCCAGAAGGAAAAGTGGACTTTGAATGAGCTTATTGCGCAGTCCGTTCAGGAGGAGGAGAGATTGAAACAAGATATGATTGAAAGTGCTCACTTGGCATCCAACTATCAAGATAATTGCATCAATAAAAAAAGAAAATGGAGCAATAAGGAAGGAAACTCTGAGACTTCACTTGGCATCCACTTGTTTCTTTAGAAAAAGGACTGATAGGCATGTGAAGGATGATTGTCCCAAATACGCCAATGGGTGTGCAAAGAAAGGGTTGCCTAAGGAGCCGGTTTCCAACTGATGGTGAAAATACATCTTATGGAAAATGACAATAAGATTGATATATGGTTTTTTTTAAAGTTTTATTTAGGAACTGAGAATTTTTTTATTTTCTGGTATTTGAATTTGGAAATTACTTTTTGCACATATTTTTAAGACGAAATTTGATCTTAGTTTCGTGTTTATACAAATCAAGTTTTTCCTTTATTCATGCGGTATTTTCAATTTTTCGAAATTTAAATATGTTTGGTATGAGTTCCTTGATTGATAAACTTGATAAATTGAACATCAATATTTTAAATGACATTGACATTATGCATGCATGAAATTTTGAAATTAAATGCAAATTAATTTTGTATGTTGACTTTAGTGGGAGTGAGTAAATTGGAAAGTCAACATTGAGAATAATATATATGTCCACATATATGGTGGTATAAATTTTATCAGGTGATAATCTCATTGGGATTTACAGAGAACATTGTTTAGATATTGTGAACATCATTAGAATATTGGACAGATATTTAAGAAACCCGACATTGGATGGATTATTAATCGGGTTATGTGGTACATAAAGTGAACTAAGGATTGTATGCTCACACATCGGAAATCTGACATTTGAAAATAGTTGGATATTTGGACTGCGAATAAAGTTTCGGAATTTTATCACCGGTAATGATCATTGGTTTGAGAAACCATTGAGGATCAATTGTGATAATAAAGCAGTTATATTTTATTTAAAGAAAAACTGAAACTCGTCAAAGTCAAAAGATATTGACATGAAATTTCTAGTTGGAAGGAAATAATTCAGATTGATTGTGTGTCAATTGAGCATGTTATTGCAAACTCTATAATTGTGGATGCGTTTGTCATGGGTTGGCCACCCAAGGTTTTTATGCATGTGACACACATTCTTCTTGTCCATATAGTTAATATGCCTGTATAGTGAGAGTTTGTATTCGGTTTAAGCATTGACTCATTTGACATGATTTGAGTTTCTGTACAGACTAAGGTTTATTTGAATTACACTGAAATAAAGTGATGACTTTCATTGCGGTTTAGAATTTGGTTAAAGAGGACCAGTTGGAAATGCAATTTTTATTCTGGGATCACATTTATGTAATTCCATGCTACACATCCACACTTGATCTATATTATTGATTATGCTAATATTGTGATCATTGATGGGTCTAGTGATTTTAAATGTAGCGATGACTGATTTGGTTCAATATTAGTGTAATTGATAGACCAGATTGTCAAGGAATATTTTGGTTTAGATAGCAAGAGCTCAATCCAGTTTTTGCATGTACAATATCCGGATAACTTATGTGGCCCAAGTGGGAGATTTTTGAAATTATTTTGTGGGCTCACATAATTTAATTAATTGTACATGAACAAGCTATCTAATAAAGAACCCAATAAAGTGATCTAATTAATTATGTGTTTCCAAAGTATTAAATAAATTGGTATGGTTCACATTATGTGTAGAAACCCAGCCCAATTAGGTTTTCTATGATGGGTTGAAGACTGCTAAGGTTATATAAGGTTACGGTCTCCTAGGCACAGAGAACACAACACAGAATATATAAGGCACACATATTCTAGATCTCTCTCCTTCTCCCATCAAAAGCAAGAATAAAGTGGTCGATTCTCTGTTGCCTTGGAAGATCCATAACTCTGACGCTAGATCAATCAATAGATTTTGGTACGTGTTTACTGTTATTTATATTTTCTGATAATTCGACATGAATTCCTGGCATGTTGTGATATATAGATTTGATCACATTATTTATAAATTTATTTTATTAAATCTCCAATACTCAGTTGATAATGAGGACTTTGGGAAGCGAAGAAAAATTAGTGCCAATGAATTTATTACAAGCACTGCACAAATGCCGACCATTATTGTATTCCATCTGACATACTGCATACGTACATACATTTTTAGCTTCAAAGAATTTATATTATTAGCGCAAATTATTTGATTATATAAAAAAATTAAATATATAAATATGAAATAATAATATTTCAAATTGTATATTCAAAGCTTGATGATTAAGAGATGTATTTCGTTATCGAGCTAAGAACCTAGAAGCTATATACATGCCTAGATATCTAAGCATAAAAGACAAGAGCATCGGACATCTCCTTAGGCCATCTCCAACCCATATTCTCTATTTTTCATCCTCTATCTTCTAAAATAGAGATTCACGATCTCTATTTTTACAAATCTTCTCCAACCCATATCCTCTAAATATTACCAAATACTCTATTTTTTTAATTTATTTCATTTTCAACCTATTTCCTTTAAATATTAAGAAATACTCTATTTCTTTAATTTATTTCATTTTCAACCCATATCTTTTAAATATTACCAAATATTTCATTTCTCTAATTTATTTCATTTTCAAATACACACACACACACACACACATATATATATAATTAATTAATTAATTAATTTCATAATATATTATTTAACTAAACTTAATTAATTCGCTAAACATAACACAACTACATGTGTATTCGACTCGTTTATTTAAAACAATACATTTATTTTGTCATCAAATTGCAAACAAAAGACAACATTTATCAAACAGACATAAAATATAAATGAAGACATAAAAGAATGGAGACGGCGGATGGCTCTGACGGGAATTCTACACCGTTTGGGGAGTTCCTCGGAGGAACTTCACCATCCGAGTCTGACCTTCCACCGTACTAATTTACTCTCATGATTGCAGTGAACTAAAAATATGGTTATCTTTATTGTTGTTGTTGTGTGTGTTTTTTTTTTATTGTTGGTGATACGTCACTTTTAGTATTGTCTACGTTTTTATGTCTAAAAATATCACATGTTTATCAATTTAAATTAAGTCGATAATAAGTGTTTGTAATAAATTGTGTTATGTATTTTTTTGTCATTAAATTGTTCACTAGTTCCATTTGATAACTATTATAAATAATAAATTATAATTAATTAATTAAAAAATTAAAACAACGTTTGATCAACAAAACCGACCCACTTCCAAGCTTTATCTTGCTTTTTTTGCTTTGGTCGACGTATGCTTTGGTCGAGTTGTGCTTTGGTTGGTCGACCAAAGCACAACACATGTGTGCTTTGGTCGACCAAAGCACCCAAAGCACATGTGTGCATGCTTTGGTTGGTGCTTTGGTCGACCTAAGTGTGGGTGTGTGAGTCGACCAAGTTTATGTGTTGGTCGATCTTTTCTTTTTCAAGTCACCAGTCGATCCAGAAAAGTGATACTTTCTTAAAAAAAATTTTTCCAAAGGACTATATTGCAATTGTTATGATGACATTTCAGTAATTCGGTGGAATCTCTATATTGATCTTCAAATGAATAATGATCCTCCAAAAATAGAGGATGAATAATGATCCTCCAAAAATAGAGGATCACTGTTGCAGTCTCTAAAATGGAGATTGTATTTGGAGTTGGGTTGGAGCACCAACCCATACTCTATTTTGGAGATTTCCTCCAAAATATAGATGGGTTGGAGATGCTCTTAGTTAATTGTATAATGGTCCATATTGACGAAAACTTGAAGTCTCGTCGTCTATTTATTTTTTTTCATTCTCGTTCGTAAACATTTACGAAGAACCGATAATTAATTAGAAATACATCTATCGTGATTCCCCGTCGAAAAAAAAAATCATCTACTATATATTCTATGACGGTCAAGCTCGTTATCACTCGATTTATCTGTCTATCTTTAGATGATTTTCCGACACTTAGTTGTATAATTTTTGTGATCCATCAAAAACCGTCGGAGTTTTTTGATCAACTATGTTACAAAAAAAAAGAACAAATGACTTGACTGTGTCACTGATCAATAAAAAAATATCAAGAAATTTGATCGTGCAAACTTAACCAATATTTTCATTTCTAAAACACGAACAATGATTCTATCTTATCCATGTTTAATCCGGTTCTACTCGAATATGAAAAAAAATAAATTTGAGGGAGGGGAGGGGTCGATTAATTCATTATATATTTATAATACAAAAATTAAAATAATACATCACATTTCTTAACTATCGGTACTAAAGTTAGTTTAAATGTAGGTAGAATTGTCGTCTTGTCAATTTAATTAATACTCGATTTTGTCCTTTTGTTTTCAACTAAAATCGAATGACAACAGATTCAACAGTTTCATTCGGCAATCTTTGGAACGATCGAACCCGTCAAGCAGCTGGTTTCAGAAGTAGAAAAAAAAAAAAATATATGGCAAAATTTAAATATTTTATTTTATTATTATTATTATTTTAAAAATTGTTTATTTTATTCTTCAATTAAAATATAAAACATTTGACATGATATTTCCTTCTGTAAAATAAATTTTTATATTTTATTTCAACGAAAGGGGTTGTATATGAACAATTATTTTAAATATAAAAGTTCGATGATAAAATAAGAGAGTAGCGTAAAATTTTGAATTTTCACCCTGATTTTGGCATATTTTTAATGTCTCTTTTAATTTAATTCTCTCTCAAAAAAAAAATGTGGGCTGAAAGTTTGGGTTTAAGCCCAAAATCTTACAAAAGTCAAAATTGTGGGGATTAGAGTTATTGGGCTTGCAGAATCGAAATTCTAAATTTTGTTTTAAATTTAGTAAACGAATAAAATAAGACATTTAAGAATCGGTCGGTTCGTGGTATGAGACGAATGAAAATGTATAGTCAAAGTTGACATATAGATACAAAAAATAGTTATATTTCAATCGTTATTTCAACGAGGATTACTACTACTACTCGGTAATACCTCCTCCGTCAAATATTTGTGGCAGCTTAAAGTTTATCGTTTCATCAAAATTTATAGTTATTTAAAAATATAATTTAAATATTTTAAACTATAATAATCAAAATAATAATGTACAAGACGCTCTCTCCTTCACGAACATGATATTTAATAAATGTTAGCTATCCAATATGGTATTCAAACCTTCACCAGTAAAGTTTTTTTTTTTTTTTTTTTCAGAAAAAATTTACCACTAGATTAATTAAGGGAAATATAGTCCATTAACTTGTCAATTCTGAGTTTAGATTTATTAAGTTTTCAAATTATTTGCTTGATATTCCAATCTTTTTTTGACTATTTAGTCCGTTTGATGACGGAATTATCGGAAAAGTCGATAATTTCCGATTCTACTTCAGCATTTTTTGATATCATGTTAACGTTTTCTAGTGCTGCATCAACACTTCGGTGAAATACGACTGAAAACAATCAAAACCAAACTTTGAAAATTAAGTGGACGGAAGACCAAAAAGAATAATTAGTGGACCAAAAAAGTTCTTTCCGATTAACTAATCTGGAAACTTAAAACTTAAAATTACATGAAAGAAAATTTGAATTTTTAAAAACTTAAAGCAAGCATGAACACCCTCTAGGTTGAAATACCGCAAATAACAAAAACTTGTGAACAATATCAATAAACAAAATCCAAACACAAAGTTATAAAGTAGCATGCAAAATAACATATCCAAAATACATAGACGACAATCTTTCAAGACATCATCTCAGTGAAAATGACCAGGAAACTTGAAAGAAATGATTTGTTTGTATTTAAAGTGTGATATCTTTTAATAAAGAAATGATTTGTTTGTATTTAAAAGTGTGATATCTTTTAATAAAAACTGAGTATATATTTAGATAATTTGTTGTTAAAATGAAATTCTTTCTCGGATGAATGTTTATATCAAAACAAACTATCCGGTTAATTTGGAAATTCGGTTTTAATTTAAAAATATATTAATTAATTATGTAATTAGATCGGTGACCGAATTAACCAATTTTTCAAAAAATTCTGTTAGGTTTCGTTTTTTTATTTAAAAAATTCGGTTATCCGATATTTTTCTTTAAAAAATATGATATTTTTATATAAGGCTAAATAATATTCGTGATATTCATTATATACATTTGTTGTGTGGGGTAGGTTTTAACCATTATATTCTTGTTCGTTCCAACTTTTTTTAGTTTTTAAATATTTTAATGTTTTTTTTTATAAAAAAAATCGATTAATTCGGTTTTCGACCTAATTAACTGATTTTAGATCGGTTCAATTTATTTGGTTTTCACGAAAATCAGTTCGGTTTCGTAAAAAAATTCAGTTGTGTTCAGTTTTAGGAAATTTTTTTTGGTTGGAAATGAACCGACCGAATGCTCACCCATGCTTAAATATTATGAGGCTCGGTTATTATAATTACAATTAATTAAAACAATATTGATTAAATTTAAATCTGCAGCGAAAAATGGTTTAAAATACTTAGAAAATGACCTCAGGGCCTGAAATTTTTTTGACATGATCTCATCGTAAATAGGACATACCAAAAATTTAAAATACATGTAAAAGATAAATGACTTAAGGAAGACACTGATGTATTCATAAACAATCATACAAGTGCCGATCAGACACAAGTCAACAATTCACAAGCAGCATTTCAAAATATAGCCGGCAAGGCCCACAACAACAAAACTAAATTCAAATTCACCATAACAACTTCAAATAATCATACAAATATACATGGTATGTGTTGGGTGCAATAATTGTCATTGTTTGGTAGAGCGATCGAACCGTGTGCTTGAGCTGCTGTGCGGTTTAAAATATTTGAGTTGCACCATTGCTACTAGCTTTAGCTTTTGGTAAAACGGTAAGCACTCGGTCCCACAATTGGTATCAGAGCTGTAAAATCCCGGATTTTTTTTTTATTTTATCACGATAATGTTTTGTACCAGGATTTGCAAAGATTTTCGAATTGGAATGGATAATTTTATTTTTACATCGTGTATATTTTTCGAAGTTTGGGATATACAGCATTATACCGGATATAGATCTAAGATTTAATATACCTGGATAAAGATTTAAGCAAGAAGATAATTCAATCTTGGAACTAAGAAAAAAAAAGAAATCTTGAGGATTTTAGCATAGGATTTTCGAAAATATATTGGAGGATTATCAAGGAATTTTCGAAAATAAAATCAAAGATAGAGGGAAAAGTCTTCACGATAAAATGCAGCCTTGGGAAAAAGTTAAAAGTTTAACTACCAGGATTTTAAGATAATAATCAAAATTTGAGTTGTGGAAAAATACCACTAAATTTTGGGTTTAAGTAAGCGAATTTTTGGGATTTAAGAAATATAATTTTTATTATTTTAGGGATAAATGTCTACCGGATATTGGGAATTAGACACAAAAGTCAAAATTTTTGCAGGCTGGGTAAGACATAAATTTCGAAATTTATCCTTGGATATATCATAAATTTCGAAATTTAGGTATAAGATAAAAGATTTTGGATTCGAATTTGAATCACGGATATATCACGATTCTGGATGAAGATTTGACGAGCGGATAATGTCTATCGAGATAGCAGCCAACCCCTATAAATAGGAGGGCCCTATAACTCGAAATTCACACCATTTTCTACTCCAAATTTTCGAGTTGCTCTCCCTAGGTTCCTTAGGATTTTTCGAGTTTTTGCTCAGCCGAGTAGCGAAGCGCTGCCGTCCCGCCGCCGAGGAGGAATTTTCGAAATTCCAGTGTTGGGATCCATACGCTTTTCACGTTTTTCAGCAAAGATCTAAGGTAAGTGAGCTTGTTTTAAATGTGTAAATTTCGGTTATGCATTTCGTGTGTTTTATAAAAATTCGGTCGAGTACAGTTCTTCTTCTACCCCTTCTGGTTATGATTTGTGCATAAGTTTTATGTTGACACTGTGAGGATCCAACTGGATATGGGAGGGAATCCCAACTATGATATGACCCTCATACGGTGGGGATATAACCGATTCGGCCTCGCCCCCTTAGAGGAATAAAAATTAGGGACTGACGTCAGTAAACCATTGAAAGTAGAGGAATCTCAGTGTCAAGTCAATGTTGTGAATATAATATGAGTCAAGATATGCATGGCGTGTGTGTGTGTATTTCGAAGTTATATACATATTGTTGTGTACTCGAACGGCCCCCACTTGCTAAGTATTTCCCAAAATACTCAGCCCTTACAACCTTCCCAGATAAATCCGAAGAGCAGGTGGAGAAAGAGGAGCAAGAGAAATTTTGGGGATGGTGAAGTTATTTAATTTTCGAAGATTAACGTGGTTGGATATTTCGAATTTTTTTTTTTGTAGATTAAATCTCTTTTATTTGTAAACGCTTCCGCAATTTAGTATTTTTTTTTCAGTTGTAAAGACAATGTTTAATTTTGCGAATTTATGAAAATAAACTGGTTTCGGTTTATACTGTACTACGAGGCTGGTTGTTTTTCGATTGTGTGATTGATGAACAACGCCGGTGTCAATCCCGTGTTTCGGGGCGTGACATTTAAGTGGTATCAGAGCCGCCAGGTTCATAATCCGTGTGGGAAAAGTCGAAAAAAAAAAAATTCGGCGGAATTTTAAGTCACGGCCGACTCTACCCCCTCTGAAACGGCCCAACGATCAAGACTCCCGACCCTAATCGGGAGCCACAGCGCGAAATCGCGAAATTCCTTCGTTTAGGCCTCCGAAACGTCGTTTTTGCCGTTTTAGGAAAGTTTCGTAACTCCTATAACTTTTTGTAGGAAACTCTGAATTCGATTTCGTCAACTATTCTGGAATCCTCTCGACATATGCTTCGAATCCATATGTCTATCTCAAAAATTTCCATTTTTGGAAATTTTCGAAAATTTTTATTTATTTTCCTTTATTGACTCTATATGACTCTGATATTTTATTCTGTTCTATTTTATATATTCTGAGCATTTCTTTCTTTATTGTTATCAGGAAATGACTCGTACGCGTCTCACCGCTCGTAAGAAAGTGACCCCGATTGCTCTCATCGAATCGATTCAGTTGGATGGTCACCAATCTTACGCGCACACCCAGAATATTAGGAGTTCTAACGGATGGGCCCTCAGGAACCATGAGAAGACCATCAGAAGGATGAGGAATACCAACTTCAAGAGGAGACAACAGGTGGAGGACCTGACGACCAAGCTAGAGGTAAAAGAGAAAAGAATCAATGAGGTCTTTGAAATGTTCAAGCTCGTCAACGAACACAATTCCGAGCTTCGAGACTCATTAGTCACAGCATTGGGTCAAGCTAAACAGGCAAGGGAGGAAATGGATAGGCGCACTACAGAGTTAACTGAAGCACGACAGAGAGATAAGCTGAGGATTGACGAGTCATGGGACGTGGTCATGCAACTATCGGAGTGTAACCAAAAGTTAATCAAGGAGGTAGACGAAAGGAAGGCAAAGGAAAAGGTGATCATTCAGAAGAAGGATGCAAACTATGCGCACGCAAGAAGTGAGTTGGATATTGCGATAGGAAAGATTCTGACCCACAAGGAACAGATTGCTGAGTTGGAATCAGAAAATCAAAACCTCCAGATGCATCTTGCAGAATTCTTGGACCCAGAGGTGCCAGAATCCGATGATGAGGAAGCCCCACCCGACGTGGCAGTGGGGAATGGCGAGATAGCTGATTAGAGAGTTTTAGTGGACCATCTTTTTTTAGTGGTTTATTTCCGTTGTTGCTACATTTCTTTTATTCAGTACATTTGTTTATTTCGTTTAGATTGGTCATGTTCATTTATTTTTCCTGTTTGAGAAATCAATAAAATCTTTTATTTGTTCCATTGATTTCAAATTTATTTCTGCGCAATCTATTGCATGAAATCTACTCGTACAAATTCTTAGAACTTGCGATTGTAGGAAATGGCCGGCAGACCTCCAAGACAGAACCGCAACCCACGTTACGCTAGCACCGATCGCGAGAACAGGCAGGAGAATGAGCAGGAAAATAGGCAGGAAAATCGACAAGAGAACGGACCCCCACCTGCAGTCGGCCTAAGCCGAGCCGATCTGATGGCTATAGCCACCATAGTGGCGACCACACTGCAAGGGTTGGTAAACCCGAACGCTAATCAACCACCTCCTCCACCACCGCCGAATGGAGTCAAATTCCATTATGAGTCCCTTCGCAAAAACAGGTGTCCGACCTTCGAAGGGGATGCCGATCCTGAAGTTGGCCAGAGTTGGCTAAAGAATGTCGAGACTCAACTGCGACTGTTGGAAGTCCCTGAGGCACTCAAAGTGGATGTGGTGGTGCCTTTCCTAGAAAGCAGAGCAGCTAAGTGGTGGGAAGCAGTCTCACCAGCCATGATCGCTACGGGACCAGTTACATGGCAGAACTTCCGGGAAACATTTCTGAGACAGTATTATCCGGCGAAAGTCAGATTGCAGAAATTGAGTGAATTTGAAAATCTCACTCAAGCCCCCGATATGTCAGTGGTGGAGTACACATCCCAGTTTAATGCCCTTGGGTCGTATGCTCCGGCAATCATGGCGGATGAAGTTTTGAAACTGCACCGGTTTAAGAGAGGATTGAACAGTCGAATTCAGTCTGCCCTAGCAGTTTATCAGGCCACCAATTTTGCAGATCTTATGGGCGCAGCTATCCGAGCTGAAACAGACATACGCCGCAAGGAGGGAGAGTTTAAGAACAAGCGCCCTCTTGCCAGTCAGCCTGCACAGGGTGGACAGAAGTTCAGGAAACCGAACCAATCAGGCGGACCGTCTTCAGGGCAACCCTCAGCAGCCAACCACCAAGGACCTAAGCCATGTCCGAAGTGCGGTTTCAGACATCCTGGGAAATGTCGGAGGGCCAGTGGCGCGTGCTTCGGATGTGGAAAACCGGGACACCGAATTTCTGAATGTCCTACCGCCACCAATCAAGCAGCTGGGCCCAACAGGGGAACTGGGCAGAATGTGGGAGCTAACCCCAACAAACCAAAAGAGAATCAGCCTAACGCTAGAGTGTTTGCTATGACGCAAGAGGAAGCGGACGACGCAAGCGATGTCGTGTCAGGTACCATATTTATTCAGCAAGTGCCTGTTTATGTGTTATTTGACTGCGGTGCTACCCATTCGTTTATGTCTAAAAGATTTGCTAAGAAGTTAGGATGTAAGCCTGAGAAACTAAACGAGCCCTTTCGAATAGCTACGCCTACAAGCAGGGCCATTGAAACCCACGAAATTCACAGAGATTGTAAAATCAGTATCAATAATCAGACTTTTAGCGCCGACTTGATACAGTTGATCATGGTCGATTTCGACATCATCTTAGGGATGGATTGGTTAGCCAAAAACAATGCAATAGTAGATTGTAAAGGAAAGGAAGTCAAACTCCGAACCCCAGGTCAGGGAGAGGTAGTGTTTCACGGTAAATCCAAGAAACGAAAATCACTCCTTTCCGCTTCACAAGCATGGAAGGCCATGAAATCCGGAGAAGACATCTACCTAGCAATGGTCAGCGAGGTGCAAGGAGAAGTCGAACTGAGGATAGAAGACATCCCAATAGCATGTGAGTTCCCGGATGTCTTTCCAGAAGAACTCCCAGGGACAATCTCGGACCGCGAAGTCGAGTTCGAAATTAATCTAACTCCAGGTGCAGCACCAATTTCCAAAGCACCTTACCGGATGGCACCAGCTGAACTCAAGGAGTTAAAAGAGCAACTCCAGGAATTGCTGGACAAAAAGCAAGTTCGACCTAGCGTGTCCCCATGAGGAGCACCAGTACTCTTTGTAAGGAAGAAAGATGGGAGCATGAGACTGTGTATCGACTACAGAGAATTGAACAAGATCACTATCAAGAACAGGTACCCTCTCCGAGAATAGACGATCTATTTGATCAGCTTAAGGGAGCCGCCGTATTCTCTAAGCTAGACCTGAGGACGGGTTACCATCAATTGAAGGTCAGGGCGGAAGATATTCCCAAAACAGCCTTTCGGACAAGATATGGGCATTTTGAGTTCACAGTGATGCCTTTTGGACTGACCAACGCGCCTGCAGCCTTCATGGACCTAATGAACAGAGTCTTCAAACCATTCCTGGATCAGTTCATAGTGGTATTTATTGACGACATTCTCGTCTATTCTTCCAATGAAAAAGATCACGAAGAGCATCTCCGCATCGCACTACAGACTTTAAGGGAACAAGAACTCTACGCCAAGTTGAATAAATGTGAGTTCTGGCTAAAAAGTGTATCCTTTTTAGGGCACGTGATCTCAGAAGCAGGAGTATCAGTGGATCCCAAGAAAGTCGAGGCAATTGCAGAGTGGCCAAGACCTAAGAACGCCACAGACATCAGGAGCTTTCTTGGACTGGCTGGCTATTACAGAAAGTTCGTTGAAGGTTTCTCTTCAATCGCCATACCACTGACTAGACTCACGCAAAAGAATTCCAAGTTCATCTGGGACGAAGGTTGCGAGAAAAGTTTTCAGACATTAAAAGAAAAGCTCGCATCCACGCCAGTACTAGTCTTACCCACTGAAGACAAGGAATTCACCATCTACAGTGACGCTTCTAAGGAAGGTTTGGGATGCGTACTAATGCAAGAGGGAAGAGTGATCGCCTACGCATCAAGGCAGTTGAAACCGCACGAACAGAACTACCCTACTCATGATCTGGAACTAGCAGCGGTTGTCTTCGCCTTAAAAATCTGGAGGCACTATCTCTATGGTGCTAAGTGTGAGATTTTCACATACCACCAGAGCCTCAAGTATCTGTTCACCCAAAAAGAACTAAACATGAGGCAGAGGCGGTGGATTGAACTACTGAAAGACTACGACTTGACTATAAGCTACCATCCGGGTAAAGCAAACAAAGTGGCTGATGCGCTAAGTCGGAAGGGCCCAGGAAAAGTGACTCTAGCTTCCCTCTCAGCCCAGCCATGTCTGCGAGAGATCATCAAATTAAACCAAGATCAGGACCCAACACTGACCAAACTAAAAGATCAAGTCAGAGAAGGAAAGTCTCAAGATCATCGGGTTGATGACAAAGGAACCCTATGGATAAAGGGAAGACTGTGTGTGCCCGACAGTGACAACCTTCGTCAGGAGATAATGGCAGAGGCACATAAGTCGAAGTTCTCAGTCCATCCAGGCAGTACGAAAATGTACAGGGACCTCAAGAATAGCTTCTGGTGGAACGGCATGAAAGGAGATGTAGCTGAATTCGTCTCCAGATGTCAGACATGCCAGCAAGTCAAAGCAGAACACCAGCGACCTGGAGGATTACTGCAACCCCTGGAAATTCCCGAGTGGAAATGGGAGCATATTTCCATGGACTTTGTGGTGGGATTGCCGAAGTCCAGGCAAAGCCACGACGGTATATGGGTGATCGTAGATAGACTCACAAAGACTGCAGACTTTCTACCCGTTCGTATGAATTACAATCTCGATAAGTTGGCTTCGCTGTATATGGACAACATTGTGAGACTACATGGGGTGCCAGTGAGCATCCTGTCTGATAGAGACCCGAGGTTCGTCTCGCGTTTTTGGAAGAGCTTCCAAGGGGCCATGGGAACGAAAGTCACTCTTAGTACGGCCTATCACCCTCAAACCGATGTACAAACTGAGAGAACAATTCAAACCTTGGAAGACATGCTGCGAGCGTGCGCCCTAGAATTCAGTAACCATTGGAGCACTCACCTGCCATTGATCGAGTTTGCCTATAATAACAGCTATCACAGCAGTATTGGGATGGCTCCATATGAAGCTCTGTATGGAAGGAAATGTCGGTCACCCCTATATTGGGATGAAGTGGGAGAGAAAGCCATAGTGGGACCTGAGCTTGTACAGATAACCATAGACAAGGTTACAGTAGTCCGAGAGAAACTCAAGGCAGCTCAAGATCGACAAAAGAGTTGGGCAGATCTGAAAAGAAGGCCAGTAGAATTCAACGTTGGCGAGAAGGCCTATGTAAAAGTGTCGCCTATGAAGGGAGTTGTCCGATTCAGTAAAACTGGGAAGCTAAACCCTCGCTATGTAGGACCCTTTGAAATTTTGGAAAAAAGTGGGCACACTGGCATACAGACTGGCTCTACCGCCAAACATGTCCAGAATTCATAACGTCTTCCATGTATCCCAACTACGGAAATACATCTCAGATCCAAGCCACGTGTTGGAAGTAGAGCCACTCGTAATCGAAAGTAACTTGGGAGAAGAGCTGAAGTACGAAGAAGTCCCCATCAGAATTGTGGATTCCAAGGACCAAGTACTAAGGCAACGAGTCATTCCATACGTCAAGGTGCAATGGTCTAACCACACTGAAAGAGAAGCCACGTGGGAGTTAGAAGAAAATATGAGGAACCAATACCCGTATCTTTTCTTAGACCAAGCCAACCCAAGTTTCGAGGACGAAACTTCCCATAAGGAGGGAGAGATGTAAAATCCCGGATTTTTTTTTTATTTTATCACGATAATGTTTTGTACCAGGATTTGCAAAGATTTTCGAATTGGAATGGATAATTTTATTTTTACATCGTGTATATTTTTCGAAGTTTGGGATATACAGCATTATACCGAATATAGATATAAGATTTAATATACCTGGATAAAGATTTTAAGCAAGAAGATTATTCAATCTTGGAACTAAGGAAAAAAAAAGAAATCTTGAGGATTTTAGCATAGGATTTTCGAAAATATATTGGAGGATTATCAAGGAATTTTCGAAAATAAAATCAAAGATAGAGGGAAAAGTCTTCACGATAAAATGCAGCCTTGGGAAAAAGTTAAAAGTTTAACTACCAAGATTTTAAGATAATAATCAAAATTTGAGTTGTGGAAAAATACCACTAAATTTTGGGTTTAAGTAAGCGAATTTTTGGGATTTAAGAAATATAATTTTTATTATTTTAGGGATAAATGTCTACCGGATATTGAGAATTAGACACAAAAGTCAAAATTTTTGCAGGCTGGGTAAGACATAAATTTCGAAATTTATCCTTGGATATATCATAAATTTCGAAATTTAGGTATAAGATAAAAGATTTTGGATTCGAATTTGAATCACGGATATATCACGATTCTGGATGAAGATTTGACGAGCGGATAATGTCTATCGAGATAGCAGCCAACCCCTATAAATAGGAGGGCCCTATAACTCGAAATTCACACCATTTTCTACTCCAAATTTTCGAGTTGCTCTCCCTAGGTTCCTTAGGATTTTTCGAGTTTTTGCTCAGCCGAGTAGCGAAGCGCTGCCGTCCCGCCGCCGAGGAGGAATTTTCGAAATTCCAGTGTTGGGATCCATACGCTTTTCACGTTTTTCAGCAAAGATCTAAGGTAAGTGAGCTTGTTTTAAATGTGTAAATTTCAGTTATGCATTTCGTGTGTTTTATAAAAATTCGGTCGAGTACAGTTCTTCTTCTACCCCTTCTGGTTATGATTTGTGCATAAGTTTTATGTTGACACTGTGAGGATCCAACTGGATATGTGAGGGAATCCCAACTATGATATGACCCTCATACGGTGGGGATATAACCGATTCGGCCTCGCCCCCTTAGAGGAATAAAAATTAGGGACTGACGTCAGTAAACCATTGAAAGTAGAGGAATCTCAGTGTCAAGTCAATGTTGTGAATATAATATGAGTCAAGATATGCATGGTGTGTGTGTGTGTATTTCGAAGTTATATACATATTGTTGTGTACTCGAACGGCCCCCACTTGCTGAGTATTTCCCAAAATACTCACCCCTTACAACCTTCCCAGATAAATCCGAAGAGCAGGTGGAGGAAGAGGAGCAAGAGAAATTTTGGGGATGGTGAAGTTATTTAATTTTCGAAGATTAACGTGGTTGGATATTTCGAATTTTTTTTTTTGTAGATTAAATCTCTTTTATTTGTAAACGCTTCCGCAATTTAGTATTTTTTTTTTCAGTTGTAAAGACAATGTTTAATTTTGCGAATTTATGAAAATAAACTGGTTTCGGTTTATACTGTACTACGAGGCTGGTTGTTTTTCGATTGTGTGATCGATGAACAACGCCGGTGTCAATCCCGTGTTTCGGGGCGTGACAAGAGCCAAGACCACGGGTTCGATTCCCATTGATTGCATGGAGTGAAATTTTTGGGAGGGAGATTGTTGGTTGCAATAATTGTCTCTGTTTGGTAGAACGATCGAACCGTGGTGCTTGAGCTGCTGTGCGTTTTAAAATATTTAAGTTATACCATAACTACTAGTTATAGCTTTTGGTAAAGCATTAAGCACTCAGTCCTACAGTATGTCCCTGGTAAAAAATCTCTTACATAAAATTGAACATACTCCAATATAATAAAAATGGATTAACTGGAAGACTTCAACCTTGAAACAGAGAAATCCTATCTCACTCGTGAACTTCACGGGCAGAAACTCCGTCTGGTGCTGTAAAACTACTGGGGTGACCTACCATGGTATCCAACAATCATAGTAGTACCCCCAATATAAAATACTGAAGTTATGATTTTGCTATGAAACAATTAAACAACAATAACGACAATCATAAATAATGCATAAACATAAATAAAATGAAATATGCAATGCATAAACATGACTTAATAACAATAGGAGAATATTAGCCAATAAACAATACAATAACAACATAAATAATGCTCGAGCAACAACACATAAGGGAGCTATATTGTCATGCAGCTAAATCGTCCTGCCAAGTATGCGACATATGTCACTCCGTGTCAAATAAACACCCATGATGTTGGAAAATTTCATGTTCGCAATATTAATTTTGATGTAACAAAACTTGTTATTGTGTTTCTAACAAATTTACTCAAGTGTAAAGTTATTAAACAAGAAGCAAGATGAAATAGAATTATGCACAAACTGAATTTCTGGCAAACTTTGGTATTTTGATGATATATCTCAACTGGATGATTCAAATGACAATCCGTCAACTGGAATGATCTGAAAACTCAATTTGGAACAAGTCATATTTCACATCAGTTGGGAAAATTCGGATGTTATCAAGGTCTAACCGATCGCTGAATTACCAAACTGATTGCACGAAAAACAACAATCAGTTGGGTATGAGCAGTTATGGTATTTTGGTCATATCTCTCAGCTCGGTTATTTGAATGAACCGATTCAGTATGTGTTAGAAATATAAGACGATGATCTAAAAATCATCTTCAGAAGTCAAAGTTCGGATCGAAGTGTAAGATGCTGATAAATGACGATGGAGCTACTGGTTCTGTACAAACTGCAAATCAGCTAGGCTGATTTCAGCACACCAGCTGAACTGAACTAAATCAGCTGCTGACCAGCGTAACTGAACTGAACTAGCAGCTGACCAACTGAATTGAACCAGCTGCTGACCAACTGAAACTGAGCCAGACCAACTGAACCGAAACCGTTTGCTGATCAACTGAACCGAACCAGCAGCTGACCAACTGAACTCAACTGAACCAGCTGCTGACCAGTTGAATTGAACGACCAGTTGAGTTGACCAGTCGGGAAAAAGTCCAGTAAGGCGAATTTGACCGTTGCAATTTTAGAAACAGTACATAAACTTTCCAAACAGTCATAAATTTCAGAAACAGTACAGAAACTTTCCAAACAGTCATATTCTTGTGTCTATCAGAAATAGTACAGAAACTTTCTAAACGGTCATATTCTTGTGTCTAATGTATATATCATTGTTGGAGCTTATAAATACAACATCTTGAAGATCAAACAAGAGCTTTAGAAGAGAATTCAAAGCATGAGCAGTTAGCATGAAAAAATCAGCTAGTTGAGAGCACAAGCCCTTGTGTGAGGATACATTTGAGAAACTGATAAATTCCTCATACACAATCACTCACACATATACAAGAGATTTGAATTTCAAAGATTAGTTGAGTGAGTCTTGCACAAAGACAATAAACTTGTGTATGTAGTCTTTGCATATGAGACATTAAACAATATGCTGATTGTGAGATGATGCCTACAATCTTGAGTGCTAGGAATTCAATTAGGCAGTAGCGTAAGTCCTAGCTGAATGGGTTTGTACAAAGAGTTGTATAAATCAAAGTCTTCTATTGAATCCTTCCCAAGGGGAAGAAAGGGTGACGTAGGAGCGTTTGAAGTCTCCGTACATCCATAAACAAATTCGTGTCTATTTGTTCTGAAATGGCCCGGAAAATCCGAGTTTGAAAATTGCGGAAAAATTTAAAATTTTCTTTTTAAAATAATTAAGGTGCCTCATTCACAAAATAAACTGATAAATCAAGTTTAATGTTTAAAAATAGCAGCAGAAGAAATTATTACTCGCCAAAATAACAAGTTAAAGTATCCAACAACTGATAAAAATGTTTGAGCATAAAAATGGCAAGTGCTGTAAATGAGGTCCTCGGGTTGCACTACTGCCGGCCCAAGCTAGCTCACTGGTCCCCGCCCTCGGCCCCGACATCATCAGTACCTACAACAATCAAGTCTAGTGAGTCTAAAGACTCAGCATGCATATATCGTAAATAACATGTAAATAAATAATAAAGTCGCATGCAAGTGAAAATATCCTGTAATGATTTGTAACGTAAAATATCATTTCAATGGTAATTATAGTACGTGCATAACTGAACTGAAAATATCATGGTAAAAATGTTTGCTCCTTGGAGCCCTGTAATGAAATAACTTGTAATGATTTTCTTGGTGAGATTATGGTCTACGCAAGTGGCCCCTGAACTGAACTGAACTGACCGGTAACTGGCGACCGGACCGGTAACTGGCATCTGGATTTAATAATGTACGTCTGATCAGACTACTGCCATAGTATACTGGGTGAAACAACTGAACTGACCGTTAACTGGTGACCGGATTTGATAATGTTCCCATAACCGGTAACTGACGACCGGACCGGTAACTGGCGACCGGATTTAATCAAGATAGTAAAGTGACCACAAGCAATATCGCATAAATCTCAAAAATGAATATTTTATATGCACGTAATATAATTAACCAACATAATTAAATATGAACAATTTCGATCTTCTTGCATTAAAATCATGTACTTGCGATATTTAAAAATACCTATATGGCTTGATTGAAGAGTGAAAGAAGATATAAACATGCCTTGGTTTGTTTTGACAGAAAATATATGAAATAACGACGCGGCGCGGCGGAGACGGGGTGCTCTTCACTTTCTTACTTTTTCTCTCTTAATTCTTTTAAACCAAGCATGCACCATAATTATTATAATAGCGTAATAATCATAAACGTGATGCATGAACATTTAAAAATATCATGATTTGTGCTCAGGGCGCTGCTAGGACCAAAATCTCCCCCCAATGCAAAATGACCATTTTGCCCCTAGAAATCCAAAAATTACCGCTTTACCCCTGGACCTCTAAAATTGACCTGAAGCTTACCAAACTCCTTAAAATGTTCCAAAACATATTTAAAACAATTCTTAGACGTAAACCCGAGCCCATTTCATAACTTAACCTATTCGTTTTAAAACTTGGACCGAGGTCCCGGTTTTAACCCGAATCGAACTGAAACTCAATCAAATTATTCCCAACTTTTTACCATATTTAGAAATACTTAAAAGTCCTAAAATAATGACATTGGACCCCCCAAATGCACTACTGAAAATTTCAGAACTTGGCAAAAATTTCGGTCCTCTCACAAGTCACCACCTCATGCACCCTTTTTCCCAATTTCACTCCAACAACTAATCACCGATGCACCAGCTCTTAACCCACCTAACATGGACCTAGATTAGACCCTAACAAACCTATCTTAACCATACAATCGACCCCATGCAAGCTACAGCCTGTGAAGAGCCACGCAATACCCAAATCCTCACCGCGACTACCCCTTAGTGTTTGCACCAGCTCGAACGGTTTGTGGGCAGACCAGCAGCTGTCCAGCCTTCTCAAGCCGTGTATCCAGCCCACCAGGGCCTAGTACATGGCTCGGTTTAGCCTTTGTGCCGCTGGTTCGACCCCTCGCCTGATCCCTACCCCAAACGAGAAAGCCCATCACTCCTACTCCTCTCGGCCCTCTCCCAAAACTGTCCAAACCTTACGCCAACTTCACAGCCTCACTCTACTCTCCTGTATGTTCCCTTAACATCAAAAAACCAGCGGGCCCTTGCACAAAACCAGTAAACGTGAGTTGAGAAAACATATGCAAAGATTACATCATTTCATGCCAAACTTTATGCACAATTGAAGATATTAGGGAGATCGGTAGATTCACATGCATAACATACATTTGACATAAATATGGCGTGAATGCTACATAAAAGAAAATACATGCGTGCCCTAGATGACAAAGAAGCGAGGAAATCGAAGAACGCGCGCCGGAGGAATTATTCAAAGCAAGAAATGAAGTGGCCGATGAATCCTAGAATTTCTGCCGTGAAACCGAGGAGAAAAGATGGGGGAGAGGGGTGGTGTCGGCTACAAAGCTCTTAGGTTTAGGTTAATGAATAATTTAGGGTTAATTATATAATATAAAATGGTTAACAACCAACTAATGGGTCCTACGTTGATAAATTAAAATTTTAAAAGGGTTTTAAGTCCAATAAGCTTAAAAATATGCCCAAAAAAATCCAAACACGTTCTCGAAAATATTTCGTGTTAGAAAGTTTTTGAAAATATTAGCCGAACCCTTAAAAAGTCATCCGATTCGATAAAATCCACGTACCGTTAAAAAAATAAAAATCCTGCGGGTAAAAATACCCAAAAATTCTCATTCTTGAAAATTACACTTAAAAACACTTTAAATTAATTTATAAAAATAAATCACGTAATAAAATAATTTTCCTGAAAATTCTCCGGTCTCCGATCTTCGTTCGAACGTGAAATGCACCTAGACACCCTAATGCGTGAACTTTTAAAATTTCATGAATTAAATCCTATCATGCATGAATTATGCATAAAAATAATTAAACACATAATTAAAACAAAAATCCTAGATTGCATGAACTTTAAATGAAGAAGGAATTAAAACACAATTAATGAAATAAACATGCATTTAAAGCTTTAAAACAATTTAATAAAATAGCAAATAAATTTAATAACTTGCATGCATGTGGTTTACGTGGACTTTCAAATTTTCGGGACGTTACATGTTCATTGCATTTGCTTATCATTTCCATTGTTTTTAAAGAAGCATTGTTGAAGCACTTTATGTGTTCTTCAAATGCCAAATTATTGCATACTAAGTGTTTGATAAAATGCTTCAACCAAAATATTTTTTACTCATTCAACTTGCATATATTTTAAATGCTTTACAAAATGTTTAATTGGTTTCTACGAAAGATTATTTCGAGTGTCTTCCGCTTAGTTTGAAAATCAAACTCGATTTAATTCATCGGTGTTCAATATTCAAGAACCAAGCTATTGTAGCTCAACGATTAACCCCATAATCAATCCCAACACATGACTTGGTCTCCATATAGCTGATAACAATACAACAAAAACACACAATAACGTATGACGTGTGATGTCAATATTTCAAAGGCATATCACAGAGAAAATGCATTAAGAAATAGACAATTATATTTTCGGTCTCAAAGAGAACTAAGCTCAAAAGTCACTCGCTGATTCCGAAATAACCACGTGTGCCAGGAATACTGTAAGGAATATTGCTTGACAGATGAACATTAATAGGATAACAGTAGTGTAAGGTTATGAATTTGTGTTTTGTCAGAATTAAGTGTTGTTGGAACATTTCATGTTCGCAATCTTAATTTTGATGTTAACAAAACTTGCTATTTTGTTTCTAATGGTTTACTTAGTGCGCAAGTAGCTAGGAACTGATCAGGCTTCTAACTGATCAGTTAAGCGAGGTAAAACTGAAGCTGTCGAAGACGCCAACTCAAAGCATCGACTGATCAACCAAATTGAACCAATTCAACTAATGTATCGTAAAAGAGTTCAACTGATTGTTCAGTTGATAGGTGGTTCAGCAGGAGAACCTCAGAAGCCCGGCCAGCTGAAGGAGTGTTCAACTGATGAAAAACCCAACTAAAGATCAGTTCAACTGAACAATAGTGAAATCAGTTCATTTGACGAGTCAACTGATTTCACCAGCCCAACTGAAGACCAGTTCAGAACATCAGTTTGGAGAAATTAGTTGAAGATCAAGACAAACTGATTTAAGTGGATTCTAGCTGTTCATGAAGGTACAAAGCCATTGTCCAGACAAAGGACAATAATGGTCGTTGCATCAGAGCATTAACGACAAAGCGCTTCAGAAGAGCAGTCAAAAAGACGAAACACAAAGTCCAAGGAGCCGATTCAAATGCAACATATACATTAAATGAGTCTCACTGTACGATCAGATTTTCCCGCCTATATAAAGAGAAGATCATTGAAGACTCAATCAAGTGAAAAGATACGAGAGTGAAAATAATTGAGAAGGAAAACCGAAAGGGCACGCTCAGTTGCATATCAGCTTTCAGAAGCACTTAAACATAGAGGGAACTCTTCATCGGTGTATCAGCTTAGTTTAGAAGCCACTTTCTCTCAGTGTGTGAGAACATTCTTGTTCAGTTCTCACACACACACTCACTCTCAAAACCACTCAAATACCATTTTGCACAAAGACGTTAAACTTGTGTATGTAGTCTTTCTCACATAGACATTAAAGAAGTGTTGACTGGAAGGTGCTGCCTTCAGTCTAGTCTAGGAGTTTAGTTAAGGCAGTGGGTAAGGCCTAAGCTGGGTGAGTTTGTACAAGTTGTTGTATAGATCAAAGTCTTCTAGTAAATCCTACCCGAGGTGGTAGAAGGGGTGAGACATAGGAGCAGTTGAACTCTCCGAGCATCCATAAACATATCTTGTGTATTTATCTAATTAACTGAAAGAATCGGTTAAAAGGTGTTAAGTATTTAGAATGGGGGGTTGAATAAACACTCACGGATTATATATATTTTTTTCAAATAATGGGTTCAGTTTAGTGACAAACTGACACTCGGTATCTCGTCAGTCGATAAAAATCAGTTTAACTGAATTACAGTTGCGGAAGTACACTGACTGAAAGATAGAATAACTGATAGTAACTGAAATAAAGTGCACACGATTTGTTTCTGGATGTTCAGAGAATAGAATAACTCCTACGTCACCCCTTCTATCACGAAGATAGGATTTTCACTAAAAGACTTTGATCGAATACAAACGTTGTACTGAACCACTTCAGTTTGGACTTAACACTGCCAAACTGAAATTCTTAGTTCACAAAAAATTTTACAGTACGTGACTGAGTATAACACAACTGAATGAATCTAACAAAGATTTCAAAGTGCTAACAAGCTCGTAAATATATCTTTGATTGCTATTGATATATCTGATAAGAGTGAGCTCTTGATATTCGAATAAGAGTGATGATTTTAGCAGAGTAACATCAAGCTTGAATAGAATAGTAGTGTGCGTTATATTCTTCTCAGCTGCCCTCTTCACCTATTTATAGGCTTCCCTCTCAATGGTAATATTAAATAATATTTGAATCTTTATATCCGTTGATTATCACGTCAATATTCTCTGAAATTCGTACACTGCAATCTCTGAAATACGGCATTCCACTACTAGTTGCAGTCTGTTGTACTATTTGTCGGTTGTCGTTCTCAACTGATGACATGTACAACTGAGAGATCAGCTGAAAGATACTTTGCTGGAAAACTCATAACTGATTGTTTCAACTGATCAGTTCCCAACTGATCAGTCAATTAGATTCTGCTTCAACTGATACGTAGATAAGATTTAGCTGGTACGCATTAATCTTCAGCTAAATGACAACTAACCGTTGTTATATAATAGTCAGTTAAGCTCGTTGCCTTTGATCAGTTATTCTAATATGTTTGTTGCTTAGTTTGTCAAATCACTGAAATTTAGTTTCCAACAATTTCCCCTTTTTTGGTGATTGACAAAACTCAGAATATAATAAACTGATCAGTTGAAGTAAATAATGCTTTGAATCATTGTAGATAAAATAATTTCTAGTGTACAGATTCGTACAAACAAAACAAATAATCTTCAACTAATAACTGACAAAAAATCTCTTCAGCTGTATCCTCTCTTATTCTTTCATCAATCTAGCTGCTTCCACCTTTTTGTCAAGCACACCGACTTTGAGAGATAGAATCCTAACATCAGCTGCAATGTCTTTGACAGCAGTTAATACTGTAGTCTGCAGCAAGTCGATTTTCTTTGAGACAGATATCTCCATGGATTCAACTCTCTTGCTGCTTGAGTCTTGAGTAAGGGAGAGACTCTCAGCTAGGCCTCTGTTCTTTTTAAGCTCGTAGATCGAAAAGGAGATAGAGGTCATAACTATTTGAATAGATTTCAGTTTCCCTGAGTTGAAATCACTGGAGGAGTTCAGCTTCAGAGAGTGAGCAAGTTGAGTGCTTTGAATCTCCTTTATTTCTTGCATTATCTTTGTCATATTGAGCTGAATGTCCTGAATTTCTTCAAGGGCTAAATCCATGTCCGAGGATGGATGAGGAGATACTGGTCCAGACGGCCCTGGTTCCTGTTCCTTGCTAGATTGATCAAATATCACCAAAGTCTGGTCAAAAACCTCTGTTTCAGCATGTGTCAGTTCTGGCACGTCCTGCACACTGACTTCTGGTTGAATAGGAGGAGAAGAAGATAGATTTGGATCAGCAGATGGACTGTCCTGCTGATTGATTTGATGATCTGTGGAAGTTTCAGTTGGAGGGTCACTGACTGCTGGTTCTGATTGTTGGTCAACTGAAACTTGCTGCGGTTCGTCAACATGCAACTGAGCCTCCTCAGTGACAACATTTTCTACAGTTGGCTCAACATTTGATTGAATTGACACATCAGTTTGAGCATCTGTAGCTGCCTGATCTGTTGGAATATCAACTGATTCCGTTGAAGGCACATTTGTTTGAAATTCTCGGGCGACTGACTGAATGATCTCATCGATATTGGCAAGTGTCAAGTCAGTCTCTGAGTAAAGTTGAGGATCAGCAAAAGAAGATGATGATGGCACATCCTGAGTTGGCTCTACTGTTGTAGCAGCAGCTTGTTTTGGGGATGGATTTTTATGCTGAGATGGCGATTCATCTTTGGAAATACCTTCATGAATGATTAATTATTGATCCATTTCCCAAAACTTTATTTGCGATTGCAGAGCAATAATATCGTTTTCTAGCTGAGTGAGCACAGCTCGATCATTGTAAGCAGTTGGACTTGTGGGAATGTAGTTCCTTTTTAGCTTCTCAATCAGTTGACCCAGCTTCTTGGCTCTGATTTGATCAAAGAAATAGTTCTTTCTCTCCAATGCCTGAACAATTGTACAGCTTTGACCATTTTTAGAACAGTTGCTTCCAACTTGATGAATGTATCCAGTTTAGACTTTTTTTTCAACTGTTTGGCATATGTGTGAGTTCTGAACTTCGTCCAAGCATCATATACTTTCAGTTTGGACTCAGAAAACGCATTTACCTGTTCCTAGATAAGGTCAATGTGATGCATTTACCTGTTCCCATATAAGGTCAATGTGAGTCTGAATGACATTTGATGGCCTGGGCTCTTCGATCAACTTGCCCTTGCCTTTCTCATCAGAGAGAATGTGCGCAATGTTCAGTCCAGAGTGAGTAACGTCCACTCATTCCTGAATTATGATTCCTTTGGGTCTAGCAGGTGCAAAGATGGTCGGTCAATTGATATTGATCAAAGGAGCTGCAACTTTTGCTGATTCCTTCTTTTTATCAACTGTAGTGACGATCTTTTTGGATGGATCAATTGGTGGAGGTAACTAAGCTTTAGCTGAAACATCAGTTGGAATAGCTTTCAAAGGAATAGCCTGAATAGGCTGTTGAGCATCTGATGGCTTCAATCTATCAGCTGGGAAAGATGCCAACATTGCTACTGGCTTTGTTTTCTGTGTCCTTTGTTTCTTTGTGATCAACTGAAAAGGTGTTTCCTCAGAATCTGATCCACTGACAATCAGTTTTCTCTTGATGGTTTTTAGTGGAGCCAAAGTTCTTCTCTTCTTCCCTGACTTGGGAACAACCTGCTGCGTCCCAATCTCCTTTTTGATCTTTATAAACTGATCAAGAGAGATATCCAGTTTAGTTTTTGATAGGATCGATTAACGTATCAAGAATGTTTAGAAGGGGGGGGGGGGGGGGGGCGCTGAATAAACACTCACAATTAAAACTGATCTTTTCGAAT
The DNA here is from genome assembly GCF_022965805.1 of Primulina eburnea. Classification (NCBI taxonomy): domain Eukaryota; kingdom Viridiplantae; phylum Streptophyta; class Magnoliopsida; order Lamiales; family Gesneriaceae; genus Primulina; species Primulina eburnea. Next base: position 31,882,577 of record NC_133110.1, read on the forward strand.
TTTGAGTTCAGTTTGGTGACAAACTGATTCTCAGAATCTTGTTGGTCAATGACAATCAGTTAAACTAAAGTAGTTGCGGAAAGTAACTGACTGAAAGATAGAATACGAAACTGAAATAAAATACACAAGGATTGTTTCTGGATGTTCGGAGATTTCAATTACTCCTACGTCACCCCTTCTATCTCAAGGATAGGATTTCCACTAAAAGACTTTGATCAAATACATGATTTGTACTGACCCACTTCAGTTTGGACTTATCACTGCCAAAAGCTGAAACTCTTAGTATTACAAAATGTTCTCAGTGCGTAACTGATCTTAGCACTATCGAATTTAACGATTATTACAAAGTGCTAGTGAGCTCAAATTGTATCCTTGACTGCTACGAATAAATCAAGTAAGAGTGAGCTGAGATTTTAGCAGAGTAACATCAAGCTTTGAATAGAGTGATCTCTTCTTTTTCTTCAGCTGTTCTTCTGTCATATTTATAAGCTTCCCATTCAGTGGTAACTTGTGATATATTTGAATCTTTGTATCCGTTTATTGCCACTTCATTATTCCTTGGTAATTGTTTGCTTCATTTATTGTAATGCGGCGTCTTAACTGCTTTAGCCGAAATGCGTTGTTCTAAGCTGTATTGATTGAAGTGCGGCGTTTCACATTCAGTTGCAGTCTTCTATGTCTCTTTGTCGGTTGAATGTTCTTTCTCGAGACATGTTTAGTTGAAGGATCGGCTGAATGTATTATTTGTCGGTTGACGTGTTCCAGATTTGCTGGTGAGGAGAATAACTGAATTGCATTTCAGTGGCGTCGATTAGTTTACTAAATTCAGTTGCTGAGTTCAGTTTACTCGATCAGTTGCTGAGTTCAGTTTACTCGATCAATAGGTTCGTATTTTCAGTTGGTTCATATTTTGTCAAACCCCGGAATTTAGTTTCCAACAATTTCCCCCTTTATGGTGTTTGACAAAACTAAGTAAATAATTACTGAACGTCTGAACTCATTGTAGATAAAATAAGATATTGATCAACTGAATAATGGAAACTCATTGTAGATAAAATAAGAGATTGATCAACTGAATAATTGACTACACGAATCTGTAGAGATTTTTCTTCAACGAGAAGATTTCTATTGTTGTTCTAGAATTTCTTTGATCTCTTCCTCCTTTTTGTCAAACAACTCCATCTTCGTAGATCCTTTTCGAACGTCAGTGAAAAGAATTTTGACATCTGAGGAGATACTTGAGACAGCAGATTGTAAAGAAGTCTGCAGCAATTCCATTTTATTAGAAACATAAGTTTACAATCGCTCAACTCGTTGACTGATTATATCCTGAGTTGTAAAGAGACTTTGAGCTAGACCTTTGTTATTCTTCATCTCATCCACAGTTCGGGTAAGAGACTCCATGTGTGCTTGAATGGCTTTCAGTTTTGCTAAATCAAATTCAATTGAAGAATCCCATTTGACTGTATGAGAAAATTGTGTGGATTGAATTTTCTTGATTTCAGTAATCATCTGCTGCATATTGTGCTGCATATTCTGGATTTCTTCAAGGACAAGATCCATTTCTGTGGATTGAAGAGGAGGTGACAGATCAGATGTTCTTGGTTCATGTGAGACTTGATCAAAGACCACCATGGTCCTATCAGATAGTATCGTTTTAGAAACAGTCTGTGCTGGAACATCTGTTTCAGTTACTGCTACTTGGACTGGAGGAGATGAGGATTGATGTTGATCAGCAATTGGGCTTTCCTGCTGAATAAGATCTTCAGTGAGAAGGTCGTGAACTGATACATCTATTTGATAGTCCTCTGATATTCGTGCTGGTTCATCAGTTGGAATTTTTTCAGAAGAAAATAAAAATGCCTCCATATTCTCAGCAATCTGTTGATTTGGTGATTGAGTAGGAACCACTGTTTGCTCCTTTAGTTCAGAAACAGCAGGCTGAACTGGTGCTTCTGTTGAGATGGGAACCTCTTGAGTGATTTGATCAGTTGAGTGATCAACTTCTTCAGAAATGGGTTCACTAATAATAGATTCTGTCACCACTGCTTGAATAATTTCATCAATGTTGGAAAAATTCAACTCGACTTCAGAGTACAACTGATGTTCCACAGCAGATGATTGTGGCACATCCTGAACTGTTTCTTCAGTTGTAACAATAGTTTGTTCAGAGGGTGGCTCTTTCTGCTGAGAGGAGGGTTCTTCTTCTTCTTCTTCTTCTTCTTCTTAATCTTCAGAGGCTTCCTCAGGAAGAACTAACTCTTGATCCATTTTCCACACTTTTATCTGAGCTTGAAAGCTAGTAAGATCTGTATCTAGCTGAGTGATCACAGCTCGATCATTATAAGCAGTTGGATTGGTGGGAATGTAGTTTGCCTTCAATTTTTCAAGCAGTTGAGATAGCTTCTTAGATCGAATTTGGTCAAAAAAATAGGTTTTCCTTTCCAAAGCCTGAACAATTATGGCAGCTTTGGCCATCTTGAGGACAATTGCATCCAGTTTGATAAACTTGTTCAGCTGGGATTTCTTTTTCAGCTGCTTAGCAAAAATCTGAGTTCTATAAGCGGTCCAGGCATCATAGGATTGAAGTTTTGATGCTGCAAATTATTAACATGTTCCCAAACAAGGTCAATATGAGTTTGAATGGAATTGGATGGCCTGAGCTCTTCAATCAATTTGCCCTTGCCTTTTTCAGTACTGAGGATGTGTGGAATTTCCAATCCAGTACGAGTAGTATCCACCAGTTCTGTAATCTTTAGACCTTTGGGTCTGGCAGGTGCTAGAACAGTAGGACGATTGATATGGATTAGAGGAGCTTTGATCCTAACTGTTTCCTTTGTTGCATCAGCTGAGATTTCTGGTGGGATGATCTCCAGAAGAATTGTTTTGATAGGTTCTTGGGCATTTGAAGATTTCAGCCTTTCAGTAGGAATAGATTCTACTGTGGTTGGTAATTTTGTCCTTTGTGTTCTTTGTTTGGTTTCTTGGAAACTTTTGGAGAGGGTGTCTGCTCGGAATCGGATTCACTGATAATCAGTTTTCTTTTAACTATCTTCAGTTGAGCCAATGTCTTGGCCTGTTTAACTGATTTGGGAGCAGCATGTTGCGTCCCAATCTCCTTCTTGATCTTTACGATTTGATCAGGAGAGATATCTAATTTAGTCTTGGGTGGCAGAACATTCTTCTCATTGAAAATTTTGAATTTAGATAATCGTTCCGAATCATCAGCCAACAACCCTTTGAATTTCATCAAATAGCTTAGCGGCACTGCAAATCCTTTGGATTGCTTGGTGGAGGAAAACATATTCTTCAAGATACTGAAAATAAGTTGTTTCCAGTTGAATTTTCTTCCAGTCACAATAATCGTAGTAGCAGGAAACTTTTCCAAAGTCAGGGCAGCATACGATCCTGCCTTAGCCAATAGCCCTTTGGCTACGATATCAGCTAGCAACTGAACCTCATGCTTCAGTTCCTTCTTAGGATCGGAAACTTTGATTTTCCGTCCATCAGCAGAGAGTGCAGTTTGCATTTCTTCAATATCTGATGCTTTAACATCAGCAAGGTGTACTAGTCCATCAGAAGGTAATGAAAAGATTTCTCCGAAAGAATCTTCAGAAATGGTCATCAACTGACCATTTATAGTGGAAATGATGCTTCCATCAGTGTTGATATATCCATTTGAGTAAAGGTCCTGGAGTTCGTTTGGGTAAATCTCCTGCGGGTATTGCCCCAAGAATATCCTCAACCCAGCTGATTCAAGCTTCAGAAATACATTTTTCACATCGAATTCTTCGACTGATAAAGCTGATTCAAAGTTGATAGCCATAGCGTTCAATATATGATCAGGGATCTGTTTTGCCATTGCTGAGAGTAAGAAAACCTGAAATTTTGCGAAATACAAGCTCTGAGTGTATGAATTTGCTCTGAAAGATGATGTACGCGTAAGAAAGAAAACTGAATTGAAGCAGGGAATTATTTATATGTATGTGACTGTTTAAATTCTGGACACGTGTCAGTCCATGAAAAAATTTGAATAAAAAAAATGTGTACGTGTGTTGTAAGCATGTGTACAATTTAAACGGTTCAAATGCTTCCACGTTTTTTTAAAAATAAGATACATCATTAGATAACAGACAGTCACGTCACTTGATTTGGAATATAATATGGTTAATTAGTTAACTTATATGAGAAGATTAGTGAAATACCCAACTGAACGATCAGTAGTAAGACTGTGTCCTTTCAGTTGAGAGTTTAATAACATTTGTCTTCTCAGTTAACCTCTTAAAATCATAATTCCCCCTTAATACATGCATATAATAATTAAAGTGACGATATAAAATAAAATTAAAGATCAGAAAGATTATCGTTTGCTGAAACGTTGACGGCCCTTCAGCTTCCATGATTTTCGGCTATAAATAGAAGTAACACGGTTAGTTTCAGTCATAGTGGTGAAAATATTCAAGACAAAAAGAATGGTAGATGCGAGTAGCTCGAGTGCTTCGCCGTTTGCTCTGGAGACCAGGAAGGCTGTTATAGAAGATTAAGTCTTCTATAAGAGTCTTCACTACTGGGAAAAGTTACAGAGACTTGAGTTCCTGTATAATACTGGAGAGGCTACCACTCCCGAACTGCTGGCATAGTTGAAAAAGGTGCGGGAACACTTGAACCAAGCTGTGTGACTGGACATCTTTAAGGATGGTCATATCTATCAGCTAATGCTTCGAAAGAAACTGAAATCCTTAAGCGCATAGCTGTTTCTCATAGCTTTGTCAAGACGTCTACCGCGCCTTTATCCTCTTGGTTGAAAATGTGGATAATTGTTGTAGAGGAAAAATATGATGAAGTAATCCGTGCAAATGTTTATGGTTGAATGAAATATCTATATGAGATTAACTTTGTTCTTCTCTTTCCTGCAAATGATGAATTTCATCAGTTGTTATATATGAATTGCGAATTTAAACAGATGAACTGATGAAAGAATAACTTATATAAATTTACTATGAACTGAAATCAGTTAAGCATTAAGTAATAAATGACAAACTGATATCAGTTGATAATGAACAACTGATAAATAAGAAGCCTGGGTAAATGAGAAAAACGCTTCGGTTGACTTGAGACTCTTTGGTTTCTTCAACATTTAATGTCATCTGTCTATAAATAAGACGAGAGAGATAAAATGTGAGACAATAACAGTTCAATATGTCGGATTCAAGTAATTCTGATGCATGCAGCAGTACACATATTCAAGTTACTGAACAATTAACTCCTTATTTAGAGGAGTTGAAGAAAACGATGGAGGAATATGTCTTAACTTAGGTGATGTCAACATGGTTCAAAATTCATGTTTTGCAGAGGATAAGTAGTGGTGGTGCTGCTCCTTTTCGTGCTCAAGCAGCAACATCAAGAAAATACATTAATCATTTTGAAGTCAGGCATGTTACAAACCTGGTTGATTACAATGTTCTGTTACAAGCAATGCTATGGAAGGAATGATATGTGATTGAGAAGATTTCTACAACTGAATCATTTTCTAGAATCCGAATTTATGAGTTGAATAAATGGATTACAGAATGGCAAGATTCAGTTGGTTCTAAGTTATCTTTTGTAAGATGGAATCGATTTTATTCTTAATAAAGTATCATTTCCAATTTGTTGTTGTGTTCTTATTTTCTGCAAATAATTTTATTAGTAAAACAGTATCAATAATAATTTTAAGACAAGTCAATTAAACCAAGAATATTGCGAAAGTAAGAAAAATTATTCTCGGGTAATGGTTTGGTGAAGATGTTAGCTGCTTGTTGCTCAGTTGAAATATACTCCAGTCTAATGTTTTTCTTCAAAGGATGATCTCTAATGAAGTGGTGCCTGACATTTATATGCTTGGTCCTTGAATGAAGAACTGGATTATAGGTGATGGCAATTGTGCTCGTATTGTCGCAAAATATGGGCGATTCATTTGCAATTACTCCATAATCTCTCAATTGTTGCTGGATCCAGATCAGTTGTGCATGCAGCAGTTCAATATGTCGGATTCAAGTAATTTTGATGCATGCAGCAGTACGCATATTCAAGTTACTGAACAATTAACTCCTTATTCATAGGAGTTGAAGAAAACGATGGAGGAATATGTCTTGACTAAGGTGATGTCAACATGGTTCAAAATTCATGTTTTGCAGAGGATAAGTAGTAGTGGTGCTGCTCCTTCTCGTGCTCAAGCAGCAACAACAAGAAAATACATAAATCATTTTGAAGTCAGGCATGTTACAGACCAGGTTGATACAATGTTCTGTTACAAGCAATGCTATGGAAGGAATGGCATGTGATTGAGAAGATTTCTACAACTGAATCATTTTCTAGAATCTGAATTTATGAGTTGAATAATTGGATTATAGAATGGCAAGATTCAGTTGGTTCTAATTTATCTTCTGTAAGATGGAATCGATTTTATTCTTAATAAAGTATCATTTCCAATTTGTTGTTGTGTTCTTATTTTCTGCAAATAATTTTATTAGTAAAACACTATCAATAATAATTTTAAGACAAGTCAATTCAACCAAGAATATTGCGAAAGTAAGAAACTTAGTCTCGGGTAATGGTTTGGTGAAGATGTTAGCTGCTTGTTGCTCAGTTGAAATATACTCCAGTCTAATGTTTTTCTTCAAAGCATGATCTCTAATGAAGTGGTGCCTGACATTTATATGCTTGGTCTTTGAATGAAGAACTGGATTATAGGTGATGGCAATTGTGCTCGTATTGCCACAAAATATGGGTGATTCATTTGCAATTACTCCATAATCTCTCAGTTGTTGCTGGATACAGATCAGTTGTGCACAACAACTGCCAGCAGCAAGGTATTCTGCTTCAGTTATTGAGGTAGCTATGGATGTCTGCTTTTTGCTGAACCAAGAGATCAGCCTGTCTCCTAGAAACTGACAAGATCCACTTGTACTTTTACGATCAAGCTTACAACATGCATAATTTGCATCTGAATATCCAACTAAATTGAAAGTAGAGTCTTAGAATACCATAACCCAACATTTTGTGTACCCTTAAGATATTTCAAAATTGCTTTAGCAGCTGAGAAATGTTATTGCTTAGGATTTGCTTGAAATCTAGCACACATACAGACAGCAAATACAATATCAGGACGAATGACAGTTAAGTACAACAATAAACCTATTAAACCTCAATATAATGTCGCTTTAACTGATATTCCCCCTTGATCAGTGTCCAATTTTACTAATGAGCTCATGGGAGTATTTGCAGCTGAACATGATTCCATGCCAAATTTCTTCATCAGCTCCTTTGTATATTTAGTTTGACTGATGAATATACCAGTCTCCAGTTGCTTCACTTGCAGTCCAAGAAAAAATGTCAGTTCACCCATCATGCTCATTTCAAACTTATCCTACATTAGCTTAGCAAACTTTTCGCATAATTTGGGATTACTTGACCCAAATATGATATCATCAACATAATTTGAACTACTAAAATGTGATCATTTTTAGCAAATTTGAACAAGGTCTTATCAACTGTTCCAACAGAAAAATCATGATCAGTTAGAAATTTTGAAAGAGTTTCATACCAAGCTCTGGGAGCTTGTTTAAGACCATATAAGGCTTTGTTCAAATGATATACTTGATCAGGAAAGTCGTGATTTACAAAACCTGGGGGTTGTTCAACATATACTTCCTCTTGTAGTTGACCGTTTAGGAATGCACTCTTACATCCATCTGATAGACCTTGAAGTTCTTGTGTGATGCATAAGCAAGAAAAATTCTGATTGCTTCAAGTCTTGCAACTGGAGCATACGTCTCATCATAGTCAATTCCTTCTTCTTGCCTATATCCTTGTGCCACTAATCTTGCTTTGTTGCGTCAAACTGAACCATCCTCGTTCAGTTTATTTCTCTATACCCATTTTGTACCTATAATAGTTTTTGAAATTGGTCTTCGAACTAAGTTCCAGACATTGTTATAAGTGAACTGATTTAGCTCTTCTTGCATTGCATTTACCCAGTTAGGATCAGCAAGAGCTTCATCAATTTTCGTAGGTTCTAGTTGTGAAACAAAAGCTGAATAGATAAATAAATTTAGCATTTGATTACGAGTTCTTACTGGATCAGATGGATTTCCTATTACCAGTTCAATGGATGTGATTTTCTCCATCTGTACTCAATATTTGTTGTATCAGCAATTTCTTCAGTTGGTAACTGAACACAGTTTTCAGTCTCAGTTGGTGTTTCGTCAACTGGTATTTGAATTTTATCATTATGCTCTATCAACTGATCATCAGCAACGACTTCCTGCACATTTGATTGGTCCAGTACTTCTGGTTCAGGTGTTTGAAATATGTTTTGTCATCATCTTCTAAACTGATATCTGTAAATCGATCAACTAGCTCAACTTTATAAGTTGGCTTATCAGTTAGTTCAGTTTCATCGAAATCAACATGAGCAGATTCTTCAACATGTAGGGTTTTCTTGTTGAAGACTCTATAAGCTATACTAACTGATGAGTATCCAATAAATATTACTTCTGCAGATTTAGCATCAAATGCTTTTAAATAATTTTTACCATTATCAAGAATAAAACATCTGCAGCCGAATATTTTGAAATAAGTAATTATACTTTTTCTTCCATGCCAGATCTCATATGGTGTTTTCATATGATTGTTATTAATCATTGATCTGTTCTGAGTGTAAAATGCAGTGTTTACTGCCTCTGCCCAAAATCTTTGAGAAATACCAGAATCAGCAAGCATGTTCTAGCAGCTTCTTTAAGAGTCCGATTTCTTCTCTCAGCTACACTATTTTGCTGAGGAGTTCTGGCTGCTGAGAGCTCATGCTTGATTCCAGCATTTTCTAGGAAATTTTAAAGAGTTTGATTGATGAATTCAGTTCCTCGATCAGATCTGATTCGATCAATTCCAACTGATTTTTCATTTAAAAGTCTTTTGAAGAGCTTTATTAGTTGCGAAGCAGTATGGTCTTTAGATTTGAGAAAAATAACCCAAGTAATTCTTGAAAAATCATCTACGACTACCAAGGTGTATTTCATTCCTCCTAAGCTCATGGCTGGTATAGGACCAAAGAGATCCATGTGCAACAGTTCTAAGCATCGGGATGAAGATTTACAACCCTTGTTTTTCAAAGAGGATCGTACTTGTTTACCATACTGACATGCTGAGCAAATTTTTTCTTTTGAAAAGTCTATTTTGGGCAAACCAGTTACAAGTTCATGTTTACTCAGATAGGAAATGGATTTGAAGTTTAAATGATTTAGTCTCTTATGCCACAACAAGTTTTTAAATGATTTGGAAGCAATAAAACAAACTGGTGCATAAGTTTGATCATTCCAACTGACTTTATATGTGTTTCCAAAACGTTTGCCAGTTAGTATGATTTCATCAGTTGAAGTTTTGACTGAACATGATTTTTTGTCAAATTGTACTAAGAATCCACTGGCGCATAACTGACTGATGCTAATCAAGTTATACTTCAGGTTTTCTACTAATAGAACATCTTTAAAAGTAAAGTTACCATGGATAAGCTTACCCCTACTCACAGTTCTACTTTTGGTGTCCCCGAAACTGATGTTTGGACCACCGTATTCGATCACTTGATAACGCACTTGCATCTCCTGTGATATGTCGCGAACATCCACAGTCCAAATACCATATTGAGTTCTTGTTTGTACCTGTTACCTGCAATCACACACATAATATAACTTGGTACCCATATCTATTTGGGTCCTGAACTGATTAGTCCATTAGGAACCCACACTTGAATTAGTCTAACAGACTTTACAATAGCTGTATTCCAAATGGTTTTTCTCGGCTTTTGTGTGCTTGGTGTGTAGTGTACAACTGATACAATATGTGTTTTAGCTTTATTCAACTGATTGTTCAGTTTATATCTCTTCTGAACTGACTTGCAGTTATAGTAATTGAAATAGATATTCAAATAGTTCTTGTAAAACCTCTTTGATGACTGACTTTGTGAATCAGTTGAGAGTTTTTGACTATAACCAATCCCATATCTTTTAGCCTTGTTCATATTCTCAGTAGATTGCTCAATCAGTTTTCTGGGCTCAATTTGTTCTTGTACCACTGTTGCTTTGACAAAGTGAATGTATTTCCCTTTGTCTATTTTTAGCTTTGGTTGAGTATCATTTGGATACATTTCTCCTTGAGTGTTGAACCCTAAACTAGTTTTATCAGAGACTAATTTTGTGAATTCTGCATCTCATTCAGTGCAGTAGATGACTTGTTCCGAGACTGAATGAGCTCAGTCTGTTTTGAGTTTTCAAGAATCAACTTCTGGATTAATGACTGATTTTAGTCTCTCTCTACTTTTAGATCAGCAATTTCCATTTTTAGACTCAACCCATCAACTGATTCATCAGTTTTGGTTTTATTGTCTGTGGGATCAGTTTGCTTTGCTTTGATTTTTTCAAACGATGATGCAAGCTTTTGATACTCATTTACCATGTCATGTAGTGTTAGAATGAGTTCTTCTCGTGTGAAATCAGTTGATCTGAAATCAAATACCTGTTGGCTAGATGATTCTTCTTCTGCATTATTAGCCATCAAGCACTTGACTTCCTCATCATCACTAGAGCTGCATGAGCTTTCTGGTTCTGACTCTTCACTGTTAGTTTCTGTCCATTTAGATTTGTTTTTTTCAGCTAAGAGTACTGCATGCTTCTTTCTGAAGGACTTCTTATCTTCCTTGGGTCTTATTTTGTGCTCATATGATTTTTTTCTTCTATCAGTTGAGCCTTGACTGTCCTTCTTGGGTTTAGGACAATCAGCAATAAAGTGGCCTGATTTGCCACAATTGTAGCAGTCATTTGATTCATCTTTGGAGCTGTTCCTTTGGTATGGCTTCTGGAAGTTTCCTTGATTCTTTCTCATGAACCTTCCAAATTTTTTGATGAACAATGACATAGCATCACTGCTCAACTAATCAGCAGATTTCTTGACTGAACTGATTGGTTCTTTGGACTCCCTCATTGCCATGGTCTTGATATCCCATTCCTTGGGAAGACCTCTCATTACCTTCAGTGCAATCTCTTTGTTCGTATACACGTTTCCAAGTGCATTTAACTCATTGATGATACTGGTTACTCTTTCATCATACTCGTGCATTGATTCTCCTGCTTTCATTTTGTTTTGATCAAACTTTTTAACAGCAATAGACAGTTTATTTTCTTTGTTTTGATCATTTCCTTCACACAGCTGAATCAGCTTTTCTCAAATTTCTTTGGCTGTCTTACACATCTTTATTTTGCTGAAGGTTACTTTGTCCCTCGTTTTGTACAGAATGTCTTTAGCCACATTATCAAGATTTGCTTTTCTTTTATCTTCAGTTGTCCATTCATCTCTGGGCTTTTCTATTCTTTGTGGTGCCTCTTCTATTATGGCAACTGCTGTATTTGTTTTTAGAATCTTCATGGGTCCATCAGTTATGACATACCACATGTCATCATTTTATGCAGCTAAATGAGCCTGCATTCTGATTTTCCAATCATCAAATTCTTCTTTGGAGAACACAGGAATTTTGTTGAATGAAGTCATGCTAGCAAGTTTATAGATCAAAAGTATTCAAGAACAAGATTCAACCGCTCTGATACCACTTGATAGGATCGATTAACGTATCAAGAGTTTTTAGAAAGGGGGGTTGAATAAACACTCACAATTAAAACTGATCTTTTCGAATTTTGAGTTCAGTTTGGTGACAAACTGATTCTCGGAATCTTGTTTTTCAATGACAATCAGTTAAAATAAATTAGTTGAGGAAAGTAACTGACTGAAAGATAGAATACGAAACTGAAATAAAATACACAAGGATTGTTTCTGGATGTTCGGAGATTTCAATTACTCCTACGTCACTCCTTCTATCTCAAGGATAGGATTTCCACTAAAAGACTTTGATCGAATACAAGATTTGTACTGACCCACTTCAGTTTGGACTTATCACTGCCAAAATTTGAAATTCTTAGTATTACAAAATGTTCTCAGTGCGTAACTGATCTTAGCACTATCGAATTTAACTATTATTACAAAGTGCTAGTGAGCTCAAATTGTAGCCTTGACTGCTACGAATAAATCAAGTAAGAGTGAGCTGAGATTTTAGCAGAGTAACATCAAGCTTTGAATAGAGTGATCTCTTCTTTTTCTTCAGCTATTCTTCTGTCATATTTATAAGCTTCCCTTCCAACGGTAACTTGAGATATATTTGAATCTTTGTATCCGTTGATTGCCACTTCATTATTCCTTGGTAATTGTTTGCTTCATTTATTGTAATGCGGCGTCTTAATTTCTTTAGCCGAAATGCGTTGTTCTAAGCTGTATTTATTGAAGTGCGGCGTTTCACATTCAGTTGCAGTCTTCTATGTCTCTTTTTCGGTTGAATGTTCTTTCCCGAGACATGTTTAGTTGAAGGATCGGCTGAATGTATTATTTGTCGGTTGACGTGTTCCAGATTTGCTAGTGAGGAGAATAACTGAATTGCATTTCAGTTTTGTCGATTAGTTTACTAGATTCAGTTGCTGAGTTCAGTTTACTCGATCAGTTGGTTCGTATTTTCAGTTGGTTTATATTTTGTCAAACGCCGAAATTTAGTTTCCAACAGTTTTTGGTGGCTGAACATTCTTGGCGTTGAAAACCTTGAATTTTGATGATCTCTCTGAATCATCAGCCACCAATCCTTTGACTTTCATCAAGTAACTCAGCTGTACTGCGAATCCTTTGGACTGCTTGGTGGATTGAAACATATTCTTCAAGATATTGAAGATAAGGTGCTTCCAGTTCAGTGTTCGTCCAGCCATGATAACAGTAATGGCTTGAAATTTCTCCTAGGTATGTGCAGCAAAAGATCCTGCCTTCGCCAATAGCCTCTTGGCTACAATATCCGCCAGCAACTGAACTTCGTGTTTCAGTTCCTTCTTTGGATCGAAAACTTTGATTTTCCGTCCATCAGCAGAGAGAAGAGTTTGCATCTCTTCGACATCAGATGCCTTAACTTCATCAAGGTGTGCTAGTGTAACGTACCGTACTTTTACTATTCAAAATTTGGAAAAAATTAAAAATTTTCTTAAATCAACATGGACATTCAAAATTCGATAAAAGAAATAAACTGTACCGTCTGTACGTCTCACAAGTCGTTACAACAAGAGTCTTAAATGTTTTCATAAAACTTAAAACATGGCGGTCCAAGGGTTTAGCCTCTCGCTCAGTCCAAGCCTGCTCCTCGGTCCCCACCTTCAGTCTCCTCATAAACATCCTCACCTGCATCGATCAAGTCTAGTGAGTCTAAAGACTCAACACGTATAAACTGGAAGTAACAAGTACTACATAATAAAATCACGTACAACTTTAAAATAGAACATACATACTTAAAACCTGAACTTGCATACCAAAACCTGAACATACGTACATACATACTTAGACGTGCCATCGACATAAACTTTTCTTAAACATTCTTGCATACTTAAACATACTTGAACATACATAACTTCATCATTTTGCGTAGAGGCATGTTTCAAAGAAAGTGATCCATACATAAAAACGCCTGATCAGACTAAACCATAATACTGGGCTGACAGGGAAAAATCCACTGCCACATACGTGAGATCCCCGTTCATAATTTAACAGGCTGATTGGTCCCCGTTCATAATTTAACGCTTTCCAATCTCGATCTAAACCCGTTCATAATTTAACGGGCGGATTGGTCCCCGTTCATAATTTAACACTTTTCAATCCTAAAAATAATTTGTTCACAAGACATTTAGCATACCTCAAAAACTTGAAATATTTTCTTGCACGTCAAACATACTTACTTGGCGTTGAGGGATTTGTTGGACTTCGATTGGGGCCGTTGCTGCACATACTAACATGAATTCCAATGCTTAACTTGCATAACTTAGACGTAAATATTATGCTTAATTACGAGCTCAATCAATTCCTTAGGACGTTCTAAAATTCTCATGACTCGACCTTGTAAATCATTGTATAATAGCATGACGTCAAATCTCAAAGCATACTATAAAATTTTTCCCAAAATGTGAAAGACACGGACCCCATGTTTGGGTCCGTGTATGGGTCCGTGTAGTTGCGCAAAAGGAATACTCGAGAAGGAGAAAGGACACGGACCCCGTGCCTAGGTCTGGCTCCGGGTCCGTCTACGTGCGTGAAATTTATCGTGAAGAAAAGGGAAGGCACAGACCCCGTGCCCTGGTCCGTGTGGGGGTCCGTGTCAGATCGCAAAAAGGACAATCAAGAAGAAACGAAGACACGGACCTCGTGCCAGGATCCGTGTCCGGGTCCGTGAACCCTCGTTGTACGCGAACTCACGAAAATTCTGTACATGCCAGCTTATCGTCCTAGACTCGATTGTATGGACCGTGAACCGACACCACGAACCCCTCCTAGGATGCTATATCATTGACTCAAGCCTATAAAATCATCCCAAAATAGCCACATATCACAAATAACCCAATAAACCCGTGAACACTACTTTTGACAACAACACGATTTATACGACCATTAAATCTCCCAAGTGCCTAACGACGCGAAACGAAAATACCATAACCAACCCAACATCATGCTAAACATACCTAGGCACAACAACGATCACCCGTCGATCCCCAAAAAAGACAGCAACAAATAACTTCAAGAACGCATCAATATCCTAGTTTTCTGAAAACTCAGTTTGATCAATCCCACGATAAACCTCATAACTCACTCAATTTTCATCCAAATATTTTGAATCTTATATCAAATCGAAGGTATCAACAATTTCTACGTTTTTTGTGTTGCAAGTTTTCTCAGAATCCCGACCGCAAAATCGTAGTATTTAAAAATACAGTAAAAACGTAAATTTTAGATCTAAAAATAGTTTCAAAAGTGATATAGACATAATTGCTCAAACTTCTACATATCACACATGCATATTTACGCATAAATAACAACACAACGAATAATATGACGATATCGATGCAGAAATAACAAAATATATGTGTCTTTTGATGATTTGAAATACAGTAATGACGACACCGATGCGGGAAGGATGCGAGAGACGATCTGGGACGAACATGCACGATTTTCTTGCAACAAAACTTTAGAAAACTTGCTGGAAAACGAAGGGAGAAGGGCGACTGCTCTTTCTTTTGAAACCCTAGGTTTTACTCTAAAATAAAAATAAAAATCTGAATAGTGAAGTGAGTGAGTGTGTGTGTGTTTAGGTGATTTTTAGTGTGTGTGCGTGTGATTAGTAAATTAGGAAGAGTAAAATTTGCTTAATTATTAATTTGCAACAAAATTACTAACTCTCCCTCAACTTTAACAAAATCTCTAATTTAAATTAAAACACACAAAAATGCTAATTTTAAAAGTTACAAACTCTTAAATCACTAAATAAATAAATCAGGCTTTTTAAGATACTAAGACTTAATAAATTATTTAAAATACCCCATCCTTAACTTAAAAATAAAATACCACGTTTACAAATTGCCAAACTCGCCACCGGTCTCATTCCTCGATCCCGCATCGAATAATCGCCTGAAACATGACACTTGAAAAACATTTTAACGTGCATCACACAAACATTAAAATAATGCAATTTAAATTAATCATGCATCAATAAAATCATTTTAAATTAAATAAATGCTTTAATAATTAATTAAATGCATGAGTTATACGTGTACTGCATTTGGGCACTACAGCTAGCCCATCAGAAGGCAATAAGAACATTTCTCCAAACGATTCTTCAGAAATGGTCAACAACTGACCATTGACAGTAGAGATGAAGCTTCCATCAGAATTGATATTCCCATTAGAGTAGAAGTCAAGAAGTTCCTTTGGATAGATCTCCTGCAAAGAATGCCCCAAAAATGTCCTTAGCCCAGCTGATTCTAGCTTCAGAAATACGTTTTTGACATCGGATTCTCCGACTGATAGAACTGATTTGAAATTAATAGCCATAGCATTCAACATGTGAGCGAGAATTTGATTTGCCATTAGAACTGAATGATTTCCTGCGAAAAAGAAAGCTCGAATTTGATTTTGCTCTGAAAATTTTAGGTAAACGTAAGGAAGAATAACTGAAATGGAGCGGGTAAAGTACTAATGTATGTGACTGTTCGAATTATTGGACACGTGTCAGTCCAGGAAATTTTGAATAAAGGACGTGTGTACGTGTGGTAAAAACGTGTGTTGAAAATACATGGAATATAAGGGTCCACGTTTCAACCTATCATTTGTTGAAAGATAGCATTTGATGCTTTGATAATCAATCACGTCACTAAATTTGGACTAAAAAATGGTTAATTTGTTAACTTATGTGAGAGGATTAGTAAAATAATCAGCTGAACGATTAGTTGTGAAACTGTGTCTTTTCAGTTGAAGATTTACTAACTGCTGTCTTCTCAGTTAACCTTTTAAACCAATATTCCCCCTTAATAAATGCATATAAACATTATGAGAATTTAAGCAAGACGAATTAAATAAAATCTTATGCTTAGAAGGTTAATCGTCTGTCGTAATGACTTTGTTCTTTCATCTTCGTTGACCCTGGGCTATAAATGAGAGTAGCTCAGTTAGTCTCAAACATATCAACAAATAATATTCAACAGCTATAATGGCAGGTGCAGGTAGCTCGAAGACTCCAAATATGGCTGAAGAATTTATGAACTCAGCTCTGGAGAAACGAAAATCTGATATGGAAGATGATGTCTTCCATAAAATCCTTTGATACTGGGAGGAGCTACAAGGACTCCAGTTTCTCAAGGAGTGTGGGATGGCTACCACTCCCAGACTGGTGGAAAAACTGGAGAAATATCGGGAACGCTTGCACGTTGCTGATACGGTGGACATCTTCGAATATGGATATGTCTACCAGCTAATGCTCAAGAAGGAAAGGAAGATCCTAGAGCGTATAGCTAACTCAGATAGCTTCCTTAAGACTTCCACTGGAGATTTAACCTGTTTGTTGAACAAGTGTAGGTCTTTTGTAGAAGAAGAATTTTTCGATGTAATCCGTACCAATTTCTTTAAATAAAATGTTTATTTCGTTTATCATTGTCTTTTATTTTTCTGCAAGATTTAATCTCATCAGTTGATAAGTAAATCACGAACTGAACATAATAACTGACAAAAGATTAATTGACATCAGTTGAAATTCAAATGGATAAAAGACGAACTGAATATAATAACTGACAAAAGAACTGATAGATGACACAAATTAATTAACAACTGATATAACAGCAGTAAAACTGGCTAGGATA
Source organism: Primulina eburnea (assembly GCF_022965805.1). NCBI lineage: Eukaryota > Viridiplantae > Streptophyta > Magnoliopsida > Lamiales > Gesneriaceae > Primulina > Primulina eburnea. The sequence goes on from NC_133110.1 coordinate 31,899,865, forward strand.
AATCAATTAATCCAAGTATATTGTGAAAGTGAGAAAACTTAGTCTCGGGCAATGGTTTGGTGAAGATATCAGCTGTTTGTTGTTCAGTTGAGACATATTCCAGTCTGATGTCCTTCTTCAAGGCATGATCTTTGATAAAGTGATTCCTGACATCTATGTGTGGTCCTCGAGTGAAGAACTGGATTGTAGGTAATAGCAATGGTGCTTGTATTGTCACAGAATATGGGCGATTCTTTAGCGTCAACTCCATAGTCTCAGTTGTTGCTGAACCCAGAGCAGTTGAGCACAATAGCTTCCAACAGCAAGGTATTCTGCTTCAGTTGTGGAAGTTGCTATGGATGTTTGCTTCTTGCTAAACCAAGAAATCAGTCTGTCTCCTAGAAACTGACATGATCGACTTGTACTTTTACGATCAAGCTTACATCATGCATAATCTGCATCTGAATATTCAATTAAATTGAAAGAGGAGTCTTTAGAATACCATAACCCAACATTTTGTGTGCCCTTAAGATATTTCAAAATACGCTTGACAGCTGAAAAATGTGATTGCATAGGATTTGCCTGAAATCTAGCACAAATACAGACAACAAATACAATATCAGGACGACTAGCAGTTTGGTACAATAATGAACCTATTAAACCTCTGTAAAGTGTCGTCTCAACTGATATTCTCCCTTGATCAGTGTCCAGTTTTACGGATGAGCTCATGGGAGTACTTGCAGCTGAACACGATTCCATGCCAAATATCTTCAACAACTCCGTCGTGTATTTAGTCTGACTTATAAAAGTGCCTGTCTCCAGTTGCTTCACTTGTAGTCCAAGAAAGAATGTCAGTTCACCCATCATGCTCATTTCAAATTTCACCTGCATCAACTTATGAAATTTCTCTCATAATTTGGGGTTAGTTGACCCAAATATGATGTAATCAACATAAATTTGAACAAGTAAAATGTGACCATTCTTTGAAAATTTGAACAATGCCTTATCAACTGATCCCACAGAAAATCGTGATCAGTTAGAAATTTTGAAAGAGTTTCATACCATGCTCTTGGAGCTTGTTTAAGACTATAAGGCTTTGTTCAAATGGTAGACGTGATTAGGAAAATGATGATTGAAAAAACCTAGAGGTTGTTCAACATAGACTTCTTCTTGCAACTGGTCATTCAGGAATGCACTCTTTACATCCATCTGGTAGACTTTGAAGTTCTTGAATGATGCATAGGCAAGGAATATTCTGATAGCTGGTGCATATGTTTCATCATAATCAATTCCTTCTTCTTGCCTATATTATTGTGCTACCAGTCTCGCCTTGTTGCGGACACTTGAACAATTTTCGTTCAGTTTATTCCTGTACACCCATTTTGTACCTATAACAGTTTTTGAAACTGGTCTTGGAACTAAGTTCCAGACATTGTGATGGGTAAACTGATTAAACTCCTCTTGCATTGCATTTGTCCAGTTTGGATCAGCAAGAGCTTCATCAGTTTTCTTCGGTTCCAATTGCGATACAAAAGCAGAATGAATAAATAAATTGAGCATTTGATTCCTTGTTCTTACCGGGTCAGATGGATTACCTATCACCAATTCTGGAGGATGTGATTTCTTCCATCTGAGTTCATCGTTTGTTGCTTCTGTTTCAGCCATTACTTCAGTAGGCAACTGAATGTTTTCAGTTTCAGCTGTTGCATCAGTTGGTAATTGAATATTCTCAATAGGCTCCTCCAATTGATTATCAGGAACAGCTTCCTGTTCAACTGGTTGATCTAACACTTCTGGTTCAGGTGTTTGAAGATTATCTTGATTGATATGATTTTCTTCTTCATTATCATCTTCCAAACTGATATATGTAAGTCGATCAACTAGCTCAACTGGATCAGTTGGCTTATCAGTTAATATAGTTTCATAAAAAACAACATGTATAGACTCTTCAACATTTAGTGTTCTCTTGTTAAAGACTCTATAAGCTTTGCTAACTGATGAATAAGCCAGAAATATTCCCTCTGCAGATTTAGCATCAAAGGCTTTTAAATGATTTTTGCCATTTTCAAGAATAAAACATCTGCAGCCGAATATTTTGAAATAAGAAACCACACTTTTTCGTCCATGCCAGATCTCATAAGGTGTTTTCAAATGATTTTTATTAATCATCGATCTGTTTTGAGTATAACACGCAGTGTTTACTGCCTCTGCCCAATACCTTTGAGAAATACCAGAATCAGCAAGCATTGTTCTAGCAGCTTCTTTAAGGGTTTGATTTCTTCTCTCAGCTACACCATTTTGCTAAGGAGTTCTAGCTGCTGAAATCTCATGCTTAATTCCAGCATTTTCTATAAAATTTTAAAGAATTTGGTTGATGAATTCAGTTTCTCGATCGGATCTGATCCTATCGATTCCAACTGCTTTCTCGTTTAATAGGTTTTTGAAAAGCTTGATCAGTTGTGTAGCAGTTTGGTCTTTGGATTTGAGAAAAATAACCTAAGTAAATCCTGAAAAATCATCTATAACCACCAAGGTGTATTTCATTCCCCCTAAGCTCATGACTGGTATTGGATCAAATAGATACATATGTAACAGCTCTAAGCATCGGGAAGAAGATTTACGACCCTTGTTTTTAAAAGAAGATTTAACTTGTTTACCAAATTGACATGCTGAGCAAATTTTATCTTTGGTAAAATCCATTTTGGGCAAACCAGTTACAAGATCATGATTACTCAGATATGCAATAGATTTAAAGTTCTGGTGGTTTAATCTCTTATGCCACAACAAGTTTTTAGAAGATTTTGAAGCAATAAAACATACTGTGCATAAGTTTGATAATTCCAACTGACTTTGTAAGTGTTTCTACACCGTCTGCCAGTTAGTATGACCTCATCAGTTGCATCTCTGACTGAACAAGAATGTTTGTCAAACTGAACTGAGAATCCATTATCGCATAACTGACTAATGCTAATAAGATTACACTTGAGATTCTCAACTAATAAAACATCATTAATGATAAAGTTACCATGGATAAGCTTACCCTTACCCACAGTTTTACCTTTGGAATTATCTCTGAAACTGATGTTTGGACTAGTGTATTTGATCAGTTGAGATAACAAGTTTGCATCTCCCGTCATGTGTCGTGAGCATCCACTATCCAAGTACCAGTTCCTTGCTTGTACCTGTTTCCTGCAATGACACACAAGATATAATTTTGGTACACACAAGATATAATTTTGGTACCCTTTTCTATTTGGGTCCAAAATTGATTAGTCTTTTAGGAACCCAGACTTGGATTAGTCTAACTGACTGTCCAGTTGCTGTATTCCAGATGGTCATTCTCGATTTGTGTGTGCTTGATGTGTAGTGTACAGATGAGACAACATGTGATTTATCTTTGTTCAACTGATTGTTCAGCCGACATCTTTTCTGAACTAGCTTGTTGTTATAGTATTTGGAGTAACCATTTGAATAATTCTTGCTGAATCTTTTTGACGACTAACTGCGTGAGTAAGTTAAAACTTTTGGGCTATAACCAATACCATATCTTTTAGCCTTGTTTGTACTTTCAATAGGCTGTTCAACCACTTCACTTGGCTCAGTTTGTTCTTATACCACGACTGATTTGACAAAGTGAATGTATTTCCCTTTATCCATATTCAGTTTTGGTCGAGTATCATTGGAAGACATTTCATCTTTGTTACTGAACCCTAAACCAGTTTTATCAGTAATTGATTTCTGTGAGTTCTGTATTTCAGTTAATGCAACAGATGATTTGTTCCAAGCCTGAATAAGCTCAGCTTGCTTTGAATTTTCAAGCATTAACTTCTGAATCATTGATTGATTCTTGTTTCTTTCAGAATGGAGCTCAGCAATTTCCCCTTTTAGAGTCAACACATCAACTGATACATCAGTTTTAGTTTTATTGTCTATGGGATCATTTTGCTTTGCTCTGGCCTTTTCAAAAGATAAGGCAAGCTTGTGGAACTCGTTGACCATGTCATGAAGAGTTGAAATGAGTTCTTCTCTAGCGAAATCAGTTGAGGTGAAGTCAAATACCTGTTGACTTCTTGACTCCACTTCTGTATCCCCAGCCATTAGACACTTCACTTCCTCTTCACCATCACTGGAACTGCATGATGTTTCTGGCTCTGACTTTTCGCTGTCAATTTTTTTACATTTAGATTTACTCTTTTCAGCTAAGAGCACCTTATGCTTCTTCCTCAAAGGCTTCTTATCATCCTTGGGTCTCCTCTTGTGCTCATATGACTTCTTCTTTCTTTCAGTCGATTCTTGACTGTCATTCTTAGGTTTGGGATAGTCAGCAATGAAGTGAGCGGATTTTCCACAGTTGTAGCAAGCATTTGATTCCTCTTTAGAATTGTTTCTCTGATAATATTTCTGGAAGTTTCCTTGATTTTTCCTCATGAACCTTCCAAATTTTTTTATGAACAATGACATGGCATCATTGCTTAATTGATCAGCAACCTTCTCGACTGAACCACTTGGTTCTGTTCTAATAGCATCTAAGGCAATTGTGACTGCTGGAGTAGAGGGTTCTCCTTCTCGAGTTTGCAGCTCAACTCATAGGCCTTCAGATCAGCAAATAGGTCATGAAGCTCAACCTTGTTTAGATCCTTGGACTCCCTCATTGCCATGGTATTAACGTCCCACTCCTTGGGAAGACCTTTGATAACTTTTAATGCAACTTCTTTGTTGGTATACACTTTTCAAAGTGCATTTAGTTTATTGATGATACAGCTGACTCTTTCATCATAATCATGCATCGATTCTCCAGTTCTCATCTTGATATTATCAAACTTCTGAACAGAAACAGAAAGTTTATTCTCTTTGGTTTGTTCATTTCCTTCACAAAGCTGGATCAGCTTTTTCCAAATTTCTTTAGTTGTCTTACACATTTTGATCTTGCTGAAAGTTATTTTATCCAGCGTTTTGTACAGTATATCCTTTGCCACATTGTCCAAATTTGGTTTTCTTTTGTCTTCAGCAGTCCATTCGTCTCTGGGCTTTTCAATTCTATGAGGTGCCCCATCGGTGATTGCAACTGCTGTGTTGGCATTCAGAATTTACATTGGTCCGTCAGTGATGACGTACCACATATCATCGTCTTGTGCAGCTAAGTGAGCCTACATGCTGATTTTCCATTCGTTGAAGTCTTCTCTGGAAAACATTGGAATCTTATTGAAGGAAGAAATGATGAGTAGTTTGAGTAGAAATATTCTTAGACAAGATACAACCGTTCTGATACCACTTGAAAGGATCGGTTAAAAGGTGATAAGTGTTTAGAAAGGGGGTTGAATAAACACTCACGGATTATATATATTTTTCGAATAATGGGTTCAGTTTAGTGACAAACTGACACTCGGTATCTCGTCAGTCGATAAAAATCAGTTTAACTGAATTACAGTTGCGGAAGTAAACTAACTGAAAGATAGAATAACTGATAGTAACTGAAATAAAGTGCACACGATTTTTTTCTGGATGTTCGGAGAATAGAATAACTCTTATGTCACCCCTTCTCTCAAGAAGATAGGATTTTCACTAAAAGACTTTGATCGAATACAAAAACTTTTTACTAAACCACTTCATTTTGGACTTAACACTGCCAAACTGAAACTCTTAGTTTACAAAAACTTTTACGGTGCGTGAATGAGTATAACACAACTGAATGAATCTAACAAAGATTTCAAAGTGCTAACAAGCTCGTAAATATAGCTTTGATTGATAATGATATATCTGATAAAAGTGAGCTCTTCATATTCGAATACGAGTGGTGATTTTAGCAGAGTAACAGCAAGCTTGAATAGAATAGTAGTTCGCGTTATATTCTTCTCAGCTGCCCTCTTCACCTATTTATAGTCTTCCCTCTCAACGGTAATATTAAATAACATTTGAATTTTTATATCCGTTGATTGTCACGTCAATATTCTCTGAAATTCGTACACTGCAATCTCTGAAATGCGGCGTTCCACTACTAGTTGCAGTCTGTTGTACTATTTGTCGGTTGTCGTTCTCAACTGATGACGGGTACAACTGAGAGATCAGCTGAAAGATACTTTGCTGGAAAACTCATAACTGATTGTTTCAACTGATAAGTTTCCAACTGATCAGTCAGTTAGATTCTGCTTCAACTGATACGTAGATAAGATTTAGCTGGTACGCATTAATCTTCAACTAAATGACAACTAACCGTTGTAATATATTAGTCAGTTAAGCTCGTTGCCTTTGATCAGTTATTTCAATAGGTTCGTTGCTTAGTTTGTCAAATCTGAAATTTAGTTTCAAACATTAACCATCGTTTTCAAACTGATTTAAATAGTTAGAGCCTCCGTTGGTTCAGTTCTCGTCATAACTGAACGAATGAATGCAAAAACTAATCTATTCTTTTGGTTATTCAATTACACAAGATATACAAATATATCAGTGCATCTTAACGAAGTATTATTTCGAGTGTTTTTCGCTTGGTTCTATACCAAACTCGATCTAATTCATCGGTGTAAACATTCTTAGAACACGAGCTATTGCAGATCTTGGAGAATATTTAGTTTGAAGTACCTCAAGGTGCTATGTATCCGATCCTAACAAGTGGTATCAGAGCTAGTTGTTTTAAGAAGGACATTTGAAAACTGATATTTTAAAATATGTTTTAAAATGTTATTTAAAATGGATTTCAAAATCCTCTTTAAAATTTTATGCGTTTGTTATGAGGAGAGAGAAGGTTCCTGGCTCAGCATCTAACATTGTAGCCACTTCTCTCGACTCATTAACCTTGTTGTTTTAAGTAGCTTGCAGGGTTTAGAGTTCAACTGATAGCAGTTCAACTAAACTGCTCTAAAGACAAAATTTCAGCTGCAAGTATACCAGTCCAACTGATCAACAAACGAAACCTAACTACCAGCTGAAACTGATGAGTTAAATGGAGCTTAATCATCAGTAGTTCCGCCGCTTCATTGCCATATCAGATCAAATACATATGATCAATGTGGTTCAACACTAGTTGAGTCCAATTTGAGTCAGCTCGACTAGTTAGCCAGCACAGAGATCAGTCCAAGGCAAATTAGATGAGCCTATGGAAAAAGAAACTCAAAATCTTTGCACCATTCAAATCATTCTAGGCGACTAGTTGTTAGTATATTCAGTTCGATTATGTGTAAAATAACTGATGTTGGATGTTATTTAAAGTCTGCTAGTGTAGTAGCATTTTCCCTTACATTGGTTGATAGCGCAGATGTATAATACAAGGAACGCTTATTTGGTTAAATAAACATCTTGTTCATCCAGTTAGCCTTTACATAACTGAACTGTTATTTTAAGATTTGTTGCTTAAAGTGCTTGATTGATACTAATCATGTAAATGATTATTTTTGAAGGGGATTTTTTTTAATTCAGTTTCTGAGGGGGAGTTTTGTTTAGAATTATCTCTCGAACTGAAAAACTGTTTTCAAATTATTTCATTCAGTTGTTGAGGGGTAGCGTTTTTTTCTGCTATTCCTCGAGCTGAAAAACTTTCCGTTAAAAGGTTTTCTTTATTTTTTAAAAAGGGGATAATTTCTTTTTAACTTTAATTGTTTAAGTTTTGTGATCATCCAAAAAGGAGATATTGTTGGAACATTTCATGTTCGCAATCTAAATTTTGATGTTAACAAAACTTGCTTTGTTTCTAATGATTACTTCAGTGCGCAGGTAGTTAGGAACTGATCAGGCTTCTAACTGATCAAGTCAAGCGAGGTAAAACTGAAGTTGTCGAAGAAGCCAACTGAAAGCATCAACTGATCAACCAAACTGAACCAGTTCAACTAATGTATCGTAAAAGAGTTCAACTGATTGTTCAGTTGATAGGTGGTTCGGCAGGAGAACCTCAGAAGCCCGGCCACCTGAAGGAGTGTTCAACTGATGAAGAACCCAACTGAAGATCAGTTCAACTGAGCAATAGTGAAATCAGTTCATCTGACGAGTCAAGTGATTTCACCAGCCCAACTGAAGACCAGTTCAGAACATCAGTTTGGAGCAATCAGTTGCAGATCAAGACAAGCTGATTTAAGTGGATTACACCTGTGCGTGAAGGTACAAAGCCATTGTCCAGACAAAGGACAATAATGGTCTTGCATCAGAGCATTAACGACAAAGCGCTTCAGGAGGACAGCCAAAAAGACGAGACACAAAGTCCAAGGAGCCGATTTAAATGCAACGTATACATTAAATGAATCTCACTGTACGATCAGCTTTTCCCGCCTATATAAAGAGAAGATCGGTGAAGACTCAATCAAGTGAAAAGATACGAGAGTGAAAAGAATTGAGAAGGAAAACAGAAAGGGCACGCTCGGTTGCATATCAGCTTTCAGAAGCACATAAATCCAGAGGGAACTCTTCATCGTTGTATCAGCTTAGTTTAGAAGCCACTTTCCCTCAGTGTGTGAGAACATTTTTGTTCAGTTCATACTACACACACACAATCACTCTCAAAACCATTCAAACACCGTCTTGCACAAAGACGTTAAACTTGTGTATGTAGTCTTTCTCACATAGACGTTAAAGAAGTGCTGACTGGAAGGTGCTACCTTCAGTATAGTCTAGGAGTTTAGTTAAGGCAGTGGGTAAGTCCTAAGCAGGGTGGGTTTATACAAGTTTTTACACTTCTAAGGCTTCCGAGTTTCATAACTTGAAGCAGGGCAATATGTCAGTTGCGGATTATGCAGATACTTTTTATGCTATTCTGAGATATGCTCATCATGTTACTGCAAGCCAGGTTGCTGTTGTCGAAAGTTTCATTGAAGGATTGAACGATCATCTGCACCTTTTTGTTTCTATCGGTAAGCCACTGAATTATCTTGAAGTAGTGGAAATATAAAAAATGGCTGAAGCTAGTCTTAAGAGGAGTGGCAATCGAGTGCCTACCCAACATCATCATTCGGGAAGGCAACAGTTCAATCAATCTGGTTCTGCATCTCTTCGTCCACGTGGGAAGCCGTTTAAGAAGCCCGGTTCTAGTTCTTTGAGTTCAGGGAGTTCAGGGGACCGTGGTGGATATCGTTATAGTGGACCTTACTGTGATCACTGTGGAGGCAAGCATTTCAGGGGACCGTGGTGGATATTGTTATTATTGAACTGTTTCATAACAGAATCCTAACCTCATTTGTTTACTGTGGGGGGGGGGGGGAGGGGGGGGCTGCTGTGGTTGCTTTTGGGCACCATGGCAGATCTCCCGAGTCGTTTTGCAGTATCAGGCCGAGGTTCCGCCAGTGAAGCTCGAGATTGAGGTTGAATTGCTTGGTTCTGTTCAGCGGTGAACCTGTGTAATGTCCCAAATAACAATACGAGATTAATGGTAATTATTAGACCAAGTCAAAGTTATAAGAAAAATGTATAGTAGAAGAAAATGGAGACTTTGAATACACAATTAAAAAAATACATATACATATCATATAGACACACCCAAATTTACATTAAATAGAGAGAGAAGGAACAAGGAAGAAAAAGGGAGAAGCCATTTCCAAACCCAATTCATGTCACCATTGTAGCAGTTGCTGTAAAATCTTCATAACTCCTCCGCGCGAACTCGAAAATTAAAAATTCTTGAATGTTTGTGTTTCTAACATCCTAAGCTTCGATTCAAGCTATAAATCAGTAATTTTGAGAAAGTATTTAGCTAGATCGAAGCTGCTGTTTTTTTTTAACTCATTTCCCAGCTTGTTTCAGTTAGTTTCTGGTTAGTTTACAGCTTTTGCTTCTGATTTTCGAGTTTATGTATATTGTGCACTAAGAATCTCAACTTGTGGTTCAAATAAAACTTGTATATCCATTATTAGCTTTCTGCAACCGCTGGAGAAATGGAATTCCAATTAGAAGCGGATTTGATAAGATTTTTATACCAAACGGTGTCACAATCGAACTCTGTGTTTCAGCTGTGTAGAATGGCTACTGTAGTTCGAGGTTAGTACCATTTTGCATTTGGATTCTGGATATTTGGTTAAAATAAAAATCGTAGATCTATGTGTTATCTTTGGAATGAGACTTGAATCGTTAAATTCCATTAAGAATTGAATAAGTTATGCACATTTTACTGAAACTTGCTCATTTATAGAATTCTCTCCACGAATTTCATGAGTAGCAGCATGTTCTTGTTAATTTTGGGATTAATCTACTGAGATTCTAAAAATGTTTTCTACTAGTAAAACTTAGATAATTGATTTTCTTGCATATCCAATTTGCATATTTTTATTTGAAGCAGTATTGAATTAATTATGAATTTTGTACAAAAACTGCTTTTTTTGATAAATAATCTGATTTCTTGACTTATATATTTTTAGATTCGGTTGAAGTATTGACTTGGGTTGGCTCAATATTATTTACTTTAAGTTGTTTGGTAGCAAATCGATGTTTTTTTACTGTTATATTATATTTTTATTTGGTTTTCGGTGGAATTCTTGGATGGAATAAGAATTTAATTGAGATTGTATTTTGTTGATATTATAGTAGAACACAACACCCCGTCCTGAGTGGATGAGTCGGTGGATGTTGCTGGGGGGTTCTCTTCTCTTGGTTACCCTATGACCAAATGATTCACTTGATCTTGAGATTAATTGATACCCTCCAGCTTCTGTTCATGCATTTAATTATATTACATCTTTATGGATTTTTTATGAACTAGTTGTCCTTTTAATTATCATATAAAATTGATTGTATCATACTAGGTTTATACTCACCGGCATGTCAGCTACCTCTTGTTTTCATGTGCTTGATGGTAGGTGAGAAGAGGCCTAGGATTCCAGAGTCCAGCTTCAGCGAGGATATGCGAGTTAGAATGTGATTCTCGAGTGTTATTAGTTATTTGATGATATTTGGATTATTTTGACTCACTAGTTTATTTTGACATGTTAAAAGTTATGTTTTAAACATTTGTGACTTGTAAATTATTTTGTCGATATTTATGTCGGTCTGTGATGCACATGTTATGTGTTTTACTCAATCATTTGTTTTGTTAGAACTATAATTATTTCTTTGGATTTTGCTTGGGTCGGGTTTTTACATTTTTGAATGCTTCTATTTTAGGGGAGATGCTGCCCGTTTTATTTTAGAAAAGTTAAAAAAATTCCCTCATTTATAATTATTACAAATAGATGTTGGACTCGTGGCCCCACAACCTGAAATAATAATCATGTAGCTACAAATACAAAAAATAAAAATAAAAATCACTATTGGGTGCAACAATTGTCCTTGCTCGGTAGAGCGATCGAACCGTTGTGCTTGAGCTGCTGTGCGGTTTAAAAAATTTGAGTTGCATAATTACCATCATCTATAGCTTTTTGTAAAGCGGCAAGCGCTCGGTCCTACAGTTGGTATCAGAGCCAAGGTCACGGGTTCGATTCCCATTGATTGCAAGGAGTGCAATTATTGGGAGAGAGAGTGTTGGGTGCAATAATTGTCCCTGCTTGGTAGAGAGATCGAACCGTGGCGCTTGAGCTGTTGTGAAGTTTAAAAGATTTTAATTCCACCATTACCACCAGCTATAGCTTTTGGTAAAGCGGCAAGCGTTCGGTCCTACGACAACTATACTCAAGATAAATATGGCTTCAAGAAGAAGATAATAATTGTAAGATTCAACATTAAGACGACGTAATCTAACTGCATGCAACTCTAGGAAATATGAAAAATGAAAAATTAATTGATTTTAATTTACTAATTGATTATGTGACATGCTTCATTATATGTTAAATATGATATTATTATCATTATACATAAAACTGTATTTTTAAATGATTATTCGTTTTACGATCGAGGAACGGAGACGAGGCTGAAAAACATAAAGTGTTTTTATTAAATCATTGTTTTTAATTATGTAAAATATGGTTGATGCTTTTTCATATTTTTGAAAATAAAGGGGGTTTTTAGGTGATTTTATACGCCGTGACGTAAATTTTATCGGTGTCAGTTTTTCAACCAAAATATGAATTTCTTGGCAAACCGGCTAATAAATTCACAAACTTATTTTAACAGAACTATTTTAATATTTTTATTAAAGATTAATGGGCATAATTTGTATGCTTAATATTCCTAAGCCTTGTTAGTGTTTAATTAAGTATTTAAATTGTAAAACTCACCCCCAAACCCTACATATTCACGCCCCAAATTCAGATCTGCACACACAAACCTCTCCACTACAATGCACGACACACACACCTCAAGTTTGAGAAGAGAAATCAAAAGCTTCAAGGTTTTGTCAAAGCCTAGGCCCTCATCTTCATCGTTATTCGTCATCAACGGATAATCGTTCGTTTAAAACGTAAATACACACCATACTTCTCCTTTTCTCGTCTATCACATCGTAATATTATTTACATGTGTATGAAAAGCATGAAGTCTTATGATTATTTTTGAAATATTGCATGCACATGAAGGAAACTTAAGATTCTTTTGGATGCAAATTCATGTTTATTGTGTTCATATGAGGCTGCCATGGCTAGGTTATGATCAAGGTATGTTTACATGAGTTAAGGAGTCCTAAGTCATCACCATACACGCTGCACAACAAGCAAACAAAAGCTGGAATCGATATTTTTTGTCATGGGGCCTTGGTGATCGATTTTCATGTATAGGTGGCTGGCTGGGTCATGGCTTGGGGCCAGGGCTCGGCTAGGGTCTGGTTCGGTCGAGGGTTGAGTCCTAGCCACGCTAGGGCTCGAGTCAAGAGAGCTAGGGCGAGTCTTAGCTCCCAAGAGCCCAAGTGCATCGTGCAGGTTTGCGCGGCTCATGCAGGGAGGTGGGCTTGGTCTGTGGTTCAAGGGCTGGGCTAGGGCGAGTCCTTAGGGTCCTAGGTAGGTGCATTAGAGGTTGGTTCAGGAGCTGGGGAGTCGGCTAGGTCCTAGGCGTGTCAAACAAAGTCCTTGTCCCTAGGGAGTCTCGGCGGAGAGAAGTTGAGGGCTGCATGGCTTCGGCGTCGAGCCAGGGGCTGGTTCATGGAGTCACGTGGGTTAAATAAGGTCCATTGAAGGGTTATGAAGGAGCTGGCTTGGGGTGGCTCGAGCTCGGCTCTAGAGAATTACAAAGTGGCTCAAGGATGATCGAGCTTGGTCGAGTTAGGGTCTTTCGAGTGAAAAATAATTTAAACATGGCTCACGGGGGTCGAGTCGTGGTTCACGAGGGCCAAATAATTATTAAAAGTCTAAGTTTTAAATTTAGGATTTTTATTTTAAAGTTTGGGATTTCGGGATTAAAACGCCGTAAAAATTATTGATTAAAGATTAATTAAAAAACCTAGTATTTAAGTTAAATAGAATTTGGGATTATGCTTAAATAATTATTTGGGACATGTTTAAGTCAAGAAAATTAAGAAAAAATCAAAAATGTGAAAATTTACGTCTATGGGTAAAATAATCTTTTTACACCTGGAAATTAGTAAAAGTAATGGCAGTGCTCTGAATGTGGTTTTTATGATATTTTGATTATTTCAAATGTTTATGAATTTTTATATGTTAAATTATGATTTTAAATGTTTGGGGAATGATATGATTATTTATGGAATTTTTACGGTAAAGTTAAAAGTTATGTTGCATGCTTGTTTTTAAAGGAAAAAGATATTAAATGTATGATTTTTTAAAGTGATGAAAATGTAAAACATTGAAGGAAGTGAAATAATTGCGACTATTGAGGATATGAGGATAAGAATGATGATATTGTGAGGGAAAAGACCCCAGAGGGAGCCCATTTATAGGAGAAGGCCCCAGAGGGAGCCCGAACTCGTATTTCCATTCGATGAGGATAGGCCAAGGCTCAGTTGTCGAGAGATTGTCGCTGATGTCCCCGCCGTCCAGTACTGTGGTTACATGTAGATGGATCTATCCACTTCACTTCACAACAATTAAAATTTTTCTCACTTACACGATTTTACAACTTCACAACACTTAAATTTTTGTCTCTTCACGATTTTACAACTTCACAACACTTAAATTTTTTATCTTTTACACGATTTTTTTACCACTTCAAAACGATTAAAATTTTTATCTCTTACACGATTTTATCATTTCACGACTTTTAAATTTTTTATCTCTTACACGATTGTCTCAATTGAAAACACAGATTTATTAAATTCATAATTTTTTTTTATTTTACCTAAAATATTAGCGACGGAATATATAAACCGTCGCTACATAGAGACGGTTTTGCACATGAATACCGTCGCTACATTTAGCGACAGTAAATAGTAAACCGTTGCTAAATTTAGCGACGGGATTGTTGCCCGTCGCTAATCAGCGACGGTTATTATATTCAGACTGTCGCAAATATCTTTTGCGACGGTTGTCAAAACCGTCGAAAAATGTAGTTTCGACGTCACTTTTATTTTGCGACGATTTTAAAAACCGTCGAAAATTGTAGCTACGACAACAGTCAAAAACTGTTGTCTTTGAGCGGACCATTTAACAACATTGACTTTAACAACAGTTTTAAAATAGCTACGACAACGGTTAAAAACAACGGTTTAAAACCCTTGCAAAATCGTTGTCGTTGTTAGAAATTATAACAGTTTAACACTGTTGCAATACCGTTGTCGTTGATAGAAAAGACAACGGTTTAAAACCGTTGTCGTTGAAGACACTTTCAACAACACCCTCAGTTACAACAGTTTTAAATGGCCTATCCGTTGTCGTTTGGCGTTTTTGTTGTAGTGAGATGATGGTGTGTTGAGCCTTTAGACTAACTAGGTGTGATGGATGCAGATAATGATGATGTTATTATTACTGGAGGTCTTGATGGTTGACCTTGCTGGAATGTCGTTCCACATAACCCGAGGACCAGCGCTTCTACTTTTTCGTAGTTATGATTTATGTTATGGTTTACGTTAAAGATTTTTAAGACTATTTACTTATGCTTTTGAGTGGTTTTTGAGAAGATGATGCTTTTAGCAATACTTGAAAAGATTATTTTTTGGTTGGAAAACATTTGACAATTTTATGACTTGAGATATTTCCTTTAATTTTCAAATACTAATTGGTTGATTTATTATTTTAAAACGGTGCAAAATATTTTATAAAAATATTTTTATGTGTATGTGAGGGTTAGGCCGAGTTCATGGTTATGTTTTTTTTTTAAAAAAAAAATTCTAGTACTTTTTAAACAATAAGAATAACAGACGTTTCAATAATAATCAATTCATTCGATCCAGTTGAATAAATCAGTTTTTATATAGAATCGATAAGCTTTTTGCAACTTACATTATGTATATGCAACTCTAACGAGTTTAAACCTTCAAGATTTACAAAATTGCTAATTTTATGGATTTTCATATCTAACATGTCATGTTACTCCGAAACATGCTGTACATGTGTAAGCATATTTACTTCATATTTTACGGATTATTACTTCACATTTACCATTAACTATTCAACAATAAACTTTCCACCACAACAGGTGGAAGAAACCACCTATATAAATTGTTGACTAATTTTTCTTTTTAGTTCCGAGATCAACATCTATTACACATTTTAGATAGACAACTATGACACATCAATATTCTCGTCTGTATACCAAGTGGGTATTATTTGACATCATCATTCTTGTTTTCTGCACCTTTTTGGTTGAAAATTACCTCAGATGTTTATAATTTAAAATTATTATATTATTTATAACAATGTTCATTCCATTGACACGTGGCATGAACAGGTTATGACTAGATTTTCTAGGACATTACATGTGGCAAAAATCAACCAAATAATGTGATGACTAAGATTTCTGATTCAGAATAATAAGTTGTAACCTAACATCTCTCAATGATTATTAGTAACTAACCTACTTGTGTTGAAGTAGACAAAACCAGTCTTACCATTTATCATAAATTTTATGACTCAGCCTATCTTTCATAATATATTAATATATGAAAATTCAATTAGCTTCCTCTGTTTTACCTTAAATATACTTATGTAGTTTCTTGAAGTTAACATACTCACTGTGTTATAATTTTTCAGTACTCTCTCTTTACTAATTGCAAGTTCCATTTCAAAAAAAATTGCAAGTTCTGTTTATAAATCAAATCCATTGGAAAACAATCCTTATTATACTTGTATCGGCTGTGGGCAATATCACTACAACTATCTATTCCAAAATAAAAAATCGAATAACTAATAAGAATATTTTACTCCAACTCAGTATAGGCCTTCATCTTACGAACAATACTTAAGATGGAGTCAAATCTTTCTCTTTTGATAGAATATGCAACTGGTATTGAAGTAGAACTAGATATCAACGATATGCATCAAGATCAAAATGGAAATTCTTGTAGTATACAAAATGCTTAGTTGTAAAGCATATGTATAAACTTATTAAGAGCTTTAAATTGTACTATATCAAAGCTATATATATGAACGTTGTTTTTCACTTCTCAGTTCTATGTATTTGCTTCTTTTTCTTTATAGTAAATCGCCACATTTCTGTAAGTTTCTTTCACTTATATCATACTTAACTTTACTTTCTTTTTATCACGTCGATCGAGCAAATTCTGTAATATCTCCTTTAATTTATTTTATTAGTCTCTTGTTGTAATATTCTTATCCGTTCTACGAATTGAATTCAAGTTCATATTTTCAGATCTTGAAAGAATGAAGTTATCAATTTCAAGAATCTATCAACTGGGTTCTCAAGTATGAAAACCTTGTAGCCGTTTCTATCCTTTCCATATTGATACGTTTTCAAATTTCTTTTGTTAATCTTTGGCTTTAGTGTTCTTATCGATTGTTCAATGGTTCGAATTACAGTTAATGTTCTAGAATCTTGAAAATTTGAAGTTACTAAGTTCATAAATTTATCAACAACGATAGTGTTATTTAGTATAACGACCTTGTAGTCATTGCCATGCTTTCAATATTGATAATGTTTTCGAATATCTAATAACTTACTTATAGAGTTGTCATCTGATTAGATTTTAATATGAGCATATGTTTCGTGTCCAATTTAAGACTGCTAATTAAGCTTCTTCCAATATTACCCAACTCAACCTTTTTCCTTATTATTTCCACCTCTATTAACTTCTTCCACTTTCGTCATTCTTATTTCTTTAAACACAATTCCAACATGAAATAATAATCATGTAGCTACGAATATAAAAGTAATTAAAAAACACTATAAGCAAGATAAATATGGCTTCAAGCAAAAGATGGTAGTATTCAAATCATTCGATCTGGATAGCTAAATCAATTTTTAAATATAATCGATAAGCTTTTTGCAAATTACAATATGTATTTACAAATTATAATATGTATATGCAACTCTAACAAGATTAAACTTTCAAAATTTACAAATTGCTAAATTTATGAATTTCTATATCTAACATGTCAACTTGCACTCAAGCATGTCATACATGCATAAACCCATTTACTTCATTTTTTTTATAGATTTCAATAATGCCTTTTTTCATACTTAACGTAGATAGAAGTTGTTTCCCATTTTTTATTTCTTTAACATTTGTACTTGAACAAATTGTTTGCACAATATCTTGATTTGCGGGCGTGACATTTGCAAATATGCACCAATTTGTGTAAAAACGATGAAAATCTAACTTCAAAAACTTGACGACTGTGGATACTAAATTTGACCGTTCGTTATGATCTCCTAAACAAATATGACGTTATAAACAAAGAAAATTAAAGGAAAACTATTGAAAATTGAGAAATAAACTCCTAACATGATTTATATTTTGAATAAATAACAGGAATTTACAAAATCTTAACATATAATAAATAACGTTATTGAAATCTGAAAGAAAATGACTTGAACTAATGAAAGATGAAATGAAAACTATTAAAACAATTGATTAAAGCAATGAGAATTCTGCAGGGAGTTTGCTAGAATTTTTGCAAGAGATTGTGTGTGTGCTCTGTTGCTTTGGCCGATCATTTTTTTTCTGAATGCTGAGCAGTTCTCTCCACTCTCCCATGATCCAAAATCTTCCTCCCTTTCATCCAACGACCCTTCTCTCTTTTTTCCCACAATCTTTTCCTCTTTATGCTCCTCGTGATCAGTTCAAATTGATAGGAATTGATTTGCTATTTTGATGGGCTTGCATAACTTAACTGGGCCTGCTTAATATAATTTTAGCCCTACAATTTCCACCGCAAAAATTGGCACATTAAGAAAAAATGCTTGCATATTAGCCCAGTCCCAACTCATTCATTTCTAGTGGCCCGTAATTGTTTTTCTGTAAATTGGGCTTGCAGTGGTGGGCCGAGCAACCCAACTTCATTCTCCCTTGGACTTTAAATTTCTTATGTTGTCTTTTGGAATTCCCTCTCCCACACTTCACATTTGAAACGCTATTGTTCCCTCTCTTCTTCTTTCTCACGGCCTTCATCCAATTACTCCCCGCCGCCATTGTGGAAGCCCGTCGCTTCGCTAGCCCTACACCTCAACTGCGGTCGCTCTTAAGATCCTTCCGACCGTTCTTTGCTGTCAATTGTTCTGTAAAGTCTGAGATTATATAATTTTAATCCGAGATTATTTAATTGACGAATTTTGGAATGATGAATTAGATTCCACGGTTTTTTTAATTAATTAAGATTGAAATTTAATTAAAAAGAGTCATTGAAGGCTGAATTGCAAATAGTGAAGAATTCAGGGGCTAAAGTGCTAATATTGAAATTTGAATGGGACACGTGTCTTGCCATGCATTTGAACGTGTAAAGCCTCCATCCAATTCATATTTTGAGCATCAAGAACCGAGAAAAACTCCATGGTTCGAATTCTCAAGCTTACATGCATCTTAAAAATTTGATGGTGCAAGATCCGGCCGCCCAATTTTCAATCCGAGATTAGTTCCGTGTTTCTCTCTTCAAGAGCTTCGAAGTGATGTAAGTGTTCTTATTTTCCGCATGGTTCAAAACTTAGGTGTTGGAGAAATCATAATTTGATTGATGATATATGTTCTTGAGTTTATGGTGAGCCTGTAATCGAAAACGGATCGAAGAACGGACAACGTATGCAATTGTTTTAATTCTCTAGCTTATGTTCGAAAATGGGGGTTGTGCAGATTTTGAATTGTGGTTTGGAAATTGTTGATGGTTATGAGTTGTTGGTATTAATCTATGGATGTTTGATTTGCCGGGTATCTCGATATTGCGCCGTTATGCCATCAAAATTTAACTAGATTGAATATTGAACAAACCAAATCTTGCTTTGATTGGTATGTTGATATTGTGCTTCTCGAAATCTCATTTCCAGATTTGGTATTGAAGGCTTCGAACTCGAGAATTCAACTTCGAAACCGGTAGAAGAAAGATCAAAGTTTCCAAGCTTTTGTACCTTGAAGATTGAGAGGTCGTTGAGCAAGACTTAGATCAGTTTTGAAAGCGGACCGGTTACGGTTGCCGGAAGCACAACGGAAGTCAAAATTTTTTAATTTTAAGCATAAATTTCGGCCACCTTGTTCTTGTGCAAGATTTACAATTTAAAACACATTCATAGAGTGTTTAAGAATTTACCTATCAACCTCACAAGGTTAATGATGGCACCAACTTAGTTGACAAGCAACTAAGCTATTGAAAGGGATGACAATCTACAAGCTCTCCTCCTCCTTCAAAATAAGGCCCACCACTAGCAAGGTAAAACCCCTCTTGATTTGCACTGAAAATCAAGAGGATTTTTCAATGAAAAGATTTTTATTCTCCAACAAAATTGAAGAACAAAAGAGAGAAAAATGAGAGAATGTGTGTGTGTAAAATTTCGGCCAAGTGAGAATGAGAGAGGGGGAGAAATTTTCTTGGTTTTGTGAAAAGTTGTCTTGCATGCCATGCAATATTTTATTCAAAAGTATTCTCCACCCTTTGATCTCCCAAGCATGCAAACCCTAGTGGGCTTGCAACCTTTTGCAAGGCCCATGGACTTTTAATTGTCTCAAACACTTTTGAGCCCAATTAGACTTTACTTGATTTTACTCAAGTCCACTAGTTAAATAATTATTTCCAATTGGGCTCTACAAGGCCCAATGTTATTTAATTAATCCAACACTTGAATTAATTTAATTATTTGAACTCTACTAGGCCCACTAGTGTTTAATTAATTCAACACTTGAATTAATTTAATTTAGTCCATAATAATGTTTATGAAAATCACAATTTTTCAAATACATTATTCACTTGGCCAAATTTTAATCTAGGAACACTTCCATAAATTAAAATTTATATTTCTCTCATAGAAGTCATACTTCTATTTTTCTTTACGCTTATAAACACATTTATAAGCCGTTCAACACATTGAACTATTTTACTTCTCATCGGGATTTACAAAGCTAGTACTTGTGTGGCCCTCAATGGTTCATTGATACAACTAGCCGTGGGTTCACATCTCCATGTGATTCGGACTAAACATGTCCTTATTCGAGCATACCCCAATTGCTCCATTCTTACTTATCAACTCCTTGATAGTAAGAACGTCAGAACTCAAGTCTGATAGTACCCAACCAATCACGTTAAACGCCTAGCAGCATCGCTTACATGATTCCCTAGGTATCACATGATAGTGCCTGCAAGAACCATTCAATTATGGTTAGCGTACAGTACGGTCCTGTAGTGACCCATTCCAGAATCACCTACTAATCAGAACTTAAGCATGCAAAATTAACATTTAAAACTGAATCAGGTAAACAGCGGAAAAACAGTAATACAACCCAATCGAATCTGTAAGTACAAAATACTTAAACAACCAGATCGAACTAAATACCAAGAATAAATACCAACAACTACAGGTCAACCTCTGCCAGCTCCCTGTCCACTCCCTCCTGGACCGTCCAACCTGAGACCTGCCCCATCGAATAGGGTGTCCAAAACAGAGATAAACCGAGGACGTGAGCATAAAACGCTCAGTACCGAAAGCATGAGTATACAAGACTATGACATGCATGTATGCAAAATGTACTGGATACAAGGATCTGGGTATAACGAAATACTGCTCAGACAAATGACGTCAAGGTATGTAGCACTCTGCGCCGTCGCACCAGGAGGTGGCTCCCATACCAAATGAACCTGTGGATATACCGGTGACCTGACCACCGTCGGCCAACGGGGTCCAACCATCCACAACAAATGAGAGCTGAGCACCCTCTCAACAGGCTATCTCAAAGATAATCAGGCTCAACATGATTATGCAAATGCCGCATAATAAACCATGCATCATATGACAGATAATAATGCAACATATAAACATGCAACACATAGTAAAGCATACTCAATCCTGCTATCTCGGATAGTACTTTCGTACCTCAAACCAGTAGATCCTAGCAATCAGCCCTAGAATCAAGCCTACAATCCAAGTGATACCATATCACTAAACCACATCTAAAAGCCTTAACTAGACTAATAGATACTCCCAAATCTCAAAGGGAACCCAGAACTATACCTGCGTCCGTAGTCAGCCCACTGATGCCGCTAGCCCCCAACTAGAGCACAGCTCCGCTACAAAACCAGTAGCTCCCCGCTAGTGCCCGAACCTCGGGAAAAGACTAGAAACCCATCAGAAACGACTAAAACGTTCTGGAACTCTCGGAATTGGCGAGTGAAAAGTGAAGCCTCGCGCTTCTATTTATAGACAACGATCGGACGATCCGATCCACTTCGGACGCTCCGATCCGGTACACTTCGGACGATCCGATCCACTTCGGACGATCCGAACATTGCATGTCTTCCACGTGTCCAGCCACCTGTCTTCGGACGATCCGAACCCTGATCGGACGATCCGAACTCTGACATGACATGACTCGTCTGACTCCGAACAGAACGGACGATCCGAACCTACTTCGGACGATCCGAACCAACTTCGGACGATCCGAACCCGGTTCGGTCCTTCCGATCCCACCGAAATACAATTAATCCAATAATTAACTCAAATTAGGCATCGGGATACTACAGGTCCCTTCAACTCATATATCCCGACCGATTCGACAACTATTGGTCTATCGAGAGTTGTCAATGAATCGATACTATGTGTCATGTTGTGGTTGCATCGATGGTGTAATCTATGAAACCCCTTTCATAATTACCACCATACTCTGATCAGAGATTTCAACCCACACATACATGAAAAACACATAGGATATCCATACCCGTAGGTAAGCGGTGAATCCCCGACTACAATGCATCGACTCCTATATGTTTCGCCGTAACACCCAACCTTGCCACCTGATGACCCCATAAGAGTCGGTAAACAAGTCAAAGTGAAACGCTAGCACATAGAGTCTCAATGTTGTCCCGGGTCATAAGGACTAATGGTGTACAACCATAAACTAGGACTTTTCCACTCGATAAGTGAGAACCACTTGGAAAGTCCTTTATAGAGGGTTGTTCAGTGCACTCTACCATGAGCACCTATCTGCATACTCGGACATCACAATGTCCCCTACCAATGAAACATGGTACTCACATCGCAGATACTAGTCTCTAACTCGAGCGGCATATATCCTTCTTAGTTGCGGCTGAATCGACTAGGAACCGTTTAGAATATACAGTATTACAAATATGAGTTTCATGATACTCATCATATGAGCATCTCATATTCTTTCTACTATTTGTATATTCAAGGACTTTATCTATGCAACTAGCATGGGTATACAGATAAAGATGCGCCAAAATTAATAAATTCAAATATTATTAAAATAAAGATCGTTTATACATAGAGTTTCATTGTGAACACTCGGCCAACACTTGGCTCGACGTGCACCTACTCTAACAAGTTTGACACAACCAAGAACCACGAAAAGAAAGGTATAAATCGACGTTAATCCGGGATAGATAACTCGAGTAAGATACGAGTTGAGTTCCCAAAACCACATACTAATTGTTATTGTGTTGATATATTCGAACTCCTTAGATTTATGTGCTTATTATAGAAAAGAATGAAATATGAGATACATATCTTGGAAGAGTCTTTGGCAGAAGTGCCAAGTCCCTGGACGTTTGGTTTATATCGATGAGCTTAGGAGAAAGATCGACTCCTAATGTAGACACTCGATATAGTGTGCCGAAGTTCGGGAATAAAAACGTACCACCACCTCGAATGGGAGAGTAGACTTGTTACGTTCTTATTCAAATCGGGATCCCTAGATAGGAGTCGAGATGAAATTAAGAATTAAAGAGTTTGATTTAATGCTTTGTATCGATTTATGTTTTCCTAGAATATGATACATGTTGTGGACAAATGCTTTATGCTTTTGTATATGCTTATATGAGGCGCATGTATATGTTGTTTATATTGGGAAATATATTTCTCACCGGATTTATCCGCATGTTGTTGTGTTTGTATGTGTGCATGACAACAGGTGGGACAAGATATGGGTTGAGAAGAGGATGAAAGATCGAGATTAGAGTGGTGATCCGGGCTTAGACATAGATCTGGTTGTTCAACACTTGAAATGTAGTTGATAAACACTTGTCTGTTATGACTTTATTTTGAACAAGGTGTGTATCTTTGGAGTTGATCATGTTGTAGATATTTAAACTTGATCACGTAAATTGGAATAAGAGGGAGCACATCTTAATGTAGTATCATGTACACTTTATTATGAGGCTTTTTATTTTTAAAAAACAAAAAAACAAAATGTCGACCTAGTTGATTTAATTGATCCATTTAATCCAATGATGATTTAAGAAAATGAGATTAGCACCCGGGTCCTCACATGTTCTCTACTGTCGCCCGAAGATGTGGTATGGCTCAAGACTCCCCTTCGGCACACCCACCTGAATTTAGTGTTGCGGGCGCCACTACTACTCAATTCGTAATTTCTGCCCCGCTACCTGTCTCTTTTTTCGGCTCTGCTATTGGTCTTAACCCCTTCCTTGCTACTTCTGGGTCGTCGATGAGCCTCTCCTCAAGTCCCAGCCCGGCCATTTTGACAGGGTCGACCGCTATTCTCCTCTCGAACCATGGTCTCGCGACTATTATGGCTCGCATAGACTCTCTTTCGTCTGCCTCTGATTTGTCTATGCTGACCCAACCATTGACGGTGCCGAGATTTGTGGAATCTCTGGCTCAACCAGTTGCTCCTATGAGTTAGCCGCCTTCTACTGCCATAGGTAATATTTTCTACTTTCTTGGATTTTACTTTGTATTTCTTGGCCCCTGAAATTGGTTGGATATCTTGGTCGAATTGGATATTTCTTTCATGCTTAGTATGATGATTTCTAGAGGTGTATGAAGGTTGAGTGTGAGTCCTTGTGTAAGGGCTTTGCTCTGCCCCTGGCCTTTTTTCGAGAAATTAAGGGATGATCCCTTTTACTCATTTACGCTGGATTTTTGTGGGGATTTGTGAATTTGATGATATCCAGCCATTAGTTAGCCTTTAAATTGTGGGTGTTATGGAGTGGCCATTGTGTGGTTCTATTACATACATATGTAGTAATTGGCACCCACATTTCTTATGCGTGTAGTGGTTTTTAACTCCAATCAATATACTGGTTCCGATTATGTCCCTGCTGTCATCCCCACTTGCAGTGGAGAGACTAGTTATTTCGTGTATTTGCCCTAAGAAAATTTGGGGGAATTGCTTTTGTTTATGATTTTTTGGTTCTCAGGTTGCCATCCACTGTATTTTCCCTATCTCTGACTCCTTCCGACACACCGCCTTATCCTCTAAAACAGTCGCTCCATCTGTGCCTTCCATTGTTCCTACCTTGGTGTTAGCCACTTCCGTGACTCATTATCTAGCGTCTACTATACCTAGTATATCTTTGGCTTGTATTTCACTAGTTTGACAACGGGTTTTGAGATGCCAACGTATTTTTTGTTGGGTCCGGAGTCTCTCAAAAATTTGCTATTGTTACTAAGGCTGGGTATGAACTGCTTTTCATTCATGCTTGTCAGTTTTCTTCATGTATTGAAGTGTTCTTACTTATTTGTTGTTCGGACTGCAGGACCAAAGCCTCGAGTTCCCTTGAGTCTGCTACCATTGGCCCTGTACGACATCCTTCCTATCGGACAATCAGTTTCCTCCATCAATTCATCACTTGTTCTTTCCTCTGCCATCACACACTCTAGGGATTTGTTGCTCTCTCGACCTCTACTGCCTCACAGTTAGCCCGCTCAGTTTAAATCTTGGGCGCGGGTTGCCGAAGATTAGGTTGAATGAGTAAATCGCTTGGAACCTCACTTTGGGCGACAGTGGCGCCAACAAGGCTTAAGGGCACCGGTTATGATTTCTAATATGGAAATAAATAAACTGTCTGTTTTATTTGATTGCATTCTTAGGTTTTGATCACCTTCTTTCAATGTTTTCATCCTCCTCTTTGGTCCATTATCTATAACTTTGTTCCTGGGGTTACCTATAGAAGGGCCTGACTCCCCTTATTTTGTTGATGATCATCTTTCCCTACCTTGGCTCTCTCTCGTTACTGCTATCCTTCCTATCGGGCCGTGGTTAAAGAATGGCCTTCGCGTTTTGGTATTCCCTCTGTCGTGGAACACAACATGCTTATTTGAGTATTGGTCTGCCATTACATATTGTGCCCCTCGTCTGGCAAGCTATCCTCTGAATATCTGCCATTAGCTTGCTCTTTTATCAATGTTCGAGTGTATAACTTGGCGGCATGTTTTTGGGGTCTGTATATCATGGTTTGAATAAATATGTTTGTCATGACCCTATTTCCGAACAGGGGTAATATCGTGGTTTTTGCAAATATGGGCTTTTTCTAACTTTCCTGGCTTGATAGACTTATTTTCCAATCCTCTGACCATGTTGCATACTACTTCGCTGATGGAAAGCCATTTGACTCTTTCAGCCCCTGAGTTGACGAACTAATTGCAGCAACTGAAACTTGAATTACTCACCTAGTGTTTCTTGTCTAACACAGGCCTCTGGGTTGGTGTTTTTCCTGATTTTCATGGTCGCTCTCCTGACAAGGTTGCAGCTTTACTCTTGATTCAGTACATCCATCACAGATTGTTGGTATTGGATTGCTCTTATACTCATCTGCCATACATTGACAAATCAAGCTGATATTTTGAATTTTATAACCCCTCCTTGTATGCATATAAGTTCTGGCTTTCACCGGCAATCCCTCAAGCTACTCTGTCTTTTCCGATAGACTTGACACACACTGCCTCAGAAGTTGTGTCTAGGATATTCTTTAAGGCCACCGAGCAACTCCTCTTTACGTAGTCCCAGAGATATATTAGCCTGATTGTGCAACTGGACCACAAAATGGCTGAGCAACTGGACCACAAAATGTCTAGTGGAGGTCTTGATACCTTGATCTGATTCTATCAGTAGTCCGACACCCTGTATCTCTTCACATGCATTTATGTTTACACAGTTTATTTTTCACCAATATTAGCTATTTCAGTATCATTTTGGTGTTTCGACAGGTGCTCGCAAGCGAGATTTGATTTTAGATGAGGACACCCCTATTGTTTCCAAACTTTTAAAAATAGACACCCAAGGTAGTTTGAAACTTAAGCAGAGTTTGGTTATTGTGTCACCAAAACCACACTCCTCAGATGCGAAGGTTGTACCTAAATTTGCCCCGACAGAAAAACATGTACCTAGAATTTAGATTGTGGGTCGGCGATACCCTACTCTTCATTCGACTAGGGTGATTTCTCGTCCTAGCAACACTTTTGATGATCCAATTGTCCTTGGTGAAGATGATTCACCTCCCGGCCCCAAGCAACTGAGTTACAAGGATTCTAGTGCTTAAGACTCCGATAGTGACGAAACCCTTGAAGTTGATTCCAGCTCTGCTATACCAGGAGAGAGAGCCCCACAAGATGGAATTTCTAGTGTCAAACTTGATGATAATCCTTGTATTTTTTAGAACGAAAAAGCGATTTCTTAGCTGATTATGATGCATTTGTCTCACGTGTGTTTCCATCTACTACCTCGCTCAGCCCAGCTCCACCAAGTTCCCTACCTGCTGACGCTACTCATTTATTGGTAATTCCTTCCATCTGTCTCTTTTTCTTGGATATCTTTAAGCACTTGTCATGCCCAACTTTGACTTTGTTTATTCGACAGGATTTGAAATCTCGGAGGGCCCGACTCAATCTTATTGGCGAACTAGAGAACCAGATTGATATGGTTTCTCAGATAATGTTTCCTCTGTGACCTCCAATATTGAGAGGTGTGCACCATCTGTGGAGGCTCTTGCTAATGCCAAGATGGCAGTTTGAAACTTTCTCGACCTTGGGTTGCATCAGCTTGGGGAGTCTCGACGATTCGCAATGCTTTTATCATTCTCTATTTTCAAGACTTCTCCATAATTTGCTGCTTTGGGGTTTGATATACTTGAAGATCTATCGACCATATTCTCTCAGTAAGATGCAGCCTTTGCCACCAATGCATATATGATATCCCATCGCACATCTTTCCAGATTAAGCATGAAGAGAAAGAAGATCTAGACAGGCACGACAAGGTCATCCGTGAGCAAAATTGTCACGGTACCAGCCAGTTATGACGTGGATGAGTCTGAAGTTAAGAGACTGGAGGAGGAGATCCAGAGGCGCCGAGCCAGAATGGTTACCTTGCTGGATGATGCAGAAACCTTGGAGGTTACTATGCTGGACGACATGAAAAATTCACAGGTTATTAGTCAGCAACTTCTTGGCCTTAAGGGTGATTACAAAATTTGGACCACGAAACTTCATGAGGCTGAGAACGCCCAATCAGAGTGTCTGGTCGAGTGGGAACAACTTCGCGCTTTATTTACGTTAATCTTCCTTTGTTTAGTTGATTGGCATGCAATGATTTGAACAGTATTTTTTGTTTGGTCCAGGGGACTTGTTTTGTAGAAATTTAATGATGCGTTTCCTCTTTTGGAATTTTTGTTCTCGTGTATCCTCTTTTACTGGTTTCTCTTTTTTGTATACGTCGACATGTTTGTTCTTTGCAGGTAGCATGGGCCTGGGGGTTGTCACTGGTTGTCTTCGATCCCTTAGCAAACTTAACATCTAAGAATTGATGTCGGTTCGGATCATCTTGTAACGCAGGTAAGACTAAACCCATAAATGATCTTATATGTTGCATTTACTTGGGATAACTTCTTCACCACTAGGTATTCTTGCATTGCACTTCAGTCGGAGCCCTTTACAGCATACAAATCTATGGATTACACTTCAGTCGGACCCATTTCCCGCATACACGTCTACTTATTGCTCCTGCATTTGGTGACTTCGCTTTAAATTCAGTGAGTGCTAGTTTGAAATTTGCTTGCTGGATGTTGGTTGGGGAATGAAGGGAGACTAAATGTGATATTGGATGTTGGATGTATGTTGTTGGTTGGGTGTTGGTTGGGAAAGGAGTCTTCTGTTGGTTATTATACTCTGATCCAAATAGTCTCATTAATTTCACTAATTTTTCAGTAAAAAAATTAGTTGGCTTAAAAAACTCATCACTCTTGATTATTTACTCAATTTTCTCTCTAGCGAAAAGCAATGAACCTTATATGATAAAAGAGGCCTACTGGCCAACTTCATTCGATCATTTTATTTTTGAATTATAACAAACAAAAATTTACATTGGTGGCCCTAATGCCTACTTCAAATAGAATCTTACAACATGGAGCTAAACATATACAAAAATGGCTCATTAGCCTATTTATATACCAAAATCAACTTCTAGGTCCTTTTTTGGCTCGCATAACACTCTCATCCTATTCTGTTCTCTCTTTATTCTTTGATTTTTCTCGATGAGCTTAACTCCATGCTCTTTGTATTTCTTTCTTGTCATATTTTAGGTGGCCTAAAGGCTTACTTCATAGGTCTGTCACTGCACATGCAAACAACCAATTTATATAGTGGTTGTGGGGACCCGGACGCTAATCCATTCCTTAATCGTCTTTAGGAATATTTAATCATTCATAATAAACAGGGTCTAAAAATTTTTCTTTTAAAATGCAAAGCGGAAACGTAATGTAATTAAAATCAAATTACATGTTAAACATGAACATACAAATCTGATGTCATCTACAATAATCCAACTAGGTTCAACTACATGTCGGTGCTAAATCCTAAGTTGCTTCTGAAGCCCGGATCTCCACGCTATCTAATCCAGCCTCGTTCTCGTCTTGACCCCGCTCCTATCCCACCTGTTGCCATGCACACATACAGACAAGACAACAGCCGGATAACTCCGGTGAGAATTACATTCTCAGTATAAATCATGTATACATGCAATCATATAAACAATATAAAAGCATATAACGGATAGTTCTAACATGTATCAAATCAGAACATGAATCCATACAATCCTAAATCAAGTTCTAACTATGTACCTTAATCAGGAACATACTCAATATCAAGAATAACTCCTATTCTAAACTTGTGCCAATGTCAGGAACTTAATCAATATCAAAAATAACTTCTATTCTAAACATGTACCAAATATCAGGAACAAAATCAATCTCAAGAATAACTTCTATTCTAAACATGTACCAATCTCAGGAACATAATCAATAGTCAGAATAACTTCTACTCTAAACATGTACCAATGTCAGGAACATAATCAATATCAAGAATAATTCTTATTCCAGACATGTACCAATATCAGAAACATAATCAGTATTAATCAATACCACTCAATCTAGCTGTCACTCAGGCTAGTGACTCCACATTTTAGACTAGACTCAATCCTAGTCTAGGGATCCCGGTTTCCAGATGTGGTATTCTTATATCGAATTCCGTAAAGGATGGAACCATAATCTCTATTACTCGATATAACCAGTGCCCTGGTATTCCTATATCGAATTCCGTAATAGAAGAATTCCAATACCCTTTACTCGATATAACCAAATATGGCGTTCCTATATCGAATTCCGTAATAGATTCCATTACTCGATATAACCAAACATCCAGTGTCCTGACCTAACCGTCAAGGACTGTAGCTCTATCGCTAATATCCTATCTTGAGACATCGTGCAATGTGCCGTGGCGATACCACCACTATCCGGCACTTCTGTCACAAGATAACTCGTCTAATACCTGTCATCTAATATCAAGAGAACAAGTATATCAATCAACTTCATGCAAATATCAATGCAATAAGGTAAAGTATGTGATTTAGGGAAACTCGAGTCAAACCTCCCTCGAGTTGTGCAATCCCAACTCAACATTAATTTATACCTTTATCTTCTCGCTCAGAAGAAGAAGAAGTCCCGACTCTATCTCGGTCCATTCTCAATCTGGAAATGACAATATAAAACAGGCACAATATCAATATCAGTTCTGAACTCAAGACTGTCTCTTTAAATCTGAAACGATATATCGAGAATCATAATATCAATATTCCATTCTCCATTCAACTCTGAATCTGATTAATCTGAATTAACTCAAATCAGCGGCATAACGGCACAATCTCAGTATTCCCGTCAATACCATATCACCAGATATTAATTACAAATCATAACCCATATTCGATACGATTTGTAATCAGTCTATAATCCAAATCTATTCAATTTCGATTAATATAATCAGAAAATCATAGCAATTCCAGAATCAATCCGTTTTCTGATCTGACTTCGATTCTACGATGTCTAACATGTCCAGAACATCATATATGAATTATATCAAATTCTAACAACATCCTATTTTCAAATGATACCAAAACTCAATAAAACTTACGTTCAGTAGTAGTCCGTGTCGAGAGGAGTTCGGTACCGTGTCCGGATTTAAATTCTGATAGACGGATCTCGTAAAATCAAATTTCTAAGATATTCAAAGAAATTGGAGAAATTAAGCTATGGAGTCTCGGTTCCTTCCTTGAAAATGCTGAAATAAAATGAAGGAGTTTGTCATTTAAGTGCATGGCAAGACAAGTGGCAATTTCCCATTAATTGCACTTTAGCCCCTGAAGTCTTCACTATTTACAATTTGGTCCTCAAAACTCTTTTTAATTCAATTTCAATCCTAAATAATTGCAAACATCTTGGAATATAATTCAACACTCCAGAAGTTTCCAATTATATAGTCTCGGATTAAAATAATATCATCTTTATTATCTCGGGCCTTACATTTCTCCCTCTCTAAGATACGATTTCGTCCTCGAAATCACAATCAATCAATTCGTGGAATATAGATAATCATGTCATATCTCAAATCAGATATAAGAAGGAGATATACAAAACTGCAATAAACTCATATCCACGAAATCACTCGTGATAGAATCAACCTCAGAACAATGGCTATACAACATCCGTATATACCAATCACCAGTGCAACAGTTCCATAATAATTTAATATCATCATCTGTTACCAAATCTGTTAATCCCAGTCAAAGATATATTCAATCTTCGGTTTCAAATATCAACAGTCATCGTCCGACGTTGGCATATTAGTCTATGCATTCTGAGCTATCCTCATTTCTTCTGATTCAGTCTCCTTTTCCTTATCAGATTTCTGATCTTAACAAATCAGCCCTCAAGCATTACTGCAATATCATTCCCATACGAAGGAAAATAGCAGTTCTCACTGTACAATACCTTGACTAGAGCTATTTCGATACTCATCTAATAGCTATTATTTTACAATAATTCACAAGCGACAATGAATCATGTCAATTAGTGCTAAAATCCAGCACCACATGTCATGGATATCCTCCAGTACCTAGATAGTTCACTCCGACTATCTATCAATCTATAAATCATAGATGAACAATCATGCTGTACACTCAGCCAAAAGTACAAAATCAAACGAATATCACAGTCTGATAAAATCAACTTTGGCATTCAATACCATCTGACCCCCGTTTCTGACATACTTCTTAGTCGTCTAGTCATATTTGTACGTCATCCTGTACAATATAACATATGCAGATTTGACAATCGTTCAATCAGAACCACATCCTGGTACAGTCTTGGCAAGATTTCGGTAATTCCATCATCAGATCCATAGAAATGTACTCCCATTCCTATTTAAGAATCAATAATCGATATAACCAATCTCCTGGTTTCTATCTTCCTGTCTTCATCAGTCAACGATTTAGACATTTCAATATAAATTCTGACATAACTGATTTCATCTGTTTATATCAAAACTGTCCATTCGAATTATCACACATTTCCTGTTACCAGAACAGTACTGAATCTACTACTGTGTGCATCTGACAATACCTGCCATTCAAATCCGAATATCTGACACAAACAAATCAGCTAATCATATAAAATAAAATATTACCTACCTGGTATTCGGCTCTGACACACTGTTCTAACTATCAAAATCAAGTTCTGAACAGTCTGATTCAACTTCTGAACTGTTTTAATCTTCAAAATCAGTTCTGACTCGACTGAACTGTATATAACCTCAACGGTTCATAACAATCGATATTAAACACAGACTCAGAGTGATAATAATACCATATCAGATTCAGAATATCAGTACACAATGCTGATCTAATGACTGCATAAGACACAATCTCTGACATTTCTGACATCTCGGAAATTCTACCATATTCAATGTCATTCTCAGTCACTGATCCCTGTCTCAACAGTACTATAAATCAGTCAATATACTATCTTCAGATGTCATAGACTCTGAGTACAATCTGTCACAATCGAGATTCATATCCGAACAATTCTGTATACCACAATCACAGTTCCCAGAATATTCAATTCAATCATACGCTGCGAATATATCAAAAGGTCATAGATAAAACGAGCATAATGTCTTCAGAATATTGCTGAACACAGGATTTATCAATCCATCATTGGAACTGAAGTATTTTCCAAAGAAACATATATTCAAATGTAACTCTAACTCTCAGGCAATAAATCTTTCAACTGATATCTCAATTCTTTCAGTTCAATCAGTATCAGTCTATAAAAAATTCTAAAATGAAACCAATACCTGGAATCAAATCAAGGCTGAAATCACTCTTCCGGATACAGGACACCTGAAATCTCATCTGAAAGACTATAGCAAACTTCCTGCTATTAGTAAATCAATCCCTGGTAAGCTCAACTTCAGTCATCAACTGAATACATAAGGAATTACTCCATTCCTTTCGATAATCATCGAATCATAAACAATACAGATATCAAGGAATTCAAAATCAAGAATCCTTACCGTATATCATTTATTCCTTGGCCATTTCAGGTCCGAATCTTACCATCTCCTGGCAAGAATCTATCATAGCTATGTACTTGTTCAATATATCAATATCCATTATGCAGTCATCATCAGACAATACAAGTACAATCTAGTCTAATTCAATCTCATTTTCAACTTACTGCAGTATATCATATCCCACAGAATATCACTGATATCAAATTCTTTCTCCAAAAGGTAAAGAAGCAATACTACAGTAGATACAAAACCAACAGGTAAAGCATATATCAGTGCCACCCAATCAAGGATAATCATAATGATTGCATTAGTATATATCAATACATATGCATCATAATCATAAAGGAACAATACCTGCCACTATATCATCAAGTGTGTCCTGGGTCTGTTACTTGATCACCATATCCAGATGATCCAGCTCCCTGAAATCCTCGGGAACCTCTCAGTTCTAGTACTCCTTTGGGTGTAATCCACCAACTTCTGGCAGCTTCTCGTAACTGAGGGAATACCAGTTTAATTCTCTGTTCATCTGTACAATTAAGTAATTCGAACAGTATTTCTATGTCATCCAACCAGTTCTCATACTCTTCAGACGTCCCGATATCACTCAGAATCGGCGGCTGAAATAACTGAAATTCTTTCAATTTAATTTCCATCTGAATTTCTGATACATCTATCTGATCAGACGAAGTACTACCCCTTTCTGAAAATCTTCTACGAGGTATATCTGATGATCACAGGAATCAGTAATCACAAGAGATAATCAATCCCAATCCCTTTCTGATCAGCTTACCTTCTGATCAAGAATTGGTTCTGATTCATTTTCAAATCAGATATATTACCAAATCAATTCAGATATTCAGGTAACATACATTTAAACGCAATAAAACATGCTGGCATGCTAGCATACTCAATGTAAATCAACATAATACTATATCACATGCTAGCAATCAAAAGCAGGAAAGAAAACTCAGTCTACCCCGCTCACTCTTTTCTATCTCAGTGCTAAGGAACCTACAGTTCAAGGACCTACAGCTCTGATACCACCTGTTTTGGGGACCCAGACGCTAATCCATTCCTTAATCGTCTTTAGGAATATTTAATCATTCATAATAAACAGGGTCTAAAAATTTTTCTTTTAAAATGCAAAGCGGAAACGTAATGTAATTAAAATCAAATTACATGTTAAACATGAACATACAAATCTGATGTCATCTACAATAATCCAACTAGGTTCAACTACATGTCGGTGCTAAATCCTAAGTTGCTTCTGAAGCCCGGATCTCCACGCTATCTAATCCAGCCTCGTTCTCGTCTTGACCCCGCTCCTATCCCACCTGTTGCCATGCACACATACAGACAAGACAACAGCCGGATAACTCCGGTGAGAATTACATTCTTAGTATAAATCATGTATACATGCAATCATATAAACAATATAAAAGCATATAACGGATAGTTCTAACATGTATCAAATCAGAACATGAATCCATACAATCCTAAATCAAGTTCTAACTATGTACCTTAATCAGGAACATACTCAATATCAAGAATAACTCCTATTCTAAACTTGTGCCAATGTCAGGAACTTAATCAATATCAAAAATAACTTCTATTCTAAACATGTACCAAATATCAGGAACAAAATCAATCTCAAGAATAACTTCTATTCTAAACATGTACCAATCTCAGGAACATAATCAATAGTCAGAATAACTTCTACTCTAAACATATACCAATGTCAGGAACATAATCAATATCAAGAATAATTCTTATTCCAGACATGTACCAATATCAGAAACATAATCAGTATTAATCAATACCACTCAATCTAGCTGTCACTCAGGCTAGTGACTCCACATTTTAGACTAGACTCAATCCTAGTCTAGGGATCCCGGTTTCCAGATGTGGTATTCCTAATCGAATTCCGTAAAGGATGGAACCATAATCTCTATTACTCGATATAACCAGTGCCCTGGTATTCCTATATCGAATTCCGTAATAGAAGAATTCCAATACCCTTTACTCGATATAACCAAATATGGCGTTCCTATATCGAATTCCGTAATAGATTCCATTACTCGATATAACCAAACATCCAGTGTCCTGACCTAACCGTCAAGGACTGTAGCTCTATCGCTAATATCCTATCTTGAGACATCGTGCAATGTGCCGTGGCGATACCACCACTATCCGGCACTTCTGTCACAAGATAACTCGTCTAATACCTGTCATCTAATATCAAGAGAACAAGTATATCAATCAACTTCATGCAAATATCAATGCAATAAGGTAAAGTATGTGATTTAGGGAAACTCGAGTCAAACCTCCCTCGAGTTGTGCAATTCCAACTCAACATTAATTTATACCTTTATCTTCTCGCTCAGAAGAAGAAGAAGTCCCGACTCTATCTCGGTCCATTCTCAATCTGGAAATGACAATATAAAACAGGCACAATATCAATATCAGTTCTGAACTCAAGACTGTCTCTTTAAATCTGAAACGATATATCGAGAATCATAATATCAATATTCCATTCTCCATTCAACTTTGAATCTGATTAATCTGAATTAACTCAAATCAGCGGCATAACGGCACAATCTCAGTATTCCCGTCAATACCATATCACCAGATATTAATTACAAATCATAACCCATATTCGATACGATTTGTAATCAGTCTATAATCCAAATCTATTCAATTTCGATTAATATAATCAGAAAATCATAGCAATTACAGAATCAATCCGTTTTCTGATCTGACTTCGATTCTACGATGTCTAACATGTCCAGAACATCATATATGAATTATATCAAATTCTAACAACATCCTATTTTCAAATGATACCAAAACTCAATAAAACTTACGTCCAGTAGTAGTCCGTGTCGAGAGGAGTTCGGTACCGTGTCCGGATTTAAATTCTGATAGACGGATCTCGTAAAATCAAATTTCTAAGATATTCAAAGAAATTGGAGAAATTAAGCCATGGAGTCTCGGTTCCTTCCTTGAAAATGCTGAAATAAAATGAAGGAGTTTGTCATTTAAGTGCATGGCAAGACAAGTGGCAATTTCCCATTAATTGCACTTTAGCCCCTGAAGTCTTCACTATTTACAATTTGGTCCTCAAAACTCTTTTTAATTCAATTTCAATCCTAAATAATTGCAAACATCTTGGAATATAATTCAACACTCCAGAAGTTTCCAATTATATACTCTCGGATTAAAATAATATCATCTTTATTATCTCGGGCCTTACATTTCTCCCTCTCTAAGATACGATTTCGTCCTCGAAATCACAATCAATCAATTCGTGGAATATAGATAATCATGTCATATCTCAAATCAGATATAAGAAGGAGATATACAAAACTGCAATAAACTCATATCCACGAAATCACTCGTGATAGAATCAACCTCAGAACAATGGCTATACAACATCCGTATATACCAATCACCAGTGCAACAGTTCCATAATAATTTAATATCATCATCTGTTACCAAATCTGTTAATCCCAGTCAAAGATATATTCAATCTTCGGTTTCAAATATCAACAGTCATCGTCCGACGTTGGCATATTAGTCTATGCATTCTGAGCTATCCTCATTTCTTCTGATTCAGTCTCCTTTTCCTTATCAGATTTTTGATCTTAACAAATCAGCCCTCAAGCATTACTGCAATATCATTCCCATACGAAGGAAAATAGCAGTTCTCACTGTACAATACCTTGACTAGAGCTATTTCGATACTCATCTAATAGCTATTATTTTACAATAATTCACAAGCGACAATGAATCATGTCAATTAGTGCTAAAATCCAGCACCACATGTCATGGATATCCTCCAGTACCTAGATAGTTCACTCCGACTATCTATCAATCTATAAATCATAGATGAACAATCATGCTGTACACTCAGCCAAAAGTACAAAATCAAACGAATATCACAGTCTGATAAAATCAACTTTGGCATTCAATACCATCTGACCCCCGTTTCTGACATACTTCTTAGTCGTCTAGTCATATTTGTACGTCATCCTGTACAATATAACATATGCAGATTTGACAATCGTTCAATCAGAACCACATCCTGGTACAGTCTTGGCAAGATTTCGGTAATTCCATCATCAGATCCATAGAAATGTACTCCCATTCCTATTTAAGAATCAATAATCGATATAACCAATCTCCTGGTTTCTATCTTCCTGTCTTCATCAGTCAACGATTTAGACATTTCAATATAAATTCTGACATAACTGATTTCATCTGTTTATATCAAAACTGTCCATTCGAATTATCACACATTTCCTGTTACCAGAACAGTACTGAATCTACTACTGTGTGCATCTGACAATACCTGCCATTCAAATCCGAATATCTGACACAAACAAATCAGCTAATCATATAAAATAAAATATTACCTACCTGGTATTCGGCTCTGACACACTGTTCTAACTATCAAAATCAAGTTCTGAACAGTCTGATTCAACTTCTGAACTGTTTTAATCTTCAAAATCAGTTCTGACTCGACTGAACTGTATATAACCTCAACGGTTCATAACAATCGATATTAAACACAGACTCAGAGTGATAATAATACCATATCAGATTCAGAATATCAGTACACAATGCTGATCTAATGACTGCATAAGACACAATCTCTGACATTTCTGACATCTCGGAAATTCTACCATATTCAATGTCATTCTCAGTCACTGATCCCTGTCTCAACAGTACTATAAATCAGTCAATATACTATCTTCAGATGTCATAGACTCTGAGTACAATCTGTCACAATCGAGATTCATATCCGAACAATTCTGTATACCACAATCACAGTTCCCAGAATATTCAATTCAATCATACGCTG
The DNA here is from genome assembly GCF_022965805.1 of Primulina eburnea. Classification (NCBI taxonomy): domain Eukaryota; kingdom Viridiplantae; phylum Streptophyta; class Magnoliopsida; order Lamiales; family Gesneriaceae; genus Primulina; species Primulina eburnea. Next base: position 31,937,748 of record NC_133110.1, read on the forward strand.
CGAATATATCAAAAGGTCATAGATAAAACGAGCATAATGTCTTCAGAATATTGCTGAACACAGGATTTATCAATCCATCATTGGAACTGAAGTATTTTCCAAAGAAACATATATTCAAATGTAACTCTAACTCTCAGGCAATAAATCTTTCAACTGATATCTCAATTCTTTCAGTTCAATCAGTATCAGTCTATAAAAAATTCTAAAATGAAACCAATACCTGGAATCAAATCAAGGCTGAAATCACTCTTCCGGATACAGGACAACCTGAAATCTCATCTGAAAGACTATAGCAAACTTCCTGCTATTAGTAAATCAATCCCTGGTAAGCTCAACTTCAGTCATCAACTGAATACATAAGGAATTACTCCATTCCTTTCGATAATCATCGAATCATAAACAATACAGATATCAAGGAATTCAAAATCAAGAATCCTTACCGTATATCATTTATTCCTTGGCCATTTCAGGTCCGAATCTTACCATCTCCTGGCAAGAATCTATCATAGCTATGTACTTGTTCAATATATCAATATCCATTATGCAGTCATCATCAGACAATACAAGTACAATCTAGTCTAATTCAATCTCATTTTCAACTTACTGCAGTATATCATATCCCACAGAATATCACTGATATCAAATTCTTTCTCCAAAAGGTAAAGAAGCAATACTACAGTAGATACAAAACCAACAGGTAAAGCATATATCAGTGCCACCCAATCAAGGATAATCATAATGATTGCATTAGTATATATCAATACATATGCATCATAATCATAAAGGAACAATACCTGCCACTATATCATCAAGTGTGTCCTGGGTCTGTTACTTGATCACCATATCCAGATGATCCAGCTCCCTGAAATCCTCGGGAACCTCTCAGTTCTAGTACTCCTTTGGGTGTAATCCACCAACTTCTGGCAGCTTCTCGTAACTGAGGGAATACCAGTTTAATTCTCTGTTCATCTGTACAATTAAGTAATTCGAACAGTATTTCTATGTCATCCAACCAGTTCTCATACTCTTCAGACGTCCCGATATCACTCAGAATCGGCGGCTGAAATAACTGAAATTCTTTCAATTTAATTTCCATCTGAATTTCTGATACATCTATCTGATCAGACGAAGTACTACCCCTTTCTGAAAATCTTCTACGAGGTATATCTGATGATCACAGGAATCAGTAATCACAAGAGATAATCAATCCCAATCCCTTTCTGATCAGCTTACCTTCTGATCAAGAATTGGTTCTGATTCATTTTCAAATCAGATATATTACCAAATCAATTCAGATATTCAGGTAACATACATTTAAACGCAATAAAACATGCTGGCATGCTAGCATACTCAATGTAAATCAACATAATACTATATCACATGCTAGCAATCAAAAGCAGGAAAGAAAACTCAGTCTACCCCGCTCACTCTTTTCTATCTCAGTGCTAAGGAACCTACAGTTCAAGGACCTACAGCTCTGATACCACCTGTTTTGGGGACCCGGACGCTAATCCATTCCTTAATCGTCTTTAGGAATATTTAATCATTCATAATAAACAGGGTCTAAAAATTTTTCTTTTAAAATGCAAAGCGGAAACGTAATGTAATTAAAATCAAATTACATGTTAAACATGAACATACAAATCTGATGTCATCTACAATAATCCAACTAGGTTCAACTACATGTCGGTGCTAAATCCTAAGTTGCTTCTGAAGCCCGGATCTCCACGCTATCTAATCCAGCCTCGTTCTCGTCTTGACCCCGCTCCTATCCCACCTGTTGCCATGCACACATACAGACAAGACAACAGCCGGATAACTCCGGTGAGAATTACATTCTCAGTATAAATCATGTATACATGCAATCATATAAACAATATAAAAGCATATAACGGATAGTTCTAACATGTATCAAATCAGAACATGAATCCATACAATCCTAAATCAAGTTCTAACTATGTACCTTAATCAGGAACATACTCAATATCAAGAATAACTCCTATTCTAAACTTGTGCCAATGTCAGGAACTTAATCAATATCAAAAATAACTTCTATTCTAAACATGTACCAAATATCAGGAACAAAATCAATCTCAAGAATAACTTCTATTCTAAACATGTACCAATCTCAGGAACATAATCAATAGTCAGAATAACTTCTACTCTAAACATGTACCAATGTCAGGAACATAATCAATATCAAGAATAATTCTTATTCCAGACATGTACCAATATCAGAAACATAATCAGTATTAATCAATACCACTCAATCTAGCTGTCACTCAGGCTAGTGACTCCACATTTTAGACTAGACTCAATCCTAGTCTAGGGATCCCGGTTTCCAGATGTGGTATTCCTATATCGAATTCCGTAAAGGATGGAACCATAATCTCTATTACTCGATATAACCAGTGCCCTGGTATTCCTATATCGAATTCCGTAATAGAAGAATTCCAATACCCTTTACTCGATATAACCAAATATGGCGTTCCTATATCGAATTCCGTAATAGATTCCATTACTCGATATAACCAAACATCCAGTGTCCTGACCTAACCGTCAAGGACTGTAGCTCTATCGCTAATATCCTATCTTGAGACATCGTGCAATGTGCCGTGGCGATACCACCACTATCCGGCACTTCTGTCACAAGATAACTCGTCTAATACCTGTCATCTAACATCAAGAGAACAAGTATATCAATCAACTTCATGCAAATATCAATGCAATAAGGTAAAGTATGTGATTTAGGGAAACTCGAGTCAAACCTCCCTCGAGTTGTGCAATCCCAACTCAACATTAATTTATACCTTTATCTTCTCGCTCAGAAGAAGAAGAAGTCCCGACTCTATCTCGGTCCATTCTCAATCTGGAAATGACAATATAAAACAGGCACAATATCAATATCAGTTCTGAACTCAAGACTGTCTCTTTAAATCTGAAACGATATATCGAGAATCATAATATCAATATTCCATTCTCCATTCAACTTTGAATCTGATTAATCTGAATTAACTCAAATCAGCGGCATAACGGCACAATCTCAGTATTCCCGTCAATACCATATCACCAGATATTAATTACAAATCATAACCCATATTCGATACGATTTGTAATCAGTCTATAATCCAAATCTATTCAATTTCGATTAATATAATCAGAAAATCATAGCAATTACAGAATCAATCCGTTTTCTGATCTGACTTCGATTCTACGATGTCTAACATGTCCAGAACATCTTATATGAATTATATCAAATTCTAACAACATCATATTTTCAAATGATACCAAAACTCAATAAAACTTACGTCCAGTAGTAGTCCGTGTCGAGAGGAGTTCGGTACCGTGTCCGGATTTAAATTCTGATAGACTGATCTCGTAAAATCAAATTTCTAAGATATTCAAAGAAATTGGAGAAATTAAGCTATGGAGTCTCGGTTCCTTCCTTGAAAATGCTGAAATAAAATGAAGGAGTTTGTCATTTAAGTGCATGGCAAGACAAGTGGCAATTTCCCATTAATTGCACTTTAGCCCCTGAAGTCTTCACTATTTACAATTTGGTCCTCAAAACTCTTTTTAATTCAATTTCAATCCTAAATAATTGCAAACATCTTGGAATATAATTCAACACTCCAAAAATTTCCAATTATATATTCTCGGATTAAAATAATATCATCTTTATTATCTCGGGCCTTACAGTGGTTGTACTCCTTAACTTATCAATGATTTCTCATAATATAAGAGCAATAGAGACATCACCAGAATGCATGTATATAAGTGGCCATAAGTCCGACTCCCTTCATATTTAATTTCATTTCAAGTAGCCCGAAAACTACTGTGAACTCAAATTATCATTACTAAAAAAAAATCCGGTCTTTGAAAGTGGCTATAGAATCCACTTGGTTCTCCATATTTCATAATATGCATGCAGTACATAAAACAAAGATATTCCAAAGCCAAAGGCCAACTCTCCATTGAATATCAGCCTCTCTGTTTGCTTTACTCACTCGCTTTTTCTATTTCTTCCCTCATACTTGGACAGTACGGCTTTATATATTTGCCTTTTATGCATCTTTTTTTTGGTTGGTCATCTAAACTTGATAGCCAATATGCATTTTCTTCTAGGATCTTGTTCACATTAAATAGCCCTTCCCAATTTGGGCACCATTTGCCTAAGTCTCTGTCCTTTGTCCCCAGGGACATTATGGTTTTCCACACAATATCGCATTCCTAGAAGCTTTTCTTGTTGATTCTTTTGTTGTAGATCCTTGCCACTTTCCGCTTTTGTAACAACAAAGCGTTATATGCCTGAATTCTCAATTCATCAACTTCTTCTAACTCCATAATCATTACCTCACTGTAATGTTCATGAGAGACATCGTTCTACTTTGCCACTCACATTGATGGCACCATAGTCTCTAATGGCAGTACTACATCATGGCCGAAGGTGAGGGAAAATGAACTTACCCCAATTGCAGCCCTTTCAGATGCCCTATATGCCCATAATGTTTCTGACAGTAGCCTTGGTCAATCCTGAGATTTTCCTCCATCATCTTCTATAGAATCCTTATTAACACCTTGTTTGATGCTTCGGCTTGCCAGTTGAATTGTGGGTAATGAGGAATGAGTTTATCAATTTGATTTCATAATCTTCTGCGAATTCCCTCATATATGAACCTGTGAACATAGTTCCTTGATATTTGGTTAGTGACTCTGGAATTCCAAATCTATTAATGATATTTTCTTTCACAAAGTTAATGACATCCCCTTGTTCTGCTCTCTTCAAAGGCACTGCTTCTACCCATTTGGTGAAAAACATTGTAGCCACAAGGATAAACGAGTGGCCTTTAGATGATGCTAGGTAAATTTTCCCTATTAAGTCCATGGCCCAGACCTTGAATGGCCATGGTTTGACAACACTGTGTAGCTCATCCACCAAATTTCTTTAAATGTTTCTATGCCTCTGACATGGTTGGCATCCCTTAGCATATTTTATGCAATCTTTAAGAATGGATTGCCAATAGTAGAATAACTTCTTATCAACCATCTCATCTTCACTCCAGATTGATGCGCTTCGCACACTCCCTCGTGAACTTTCTTCATGATCTCCAATGCTTCTGGGAAACCTATGCATCTAAGTAGCAAACCATCTAGCCCTTTCCTATATAAATTTCCCTTGCACTAAATGTAGTTGAGAGAGCTCTTATTATTAGACCATGTGTAATATCTGTCCCGAGAGATTATAGCACCTGTTTTATGTCATCTATCCAATCACCAGCTACATTTATATCTAATTTGATCGTGTACCTGAATCCCTCTTTACTGAATTGAGGGGTGGTTTCTCTTTTGAATCAATACTAGCTTGTGCGTAAGTTTAGGATACATCTTCAATCCTGATGTAACTTGTGCTACCTCGTCTACCTCCCAATTTTCTTGTGTTGGGAAGAGCACTAATGACACTTCTTCAAAATCATCTTAAAGTTGGGATGACGTGGTATAGTATGGTGCCAATGATAAACTCGTGCATTTGAACTCCACAGACAATTATTTGAGTACCAGCTGTAAATCTCCAGATATAAAAAACTCTTTTGCTCCTAAGTTTTTCAGAATTTCCAGCCGAATGACCAATGCTTCACATTCCGCTATATTGTTGGTGCATGGAAAACCCATATTAAAAGATAGAGCGGTTTTCACAACTCTTGGAGGTGTGATCACAATACCAGCTCTGGCTGCCGTTTCTGTACTTGATCCATCGAATTTTAGTTCCCAGGGTTGAACTCCCATTCTACAAATTGGAAACCCAAAATGCTCTCCAATAAACTCATCAATTGAAGGGTGATTAGCTAAAACATCAGCGATAGCTTGGTCTTATACTGACTTTTGGGAATAATAGATCAATGTAAATTTGGACAATACTAAAGACCATTTACCAATCCTCCCATAAATAATAGGTCTATTATGCATGTATTTAATCAAATTGATTTTAGCCACAACAATACTATCGATTGAATCAAATAATGTATTAACTTAGTACATGTAATATGATGTTAAGAATTACTTCTCAATCACAGATTACTTAACCTCAACTAGAGTAAGGAATCTACTCAAATAATAGATAGCTTGATCATTTCCTTCGTGATTATTTTGAACTAGTAAACATCCAATTAATTCGTGAGCAACAGAGATGTATAATTTAAGGGACATTCCATACCTGGGTGCCATAAGAACATGCGGATTGGATAAATATCCCTTGATCACATCAAAATCTTTCTGATGCGATTTTCCCATTTTAACTCCCCGCTGTATTTGAGCTTCAACAATTGTGAACTCCTTTGTTTTCCCTGCAAGGTTATAGATAAAACGCTTCAAGTAATTTACTTGCCCAAGAAAGCGTTGCAACTCTTTCTTGTTCTTGGGTGTATTTGCCTCTATAATAGCGTTGGTTTTGTTTTTATCCACCTCGATTCCCATTTGATGTACCACAAATCCCAAAAAGTTTCCTGCTTTCACTCCAAATGCACATTCCAATGGATTTAACTTCAACTCATGTTGCCTCATTCTTCGGAAAATCTTCCTCAAATGCTCGATGTGATCAACAGATTGTTTAGATTACACTATGATATCTTCTATATACACTTCAATATGGTGCCTTACCATATTGTGAAAGATCGAGTTCACAGCTCTTTGACACGTGGCTCCTGCGTTTTTTTAGCCCGAATGACATGAAATGCCATTCAAATGTACCAACAGCTCCTAAGCATATAAATTTTGTCTTATAAGTGTCTGTCTCTGCTATTTTGATCTGATTGTAGCCCGAGAATCCATACATGAAGGATAAAAACTCATGCCTAGCCATTGAATCGATCAACATATAAGGTATCGGCATCACGTACACATATTTGGGAATTGCACAGTTTAACTCCCGAAATTCGATGAATATCCTGACCTTACCATTCTTCTTCATGACTGGCACAATTTTCGAAAGTCATTTGGTATATATGATTGGTTTTATAAACTTGGCTTTTAACAGTTTCTCGACTTTCTCTTTGTAGTATCCCGATTCCTAATTTGGATTAATTATTTTCGGTGGGATCGGAAGGACCGAACCGGGTTCGGATCGTCCGATCATGGTTCGGATCGTCCGAGCCAGATGTCGGATCGTCCGAGCCAGGTGGCTGGACCCGTGGCAGACATGCAGAATTCGGATCGTCCGAGCAAGGGTTCGGATCGTCCGAGACAGGTGGCTGGACACGTAGAACACATGCAAGGTTCGGATCGTCCGAAGTGGGTTCGGATCGTCCGAGATGTACCGGATCGGAGCTTCCGAAGTGGATCGGATCGTCCGAACATTGGCTATAAATAGAGGCGCGAGGCTTCATTTCTTACTCGCCATTTCAGAGCGTTCCAGAGCGTTTTAGTCGTTTCTGAGAGGTTTCTAGTCTTTCCCGAGGTTCAGGCACTAGCAGGGAGCTACTGGCTTTGTAGCGGAGCTGTGCTCTAGTTGGGAGCTAGCGGCATCAGCGGGCTAGCGACGGACGAAGGCTTGGAATAGACCTGTTTGTCTGGTTTTCCAGTGGATTAGGATTGCAGTGATAGAGGTACGAAAGTACTATCCGAGATATCCTGGTCGAGTATACATTCTTATATGTGTTGCATGATTATGTGGTGCATTGATATATGTCATATGATGCATGCTATTATGTCACGCTGTATGATGCATGTTGCATTTCATGTTGAGCCGTATCTCCTTCGAGATAGCCTTTACTGTTGAGCTGTATCTCTTTCGAGATAAGCTATATCTTGTGGGGCCGCTCAGCCCTGTCTTGTGTTGTGGACGCATGGACACCGAGAGTACACAGTGGCCGACGGGTCCGGAGGGCTTCGGTGATCCGGGACATTTTAGGTCCACGTCTATTCTTGTAGTGGATGCAGTGACCCAGAGGAGTACCGCGCGGCACTATCCACTTGGCGCCTCTAGACTGAGCATATTGAGATCCTTTGTTACTCCTGTTTCTTGACTACCCTGGTATCATATCATAGCATGTGCATTTCATATAGGTTTGTATACTCATGCTTTTGTACTGGGCGTTCTTATCGCTCATGTCCTCGGTTTTGTTTATCTTGGACACCCCATTCCCACGGGGCAGGCCTCAGGTTGGACAGCTCAGGAGGAGGAGGAGGAGGACGATGAGTAGCTGGTTGGTTTAGTTCTTCGGTATCTTTTTGATTCGATATGGTTGTACCGTATATTTCATTTTAGTTGAGTTGTCCTGGATTTTCGATTGGGTTGTATAACTATCTTTTGGTGACAGTTTTCCGCCTTTATTTCTGAATGTTTTTAATTAAGTTAATCGCATGCTTAGTTCTTGATTAGTAGGTGATTCTGGAACGGGTCACTACACTCTTTCACTTTCAACTCAACTTCTTTTGACATACGATAAGATAGTTGTTGAAATGGTTTGAACCTTTTTTGAGTAGAAGTCTGTGTTCGACCGATTTCCTGTCCAACCTTGGCATGTCATCATAATTCCATGAAAAATAATCTTTGTACTCCTTCAGCACACTAACCAAATCTTGCTTCAACTGCTCTTTCTATAGCTTACTCATATATACCACTTCCGCATTCTCAAGCTCCCCCAATTTCATTTCTTCTAACGGTTCTTGTAGTTTGTGCTGCCCATCTTCCATAGTAGATGGCGCCATCAACAATTCATCAACTTGGAGTTCATCCTCTTCGTATTCTTCTTCTTTTACAACCTCGATTCCATAGGTGTCCCATGCTTCCTCTTCCTCTAATTTGTTCAGTACTTGCTGCACATGTGCTTTCCATATAGAGGTCGCATGTATCTCTTTTCCTTTTTGGTTCAACTCAATCATCAACATCCTCCTCAATCAGTGGTACGATAATAGTAGGGTTGAGGATTCTTTCCAACACCGAGCTTGGAGTTGGTGTTTGCATGTACACTAGACTTTCTTTCTTACTCTTGCTACGAACTTTGATGTGCCCAAAATCCCCATTGTAATATCTAGCCTCGACTGTAGTTGCATTTGTTTGAAAAGGTTGTTCATCCGCTTCCACAACCTCCACATCATCTCATTTCCAAAATAATAAAAGTTGGTGCATCGAGGATGGGATGCACTGGATTGCATGGATCCAATCCCTGCCTAACAACGCCAGGAAGTTGGCGGATGCGTTTACCACGAAAAATTCACGGAAATGTGACATACTCTCCGCAGTAACATCAGCGGGGAATACCCTAATGGTCTTGGTGGTTTCCCCTGTAAATGCAGCAACAAAAATTTCTATAGGAATCAAGTCTTCTTCAGTTTTTCCCAAACTTTTTAACATTCTTACTTGCAGGACATTCAAAGCTGAGCCATTGTCAATCAAGAACCTAGACACTGGCTTCCCGTTTACGCGGGATTTGATGTACAACGGCCTTATGTACTTGGTAATGACTGGTGTAGGCTTCTCAGTATCACTTGTTTAGGTTTATTTGGGTGATCCTCTTTGATAATCACTCTTATACTCCCTTCAAGGAGTTTATTTGCATGATCTTCTTTTTGCACCGATTCCTTGGGTATCAACTCCACATTCTCCTCTTCCACCATCTTAAATCATTCAGGTAGTATCACCACTCCTGTGGCACATTCCACAATGATGTGAAACTCTTCAACACAAAAATTGATTGTTCTTCTTCTTTGATCATTCTCCTCACTTAACAAATCATCATCATCATCTACGTCCACTAAATTATCCTCAGTAGTCGATCTTCCAAACTTGTACTTACTCCCCACCTAATCTCCCATGACTGGAATATCAATTGTGGGTTCATTTCTCAACTTACCGGACTCTTATTTTCTTGCAATAGCTTTTTCTCTCAACAGTTGTCTCTTTTGAATCCTAGTAAATGGCCTTGGGAACATTTGTGTTGGGCCACTCTCCAAGACTCACTAAACTCGCATATGGCAAGAAGCACATACCTAGGCTTTGCTCCCTTGCCTTCAATCATTTCTTTGGTCAGCTAACGTTTTCTTGATTTCCATCCTTCACAACTCAACTCCATATGTGTTTCTCCTGTCTGAGTATCTCTAGTATTGATGGTGTAACGACTCCCCTCTAAACCATTGACTCTCAAGCAGTTGCCTCTCGAAGAAATGTTGGTTCTTCGTCTTAGAGGCCGCAGATTCACCAACCATTCTGTGAAATCGTTGTTGAACTGTTCTTAATCGAACAAAATTATACCTTCAAGTAGCTTCAAACAGTTTGTCTTTTGGGATCCAGCATTTCTCAATTATTCGATCTTTCACTGCAAAGGTTCGGTTTATTTTCTCATTGAGAAAATCTCTCAAACCTGTCACATTCACATTAACAGAAGCTACTGGGGGAAATGGATCTTCATCTACCGCATTGGAATCTTGTTTGTTAGAGAACTTCAAGATTCCCGTGTTAATTGTGTCCTGCAAAATATTCTTGAAAGCCCAACAAGATTTAGTAGCGTGATTGTACGAGTTGTGATACTTACAGTATTCTCGTCCTTTCAACTCTTCTTTGGGTGGCATTCGGTGATCCAATGGAAAAGTGATCAATTTTTCTTTTACGAGAAAATCAAAAACTTCATCGGTATTTGACACGTCAAACTTGTACTGCATATCCTTGGGGAGTTAGGAGCTATTCTTCTTTTTAGGTTCTGTCGGCCTATTTTTTTAGCAGGGGAACCGTACATGAACCAACTGATCAAATTTCTACTAACACAACATCTTCCACCTCTTGATAATAAGACCCCATATCATTTCTCTTTTTGTACGACTCCTCTCGCAACAATTCTTCGTATTCAGCAACTTTGGCAGCCAACTCAAAGAAATCCCTGAACTTTATACCTTGAAATTTTTTCTTTAATTCAAAATCCAGCCTCTTTGTGTCATATTCACGAACTCGGTCTCAGGTAGGAACACCTTGCACCTATTCTTCATCTTTTTGAACCTATCGATAAAAGACTCCACAAATTCTCCTTTCTTCCGGGTGACTCTGGATAAATCAGCACTACACACTTTTGGTTATGTCCTATAGAATTGAATGTGAAATTTTCTTTCCATCTCTTGTCAATTCATCACTGAATTTTTGGGGAGTGAGGCATACCAAGCAAACGCAGTCTCTATGAGAGAATTTGGGGATAGTCGCAACTTTAAGTTGTTGAATTTATCCGAGTTGGCTAGTTCCCCACACTGGATGGTAAATTTTGCTATGTGTTCCATGCTAGACTGTCCGTCCTCCCAAGAGAATAGGCTGAAATCATTAAATCTATAACCCCTTGGATACGGATTATTCACGCCTATGTATTTTGGATAGTGTTTGTTGAACTCTAGGCGGCCTATTTGTATCAAGGCCAGCCCATATAGCTCTTGAAAAATTTTTCTCACCATTTCTGGATCAATTACGTGGATGTTCCGAGCTGGGATTGGGTGATGGTAATAGTTTTCCCTCTGAGCTTAGAATCCTGCATTTAACCAACATTACCTCATGGGAAGCCCTCATTTACTCCTTGATAATCTATGTGTGACATATCCTCATAATCTCCTATTGATACAGAGGATTTTTCACGCTGCACACTTGAGTAACAAGTTGTTTCGAGCTCCCCACTCCATGAGCACGTGTATATGGTAGGGCTCTCCCCTAAGGTCTCTTCTCTCCTATGAGGTGGTGTATACCTTCTTTCTGGCTGCTTTGCGAGAGTGAACTCTGGGCGGCAGGGATCACCAACCCTTGAGTTTCATACTCTCTGGTCAAAACCCTTACAACACAAATCAAGCCATACGCAACCCAAACGGCTAGAAACCTTCAACCTCCCCTTACGGCAGTTGCACAGCCCATCTAGGACCATTACTAGACTCTCTTAGGACCCTTGAACACATCCCAAACAACGGCCCACAGCCGTGTCCTCCTAGAACCCAAGTTCGAAACCCTAGTCCCATGCAAACCCAATTTTCGTTCATCATGTAACCCCATCTTGTCCAGCCCTTAAACATGCGCCTAAAGACCCTTAAAAATGTGGAAAAAACTTCCTTTCTAGTAACCCTACCAGGGCAGCCCCTTTGTGCATCATAAGTATGGGTTTTAAAGGAACAAAACTCTAGTTTTGATCATGTATAGCCATAAAAACGAAAATAAAATAAGTGTATCATGGTTTTCATGCAAATATGTATCAAAACATATAATATGGTATGAACGGTGATTGAAGGAAGATTAAGGCCACGAAAACGATTTGAGATGCGAGGAACATTAGTGGCGAGACGGGGGAGGAAGCTTGCTAAATTTCCTTTATAGTCCATGTGATTTCCCTTGAAAACGTGCCGTGTGCGGGAGGAAGAGTCTTGGTGCTTTTGAGGCTTGTGTGTGTGTGTTTTGAGTGTATAGGTTAGGGTTTTTGGGCTAGTTTTGAAATAAATAATATAATACAAGTTTTAGGCCCAATAACCTAGCATAATAGCTCATTTAGTTAGTAATTAAAATATTTTGTTTAGGATACTTTTCGAAAATATTAACCGAGCCTCCAAAAAGTCCCTATTTACGTCAAAAATCGGTTGTCGGCTACGACTCGTTGCATAAAAACGCCTCAAAAAATATCATTTTCTAAAATTCCATTTAAATTTTACCATATATTAAATAATTAAAAATAATCATTTAATAAAATATTTTTTCTTTCGTGGTTTCCGGTCTCCGTTCCACGATCATGTCTCGAATAATCTTTAAGACACGGTTTTATGCATTCTAGTAGAAAACTACTTTTTACACATGTAAACATGCCTACCATAATTACTTCATGCAATTAAAACAATTTAATTAACCATTTTCCATTTTTTCTAGATTCGCATGCAGTTGGATTACGTTATCGGATCCTTGACCTTACAATTCCTCCCTACCTTAAATGAAATTTTGTCCTTGAAATTAAAACTTACCGAATAACTCCGGGTAGCGACTCCTCATGTCCCTCGCAGTTTCCCAAATAGCTTCATCCTCCGAATGAATTAGCTACTTGACTTTGACCATTTGAATAACTTTGTTTTGGAGCCTTCTTTATTGTCTATCCAGAATTTGTATAGGTCTTTCCACGTATGACATATTTGGAGTCAACTGTAGATGTTCATAATTCAATACATGTGAATGATTCGACATGTACTTTCGTAGAATTGATATATGGGACACATTATGCACTCCGGCTAACGTTGGTGGAAATGCCACTCTATAAGCTAATGTTCCAATCTTTTCCAGAATTTCAAACGGTCCGACGAATCTTGGACTGAGTTTACCTCTCTTGTCAAATCTCATAACACCCTTCATAGATGCTACTTTCACAAATATGTGCTCACCTACTGTAAACTCTTACTCTTTTCATCGCTTGTCAGTGTAGTTTTTATGTTGGCTTTGTGCAGTATTCATCTTATCTCGGATTTTGACTACTAACTCCGTTGTTTGCTTAATCAAGTCCAGACCAAATGCCATATTTAACCAACCTCGTCACAATGTATGGGTGATCTACACTTCCTTCCATAAAATGCCTCATAAAGAGCCATTCCTATAGATGATTGGTAAATATTGTTATAGGTGAACTCCACTAGAGGTAACTTCGGCTCTCAACTTCCTTGGAAATCGATCATATAAGCTCGAAATAGATCCTCTAAAATTTGAATCACCTTTTTCAGACTGACCATCGGTTTGCGAATGAAACGCTATACTGAACAACAATTTTGTCGCCATCGCTGAATGCGGACTTTTCGAGAAAGACGATATGAATCTCGAATCTCTGTCTGAAACAATAGAAACCAGAATTCCATGTAGTCGGACTATCTCTTGGATATAGAGATTTGCATACTGTGTCATGGTGAATGTTGTCTTAATAGGTAGAAAATGCGCTGATTTTGTAAGACAATCAACTATCACTCAACAAAATCCATGGTGATGTTTTCTCATTTCCACTCGAGAATAGAAAGTGGCTTAAACTTCCCTGCTGGTCTCTGATGATCTGCCTTAACTTGTTGGCCTTTCAAACACTCAGACACAAAACGCAAGATTTCTCGCTTCATGCACAGCCACCAATAAAATGAATGCAAATATGTATACATCTTCGTACTTCCAGGATGAATGGAGTACATGGTATTGTGAGCTTCCTTCATAACAACCTCTCTTAGTGAATCGCCACTAGGAACATATAGTCGATCTCGGTATCGAACTATGCCATCCTTCTCAGAATACAGCTTCCGTCCCTTAGACTCATCTCTCAGTCTCAATTTTTTCACTGCTCATTAGAAGACTGACCTTTGCCGATTCGATCACTCAAACTCGAGTGGACTGTCATAGTAGAAAGATTAGGAGCCTTGCTCCTAGTATACACTGCAAGTTCGACTCGCTGAATCTCCGCTTTCAATGGTCTTTGAACTGTCAATTGCATGATGAATATTGTCTTTCTACTCAAAGCGCCCGTAACTATATTAGCTTTGCCCAGATGCTAGCTAATATCTCAGTCGTAGTCTTTTGCCAACTCTAACCATCTTCATTGCCTCTTGTTCAATTCTTTTTGGGTGAAAAATTAATTCAAGCTTTTATGTTCAGTGAAAATCTTACACTTCTCCCCATATAAATAATGTTCAAATCTTGAGAGCAAATACTACTGCTGCGAGCTCGAGGTTATGAGTCGGGTAATTCTCCTCATGAACCTTCAACTGTCTAGACGAATAAGCTATCACTCGGTCATTTTGCATCAAGACTGTGCCTAAACCAAGCTTCAAGGCGTCCGTATAGAGAACATACTCTCTTTGTCCTGATGGCATCGATAGAACTGACGCTGAAGTCAAAGCTTGCTTCAGCTTCTCAAAACTCTCTTGACAGTCGGATCCCCAAATGAACTTCGTATTCTTCGTCGTCAAGGCGGTCAAACGTACCGCAATAGAAGAGAATCCTTGAATGAACTTCCGATAATAGCCACCTAGACCCAAGAAGCTACGGATCTCAGTTAAGCTCTTTGGTACTGGCCACTCTCTAATTGCCTTGACTTTGATTGGATCGACCTTGACCCCATCTCTAGAAATACACTACAAGAAAAGTGGGTTTCCGCGGCGGGCCATATGCGCCGTGGAAAGGTATTCGCAGCGTGCAATGCACGTTGCGACGCACGCTATAAAGTTGAAGCCCGTCTTAAGTTCGACACTATTGGCGGCGTGCGATTTACGCTGCGGTTTAGTCTAATAACGACGTGCAGAGTATGCTGATGATCGCTAAACTATTGGCATATGTACGCCGTTAATACACTATCTGCAGCGTGCAATGTACGCCGTTAATGTTAAAAAAACATCTAAATATTAGCGACGAATTGTGACAAATCCGTCACTAAATATTAGCGACGATGTTTAAATTTAGCGACGGTTTGCAACTGTAACGACGATATTTAAATTTCGCGACGGTGTTATAAACCGTCGCTAAAATCTGCGTAAAAATAAAAAAAAATTACTTTTATAATTTAGTAAATTTTTTTAAAAAACACAATACATCTATGATAAATAAACTCATGATCTTAATTAAAACACTTAAAAAATTAACCAAAAATTGAAACAAAAAAAAGTACCTCGTATAAGAAAGAAAAATTTTAAGTGTTGTAAAATAGTGTGTAGAAAAGTGGAACGGAAATCGGATATTTATAGACAATTTACGACTATTACCGAAGGTTTCTCAATAAACTGTCGCTATTAGCGACGGTTTATATATAATCGTCGCTGATTTACGGCAATGAGCGACGGTTTGTTAAGAACCGTCGCAAAACGCGACGGTGTTATATTATACCGTCGCCGATTTAAAATGGCGACGGTTTAAAAACTGTCGCCATATTTAAATTAGCAACGGTTTCTCTAAAATCGTCGCTAATTGAAAATTTCGCAACATTTTCCACAGCGTGCTATCAATGCAAGCCGTGAATACATAGGGTATTAACAGCGCACATTATAGCACGCTGCGGATAGTTTATAATATTACTTTCCGCAGCATGCTTTTAATGCACGTCGTTGATGTATATGTTATTAACGGCGCGCATTTAAAGCACGCTGCGGAAAATATATAATATTTACGGCACACATAAATGCACGCTGCAGATATTACTTTCCGCAGCGTGCTTTTGATGCACGCCGTTATTTCTGTCAAGTGAGACAATATTAACAGCGCACATATTGATGCACGCCGTTAAAAGCACTATTCGCAGCGTGCTTTTAAGGCACGCTGTTGATAACGTGCTACGGAAAATCATTTTTCTTGTAGTGATAATGTGGCCTAAGAACGCCACTCTCTCGAGCCAAAACTCACACTTGCTGAACTTAGCGAATAACTTTCTATCTTGCAACATTTGTAGTGTCGTTTTCAAGTGTTGACCGTGCTCTTCTTTGCTCCTCGAGTAGATCAGAATATCATCTATGAATACTATAATAAATTGATCCAGATTGGGCTGAAATACATGATTCATGAGATCCATGAAGATCGCTGGCGCATTGGTCAACCCAAATGGCATGACCATAAACTATTAATGCTCATCTAAAAGTTGTCTTATGAACATCGGACTCCTTCACCTTCAGCTGATGGTATCCCGAATGAAGATATATCTTTGAGAAAATCAATGTTCCTTGCAACTGATCAAATAAGTCTTCGATTCTAGGTAACATATACTTATTCTTGATGGTGACTCTATTAAGCTCTCGATAATCAATGTAGAGTCGCATACTACCGTCATTTTTCTTCACAAATAATACTGGTGCGTCACACATAGAACATATAGGGTGAATAAAACCCTTGTCCAGCAATTCTTCAATTTGATCCTTCAGCTCCTTCATTTTGGTGGGTGCCAGACGGTAGGGTGCCTTAGAAATTGGCACAGTGCTCGGCATCAACTCAATCGAAAATTCCACCTCTCTGTCTGGTAGAATGCCAGAAATGTCCTCAGGAAAGACTCTAGGAGAGTCTCTGACGACCTCAACATCCTCTAACTTCTGACTAACGAGAGCAGGCGCTGAAATAATACATGCTAGAAAAGCTTGGCAGCCTCGCTTCATAAGTTTTCTTGTACAGATGTAGGAGATAATGTACGACATTTTTTTTGTTCCTCGCTGCCTCAAAGACAAAAGATTTCCGGCTAGGCGGTCAAATAAACACTAAATTCTGCCGAAAATATATCGAAGTTCTATTCGAATGATGACGAATTCAGGCATTGGGAGTTCGATAAAATCTGCACCAACCACATCCTTTTGCAAACGAAGCTCCAGATTTTTCACAATGCTCGAAGTGACCATTTGATCACCAGAAAGAATGAAAACTTTAAATCTCAATCCCTAATTTTCAGGTATAATCTTTAGTCTCTTGATGAACGTCTCGGATATAAATGAGTATGTAGCTCTTGAATCCAGCAATACATAGGTAGCTACACTTAAAATAAATATCCTTCTTGCGACAAATATATCAACTCTAGTCGTGTGGAAACTTAAAGAATTTCTATAATTAATTACCCAAAATTTTCGAAAATCATCACTCTTAACCCTATTAATTCTCGAAAATGCTCAAATTTACCAAAATTATTTTCGAAAATTGTAATTATACCCCTTAAAGTTTCGAATTCTTTTCATTTTAGTCCTTATATTTTTGAAAATTGCATCTTAGACCCAATTAATTTCGAATTCACTCGACTTCTGGCCGTAACTTCTCTAAATTCATTGTTTTGATCCCTAAAATTCCAAAAATTATAGAAACAGCCCTTGTTTTCTAGAATTCGCCGACCAGTCCCTGATATTCTCAAACTTAACAATTTAGTTCCTGAAAATTTTAAAAAGGTCCAGAATTTCATTTGGAACTTTCGGTTATCTCAATTTCAGTCCTTGGACTTCTTAAAATTACCGATTAGCCCTTGAAATTCTCGGCGTTGAGCAATTAAACCCTTGAGATCTCGATTTTTGCATTTTTTTCCCCTCTAATTCTCGATTTATGCAATACAATCCTCATGAGTATCAGCCTACCTGTCTGTATAGGTGCGCGTCTAGGAGGCGTTCTATTTTAACGTATTCCAAATTTCTAAACGTAACCAACATTCATTTAAATCTAAGCTTCTAATCATGCAGCATATAGAAATCCCTTAAAATATACCCATGAGTATTCCTTAGAAGTAAAATTACACTCCTCGACTAATTTCCTAATTCGTTTTAAAACTCGAACCTACATCTCGGTTTTGACTCGATTTGACTCGAAAATTAACCATACTTGACCTATAGCTTAAAAACACCTAACCATGACATTTACAACTCAAATCCAGCCAATTAAAACCTTTGGACAAGCCTAGATCAGTTGCTGAAATTCCGTCCTATCTTATTCGAACACTAGCTTCACCATACCCTCAATCCCTTCGAGGGCCGACCATCCTAGGATGTTGATGTTAGAGTAGGTGCCCGTCGAGCCAAGTGTTGGCCGAGTGTTCACAATGAAACTCTATGTATAAGCAATCTTTATTTTAGTAATATTTGATATTATTATTTTGGCACATCTTTATCTGTATATCCATGCTAGTTGCATAGATAAAGCCCTTGAATATACAAATGGTAGAAAGAATATGAGATGCTCATATGATGAGTATCATGAAACTCATATTTGGAATACTGTATATTCTAAACGGTTCCTAGTCGATTCAGCCGCCACTAAGGAGGATATAGGCCGCTCGAGTTAGAGACTAGTATCTGCGATGTGAGTACCATGTTTCATTGGTAGGGGACATTGTGATGTCCGAGCATGCAGATAGGTTCTCCTAGTAGAGTGCACTGAACAACCCTCCATTAAAGGACTTTCCAAGTGGTTCTCACTTATCGAGTGGAAACGTCCTGGTTTATGGTTGTACACCATTAGTCCTTATGACCCGGGACAACATTGAGACTCTATGTGCTAGAATTACACTTTGACTTGTTTACCGACTCTCATGGGGTCATCAGGTGGCAAGGTTGGGTGTTCTGTCAAAACACATAGGAGTCGATGCATTGTAGTCGGGGATTCACCGCTTACCTTCGGGTATGGATATCCTATGTGTTATCATGTGTATGTAGGTTGAAATCTCTGGCCAGAGTATGGTGGTAATTATGAAAGGGGTTTCATAGATTACAACATTGATGCAACTACAACATGACACATAGTATCGATTCATTGACAACTCTCGATAAACCAATGGTTGTCGAATCAGTCGGGATATATGAGTTGAAGGGACCATACTGTACGCTAACCATAATTGAATGGTTCTTGCAGGCACTATCATTTGATACCTAGGGAATCATGTAAGCGATGCTGCTAGGCATTTAACATGATTGGTTGGGTACTATCAGACTTGAGTTCTGACGTTCTTGTTATCAAGGTGTTGATAAGTAAGAATGGAGCAATTGGGGTATGCTCATATAAGGACATGTTTAGTCTGAATCACATGGAGATGTGAACTCACGGCTAGTTGTATCAATGAACCATTGAGGGCCACACAAGTACTAGCTTTCTAGATCCCGTTGAGAATTAAAAATAGTTCAATGTGTTGAACGGCTTATAAAGGAGTTTATAAGCGTAAGGAAAATTAGAAGTATGACTTCTATAAAGGAGAAAATTAGTTCAATGTGTTGAACGGCTTATAAATGAGTTTATAAGCGTAAAGAAAAATAGAAGTATGACTTCTATGAGAGAAATGTAAATTTTGATTTATGAAAGTGTTCCTAAATTAAAATTTGGCCGAGTGAATAATGTATTTGAAAATTGTGATTTTCATAAACATTATTATGGACTAAATTAAATTAATTCAAGTGTTGAATTAATTAAACACTAGTGGACCTAGTAGAGTCCAAATAATTAAATTAATTCAAGTGTTGAATTAATTAAATTATATTGAGTCTTGTAGAGCTCAATTTAAATTAATTATTTAACTAGTGGGACTTGGGTAAATTCAAGTAATGTTTAATTAGTCTCAAATATGTTTGAGATAATTAAATTTAGTCCATGGTTTTTATTTTGATAAAAACCATATAATATGCATGCATGGGAGGTGAAAGGTTGGGAGACTACTTTTTGAGTTTTTAAGGCATGGCATGCAACTTTATGCCTCAACTTTTTCAAGGACCAAGACAAGTCTCCCTTCCCCATTCTTGCACACACTATGGCCGAAATTCCTCCATCTTTTCTCTCCATTTTTCTCTCATTTTTGTGTTCTTCAATTGTTGAAGAATACACACACTTCTCTTTGAAAAATCCTCATATTTTTCTAGTGCAAAATATGAGGGGATCTACCTAGTTGGTGGTGGGCCTAATTTGAAGGAAAGATTCAAGAAGAAAGGAGGAGAGCTTGTAGATTTATCTTCCATTCAAGAGCCAAGTTGTTTACAACTTGGTTGGTGCCATCATCAACCTCAAGAGGTTGATAGGTAACGATTTTCTTACACCCTATGTATGACATAGTTGTGTTTTTGTATTTGCTACACAAATGTTTAATGGTGGCCGAAAATTCTTATAAAAAAAAAATTCGTTTTCTAAACTTCCGTTGCGCTTCCGGTCACCGTAACCGATCCCCTTTCAGTTGACCGAACCCTTAGGACTCTACTGGACCAGCTTCTATAGCCCCTACAAGGCCAACACTCAAACTTGTGACCTTCAAGCTATACGCAACCCAAACGGCTAGCAACCTTCAACCTCTCCTTCCACCCCTTGCATAGCCCATCTAGAACTATGACTAGACTCTCTTAGGACCCTTGAACACATCCCAAACATTGGGCCACTGTAACGCCCCAGATTCGAAGACTGTCTCCACTTTACTAAAACGAGTCTTTCTAACGTGCTTATTTCCTCACTTACACGCATTCTAGGAAACTTTCCAGGGGGTCACCCATCCCAAAATTACCCCAAGTCAAGCACGCTTAACTTTGAAGTTTTTATATGATGAGCTACCGAAAAGAAGATGCATCTTCTTGATATGAGTAGTACATATCAAATCTTTAAGCCCTCCTCAACTGCACAGTCTCATACCTGAATAATTTCGGGTCCCTCTCTTTCTGAAAAAGTACTACGTTTTATATGTTGAAAGTTTGTCCAGAAAACCGATCGAAAATTCGCATGATTCGATATGACGGTAGATTCGGTTTTCGAGATCTAAAATTTGTTCTAAAATCGTTCCAAGCATTATTGCTCAAATTTTGCATAACATATACGGATTTTTACACACAATGCATCAAAATATTTATTATGACAAGATCGATGCGAAAAAATGAAATATTATACATGCCTTGATGATTTATACTCACAATACGACGAATATCTAAGTGAGGGTTTGCGAGAACCAATCCGGGACGACTTGTGGCACGTTTCTTGCTACTAATCAACCGTGAGGCTGTTGAAAAATCGTAGGGGAAAGGGTTGGCTGCTGGAGGACTCAAGAACCCTAGTTTTTCTATCAAAAGGAACAAAACACAAGGTGTGTGTGTGTGTGTGTGTCGATGGGAGTGTGTGTGTGTGTGTAACGTGTGAGTGTGTGTGATTAGGGGGTTAATTATGGGCTTAATTAAGGGGTTAATTAGTGGCTTAATTAGGCTAATAAAATAGCAAAAAATCAATTAACATGTTAATTAAAATACTAATCCAATATTATTAATCCACCACTAATTATACTAGAACCCATAATTTTAATAAAATACACGTGTGTCAATTTTTTAAGATTTAAAATCTCCAACTATTCAAATTAGTATTTTTGAAAAGTTTAAAACCTTAAAATCATATAATAAATTAAATTAGGCTTTAAAATTCTTAAAATTTCATAAATCATTTAAAATACCAACTTGACTAAAATAAAATACCTCATTATTCATAAATCGCCACCTGTCTATTTTCTCGATCTTGCGTCGAATATTCGCTTGAAACATAAAACTCAAGATAATGTTTTAACTTGCATCAAATAAACATGTAAAAAATTATAATAATGCAAATCATAAATCAAGTATCGTTAAAAATCATTTTAAAATTAAATAAATAATTTAATAAATTCTTGAATTTATGTATTACTGATTTTGAGCTCCACAAATATGACACTATAAACAAAGAAAACTAAAGGAAAACTAATGAAAATTGAGATACAAACTCCTATCATGACTTATATTTTGAATAAACTGTAATAATTTACAAAATCTTAACATATAACAAAGACCGTTGTTGAAATTTGAAAGAAAAAGACTTGACCTTATGAAAGCTTGAATGAAAATTATTAAAACGATTGATTATAGCTATGAGAATTCTGCAAGGAGTTTGCTAGAATTTGTGCGAGAGATTGTGTGTGTGCTCTGTTGCTTCCTTTTGGTTCTGAATTCTGAGCAGTCTCTCTACTCTCCCATGATCCATAATCTTCCGCCCTTTCATCCCACGATCTTCTCTGCGCTTCGTGATCAGTTCAAATTGATAGCAATTGATTGCTATTTTGATGGGCTTGCATAACTTAATTGTACATGCCTAATTTACTTGGGCCTACCTAATTTAATTTTAGCCCAAACACAAATTAATTTTGATTAATACCTTAAAAAATCGGAATATGTGTTCTTAGTTAGCTATGTCTAGGGGTGAGCATTCGGTTAATTCGGTTACCGACCGAACCGAATTAGCCATAACCGAACCGAACCGAAATATTTAGCCATAACCGAACCGACCGAATTAATTTTCATAACCGATGAAAACCGAACCGAATTAAAATCGGTTAATTCGGTCGGTGACCGAATTAACCGATTAGTTTAAAAAAAATTGTGATTTAACTTTAATTATATATGTACTTTTTTTTAACACTATACTTTACACAAATGCATACAAACATAATATCACACACATCACAAATATATAAGTTTTATTTGAACACAATTAATACATATTATATCGATTTTAAAATTAAAATTTAAAATATTTATAAAAATTGATAAATAAAAAATTATTAAATAATAATATTTATTATATCGGTTAACCGATTTCAAAATTTTGAAAACCGTAACCGAACTGAATTAACCGATATAACCGAATTTTTTTAATTTGAAAACCGAATTTCCGAAATAACCAAACCGAATTTTCGAATTGGCTCGGTTCGGTCGATTAATTCGGTTTAACCGAAATCTTGCTAACCCCTAGCTATGTCAATGAATTGTGAAGGAATCAATGATATTTTTGTTTTAGTTTAGATTAATTTTTTTTGTTATATATTAACAAAAATTGAAGTGTAAAATAATGTTTATACAAATGTAAAAACATGTTTTATTTCTTGAAAAAAATAGAAACGGTAATACACTACACTGCAAACCTATATACACATATATATATATATACACATATATATATATATATATATATATATATATATATATATATATATATATATATATATATATATATACCTTTTCAAATTTTGACAAGAGAATCCATTGGAACACTATATGCCCTTTCCAAAAAATCTCGACATCCGTAGTCAAAAAAGGCCGTGAGTTGGTCAATATATACCATACATTTTCTAATCAATTAAACGACATTGATGTGAACTTGGGACCATTTGTTTGTGTACAGTCATTACATCCTCGTCAGCTCCACCACATTCGACTCATTTAGGTTTAGTAGGACCCTATCATATTAAAAAAAAAAATGTTCAACTCCCCTTCGTGATATATTTTTTTAAAAAAAATATCCCACTTGACCCATTTTGAACTTCTTTTTTTTTTTTGTTTTCGTAAGTGTCCTATTTTGGATTTCGATTATTTAAATAGTTAAAATTAGATCATAGTTTTGGAAGTCGGTTGCTTTTTTAGTCTTGGTTATGGTTTGAATATTGTTAACATGAGAATGACAGGAGACTCGACGTCATTTTAGATTTTAAAATAAAAAATATATAAGTTGTATAACAAGACCTAATTTTGACTACTTAAAACACCTAAATCCAGAATATGCAAACATAGACTACTAATTTGATTATTTTTTCTTTTTTTTTTATGTGATTCATAAATCATTTTGCTCTATTATAGAGATTTATATTACTTAAGATTTCCAAATATAATAGTAGCTAATTGGCTTTTTACCGCTGGTGGTTGGTATCGACTATGCAACATCGAGAGATCTACGTATAATGCATGCATACCTGAGTAGATCCCATGTGTTTTTGGGTTATGATTTTGGCTTTATATATTTGTTTATTTGTGATTGTGATATTTTATGTTATTTTAATTTCAATCTTAAGCTCTATATTTTTCAATTTTCGGTAAATTTAGTTTTTTTTTTATTAGAAGTGTTGATGTGATATGTCATGTCGGAGCAGAGTATGTCTCACATAAGTGTCATATCATCATTACAATGAAAAATGACTAAAATTATAAACATACCAAAAATAATATATTAAAACTGAAATTTAACCATATAAATTATTTAAACATAAAATAAGAAATATACAAGACTATCGTTATAATTGTTTTTGAGTAAGTACAAAGATTAAGAGGCTTTTTATCAGGTAGAATCTTGTGAATAACTTTTAAAATAACATATCATCGTTTATTGTTTTAATATAATATAGGAAAAATGTTTTTTTTAAATAATATTTTAAAGGAAAAATAAAAAATTGAAAAGACCACTAAAAGAGGTATATACGTACATGAGTCACACATTGTTTTGTAATATTTTGTTCTTGCTTCGATGGCTTACACGAAACTTCGTACGTGAGTCACACATTTATTTCCTTTATTTATTCACTTTTTTTTAAAATGTTTTTTTATAATATTAAATTAAATATTTATATATTTAATGATATTAATAATAAAAAAATAATGGTAGCTTGAAAATGAAACCAAACTTTCGAACGCTCAACGCCACCATAAATCTCGCCTATAATTTAGGAAATAACGTGATTTTGAAAAGAGGTTAACCAATAATTTTGGATATTTAATCCAAAATTATGAGATTCTGCGGTTTAAATAATGTATATGGATTTTTTTATGGTTATGTTTCATCTTTGACTAGATTGGATAATAAATACCATTAAATATTTAGTTGCAATTTTATTTATTAATTATTTATCCCATATTAATTATATATAAAATTACGATATTATTCTTCATATCTTTATTTCTTTATATCACACATATTAATTGTTGTAAAAAAAATTAATTACCATCTTTTTTTAATATATCACATCAAATTAAAGCAAAAACTTGTGTAAAACCATCATCGTATTTTATGATACAGATCTATTATTTGAGTTATCCACGAAAAATATTACTTTTTATGCTAAGAGTATTATTTTTTAGTATGAATATTGGTAGAATTGACCTGTCTCACAGATAAAAATTCGTAAGATCATCTCACAGGAGATTTATTTTCAAACTAAATACAATATTATTTAGACTATCCTCCCCTATTTAAACGTACAAGTCAACTTTGCAACTCCAATAATATTTAATTTTTTATAATTGTCTTACTAAATCCATTACACGGAAAATACAGAAATCAACTGACAAATCCTACAGATAGCAGTAATTATATCTTAAAAAACAGACCACTGCTTAGGATTTTTTTTCCTAAAAACAAACAAAGAAACAAACAAATAGATGGCATATTTACATACGGAAAAGATAAGATAAAAAAAACCCAAAATAGAGGGGAAAATTCAGAAATCCTGATTGCTAATGGGATAATCTCTTACTCTAAGCAATGAACGCAGAGTTGATTCTTCAATTCCAATTTCTATGCCAGTGCAAATGGTACAACAGCTTCTTCAAGAACCAAACTTTCAAATTCATCATTCTCAGCTGGATTTTGTAGCCAATTATTCGATATCAAACCATTTGAGGCCAAGGCCAAGAGCTCCGATTCGTTTAAACCTTGAGCCGGCCCGATACTACAACGATCAGTCCCGTGTTTAGCTACTGCATCCTTGAATTTCTTGATCTGCATTCAAATATTAGATTTTGGATATCAAATCTCTGGACACAAAGAAACCACATTTTCAAAATAATGGCTTATTGAACTTTCAAAAGTGGATATATAAAATCCAAATGTGCAAGAAAACCGACAAATCCACGTTATCTTGGTTATCAGATCCCCAACAGGAAAGATTAAACCACAATTTCAAACGATTCACCTCAAAAAAATGAATTTTGGATATGAAATCCCAACACAAGAACAAAACACAAATCAAAATCCAGATTTTTCAAGAACTAGATCTGGATGCAAAAACCAATGCACAAAAGCGAAAAACAAATCCAAATTCCGATCTTGACTCAAACCAAAACTAAATCTTGGATATCAGATCCCAATGCACAAGACCCATAATCCAAATTCATCACTCCAATTCAAGAATTGAATCTTAGATCCAAAATCCCAATACACAACACCAGAACAAACTACAAATTTCAAATCTTGATTAATCCAAAAAAAAAAAGATTCTCAAACATAAATGGATTCAGATATCTTACAGTTGCATTGGTACAGCTGAAGCTACACAATTTGCCATCTGCACCTCTATAGAATCTAAAGAAGGGTAAGACATGAACATTAAGGGCATGACACATGACCTTATGTTGTTCGAAATTAACCTTGAGAAAGATCGAATCCGGGTTCATTTCAGCCAGTTGACAGATCTGTGAAAAATCGAGTAATTATCAATGGAAGTCCCAAAAATCTCTTGTATAATTTGAACAGACTACAAATGACCCAAGATTTGGTCCGAGGAAAGGTAAATTTACCTTAGGATGCAAAGCTTTGCAGCCTCCACAACCAGGGGAATAAAATCCAAGTATAACCAATCTATCCCCAGCAATTAACAAAAAATCAATAAGTTCTTGTGCAGAATGGATCTCCAGCATGTTTGGCTGAAGGGATTTTTCCCACCATCTATGAGCTTTGCTAATACAAACAGATGGTTGAGCCTAAGATCACCCAAAAAAATAGGAAAAAATCAGAAAATTTATGAAAAAAACTGGATAAAATTATGTGCTGAAGATAAAAATCCTCACATTGATGGGTTCATAATTTGGAGGAGCTTTAATGGTCAAATTGCTTTTACTTTTCCGATCGGACACATCAAGGGTCTTCCTCCAAAAATCATTTAAATTAGATTCCTTGAATTTCAGAGCTCCAATCGAAGAACAAACCCGAAAAGACTCTTGCCCTCTGTTCTTGAATATGGCTTCACCAGGCCCGGAAACAGAAAACCCACCCTTCAAGCAAGACATCTTCAAGATTCAGCAACTTTTAATGTTGCAAACAAGTCGAATCGAACAAAAACAACAAACAAATAAACCCTCTCTATCTGAATCCAAACCGTTATTTTTTGTGCCTAATCTATAAAAACAAGCACAAAAAACCCAGAAATCAGAAATCAAAGCAAGACCCACTAATCCTACAGGAGAAATAACACCAAGAAACAAGAAGAAAAGATCGTTCTTTTCACTCGGGAAGAAAAGTCGTTGGGAAACTTGGGAAAAAAAGGGGCTTGTGGTTTTGTCGTCTTGAAATTTTTCAGAGACACAAGGCCAAAGAAAAGGAAATCTTGGATGCGGTATCAGAGAGAGAGAGATTCAAAGAGAGAAGGGGGGAGGGTCCAGATATTTGCCCTTATCCATTTGTTCCATTTCATTTATCAATATGTCTCCCGTATGGAAATTGGGCTGTTCGGTACATGTTCCTCGCTCGTTTCTAGGATTTCTTTTGTGGATAAGATTTTATCACGGGTGACAACTAGGATTTACCTGTGCAACTTCGTTTCACCGCATAGCTTTTTGGATAAGAGTTTTCAAGGATAAAAAATTTGTCGGGTAAATTATAAGTATTTTCTCTTTTTGGAAGTGGTTAGGAATATGAATTATGATAGAATGGATGTTATTGCAAAAAAATTTCTTTATTATTGCTTCATATTTCGATTGAAAATATATGCACAAAGTTAACAAGGAATTTTTTCATGTACCCATATATTTCACTAAGCAGTATTTTTATAATAGTTATTAAAATAAAATAACCCGACACTGCACTGAACGGGTAACGGGTTTTAGTGGACTGGCCTCATTATATATATGACAAATAATATATTTATGTTTCATGAAAAAAAATGAATGTATGCTAAAAAATAATGAATATCATAACACTTAACTTTAATCCACAATATCTATATTTCCTCTTGTTAATTTATAAATAAATGTTATGCTTTAAATTAATTTTTGTTAAGATCAGTAGAAGTGTTTAGAAGGGATGAATAAACATCTCATAATTTTGTCTTCTTAAATCTGAGCAGCATTGCTCAACTTGTGTTAGCAAATTAAATTGAATATCAACCTTCAAAGTTCAGTAGGCAACTGAAAATATAGTGTGGAAAGAGTCCAACCGAACTTTGTGACCGTTAGTGAAAATCAGTAAACCACAAACAGTCGAAAAAGTAAAATTTTATTGAAGGAAAAAACAAACATGAGTTATTTATGTGAGTTTGAAAGACAAAAATCTTCTACCTCTTTTTTTCTTTTTCCATAATGTTTTCACTAAAAGACTTTAATTATTACAAAACTCGCAAACATCAACTTCAGTATGACTTATACAATACCTAATGAAACTCTTAGAAATAACTTCTCACAAATAAAAAATGAATTTTGAACCAAAAGACTATTCATATCGGTTACAAAAATTCACATAAAATACAATATACACTTTGAAACAATTGCGAGTACATGTTCAACACATATAATCTCTGAAAAGATATGATATTCCATAGAATACTTTCAACAAAGCTTTGAATCTCTGAATATTAAGATGAACTTTTATAGAAAAATCTCAACGTTCAGATTCGAACAACTATAAATCATTCATACCAAGGTCATAACCAAAATAATTCTGGATGTCATACGTTATTCGTCTTATTCCAATATAGTATACATCAATAAATGCATGTGATACTAACATTCAACAGCCAAAATATTTTTGTTTATATTCTCTGGACATTCTTTGATTATCATATTTGCTAATAAAAATAAATTATCTGTTACGGAAACAAATCTGATAATGTAAGTGGCCGAA
The DNA here is from genome assembly GCF_022965805.1 of Primulina eburnea. Classification (NCBI taxonomy): domain Eukaryota; kingdom Viridiplantae; phylum Streptophyta; class Magnoliopsida; order Lamiales; family Gesneriaceae; genus Primulina; species Primulina eburnea. Next base: position 31,966,840 of record NC_133110.1, read on the forward strand.
AGTATAACTCAGTAGGCAATAAAAATTATCTGCTCACTCGGTGAATACTATTTTTCCAAGTTCGGTAGTAGGGATGGCAACTTTCCCCACGGGTTTGGGGCCCCGCGGGGAAAACCCGAAACGGGGATGAGGATCCTTGATTTTTCCAAGTTTGGGTTCGGGTTCGGGTTCGGGGATTTTTTTAAATCCCCGATGTAATTCGAGGCGGGTATAGATTACTATCCTCATCCCCGAAATCCCTGAACCCGCCCCGAAAATAATATCAATAATAAAATAATAGTATTATTAATATTAATAATATAATAATAATATTTTTTTAAGATATTAATAATCCTATATTATTATTAATATTGATATTGATATTAATATTAATATTATATTTAATAATAAGTTTTGGTTTGAGAAAATATCTGAATTCGTCATTGTCTTGTCATATTAATATTTTTGAAACGGGGATGGGGGTGGGGATGAAAATTTCCCGAAGTTTCGGGTTTGGGGATTCCCCGAACCCGAAAAAGCGGGAATTGGGGCGGGCATGGGGTGTGGATGGAATTCGAGGATGGGGATGGAAAACCCGCCCCTGCCCCGGCCCATTGCCGTCCCTATTCGGTAGACTTTAATCAACTCTTCTAAAACCACGCAAGATGTATGCTGATAATGGACTGTTGAAATTTATTGATTGCCGAATTTTTATAGCCTCCAAGATTTTAGTGGACTTAATACACATCACTAGAACTTATAATTACTTAACAACTTTTAATTTTTTTGGTGATTCCAAAATTCAACACAATAGTTAATTCAAATCCATTACTGATGGATCGGTTCTAACACCTGTGATTGTGAAGTTGCTTCAAATACAATATTCTCGATGAGCTTCAATAGCTCGTGTTTTAATAATTAAACACCGATGAATTAGATCGAGTTTGATTTTAAACAAAGTGAAAAATACTCGAAATAATCTTTTGTTAAGGAAGCTGATTAGTTTGAAAGCCTTTTAACTTGTGTAACGGAATAACTGAAATAAGAGGAATCAGTTCTTGCATATATCAGTCGAGTTATGGTGAGAACTGAACTGATAAAATCGATTTGAAAATAATATTTAAACAGTTAAGTACACAAGATATGTTTATTGATGTTCGGATACTTCAACTGCTCCTACGTCTGACCCCTTCTACCACCTAAGGTAGGATTCACTAGAAGACTATGATTTATACAATACCTTATACAAACCCACACTTACACCACTTCCTAACTGAACTCTTAGTCTAGACTGGAGGTAGCACCTTCCAGCCAATACTTGTTTAACGTCTGTGTGTTAAAGTCTACATGCACAAGTTTAACGTCTTTGTGCAAGACTCACTCAGCCATTCAACAAGCTCAATTCTATGTTTATGTGAGTGATTGTGTGTGAGTGTGTGAGAACGGATTTTTGAATACAACATGAAGGTGTCTCACACACTGAGGCAAATGTGCTTCTAAACTAAGCTGATAACACGTTGAAATGTTCCCTCAAATCTAGGCGAATTTCTTCTTGTATAAGATGAGCGTGCCTGTAGAGGCCCGTGATTCGTATTTGAAAATTTGCGGAAAAATTAAAAATTTTCTTTCAAAAAAAATAAAATGTTTCGTTCATAAATAAACTGATAAAAAAATATTCAACGTTTAAAGTAGGAGCAGAAGTAAATGTTTGTTTCAAAGTAACAACTTAAAATAATTCAACAAAATAAAATATGAATTTCAAATAAAAATGTAAGTGCTGAAAATGAGGTCCTCGGGCTCCTACTACTGCCTATCCAAGATGGCTCACTGGTCCCCGCCCTTGGTCCCGACCTCATCAGTACCTATAACAATCAAGTCTAGTGAGTCTAAAGACTCAGCATGCATATATCGTAAATAACAAGTACATATAGTAAAATCGCATGCAAGGTAAAAATTATCATAAGTCTGGCGTAACGTGAAAATATCATGTCATGAATAATTATAAATACGTGCATAACTGAACTGAAAATCATAAGTGAAATGTTGCTCGATAGAGCCCTGTCATGAAATAGCATATAATAATTTTTTGTTGAGAATATGTTCTAGGCAAGTGGCCCATAACATGAAATAAATCGTTTGATCAGACTAAACCACAGTATACTGGGCGGTAGAGATCATCACAGCCGTTGGACTGGATATCCGTACCACTACATGAACATGAACCGGTCAGTGACCACCGGATGAAGTAATAATCCCATGATAAGCTGCAATCCCATGAACGTGAAGTGGCCACAAATAATATCGCATATATCTCAAAAATAAACATTTTATATTTTTATGTACGTAATATAATTAAATGTCCTATATTATTTTACCGAAAGGGTTGGATCGTTCCTAGGCTCGCTGGGAACTAATTCTAGCATGAAAAATATGCGAATGATTTAACTTGACCAAAACTTCGTAATTGAATCCAAAAACAAGACAATTACGCCCAATGACTTAGTATTTAATCATGACTCCGTCCCAACCCAAACCATAATTTAGTCATGATTAAAATACACATAAAATGATGAAATAATGCTCTTAAAATTACAGTACTCGAAATTTGTGGAATGGAGGCCAAAAACATGAAACGCTCTTTCGAGAGTAATTTTGGCACATTTCACCGTAAATTCTCGTACGACCTCTAAACTTAACCGAATTACGAACGGCCAAAAACATGACCTTCCTAACTCGATGAGGCACTGTCCAGTCCAAGTCCATAGGCTAAAAGCCAACCAAGAACGCAAACGAGCCTCTGATCCAAAGCACAACTTGTTGTCAAAAAAAAATACAGCAGCAGTGCTTGCACTTGCATGCGTCGTTTGCGAGGCTAATGGCCATTGGGGCTTGAAATACCGACCAGAGCCTCTTACCAACACCCTAGGGCATGGCTTGAACCATGGATAAGGGCCCTAGGCCAGCCACAATCCAAGAAACACCAGAAACGTTGCCATGCTTCCACCCGAGGGCCAAATCTGTGCGTGCGGGGTGTTGCGATTTGTTTTGCTGTCATGGATAATTCCAGTGGCCATGGTTGACCATGGCATGATCTAGACATCATGAGGTATGGTGTGAACTATGGCTAAGGGCCAGAAGCCAAAAAAGATCCACACCAAACCCCAAAGCAGAAAATACACATGCATGAAAGTAAGAGGGGTCGAAGGGGGGGGGGGGGCAGTGCTTGTCTTGTTTTATTTTAAAAACCGATGAAGCCATGGACCAAGCCTTGAAAGGCCGACTTGGTCACGTCTTAGACAAGCCAAGGAGAGATTCTAACCATGGCTACAGCCATTAGAGCATCCAAGATCATAACTTTCCTTCTTGACAGCAAAACCAGGACAATCGAGTTTCAAACTGCACTAAGGGGGATGTTGCTGTCATTTCGTGTTGCTGGAGGGGGAAGGGACTGAAACCATTGGACTAACACCTTCCTAACACACCCTATATCGATCCTAGATGCAGCCTTGAGCCCTTGGAAATCGAGCCAACCCTAAAACCACAAAACATAAAAAAACGTGAAGCATGTAGAACCAAAAAAAAAACTGTGCAGAAATCTTTGATCAAGTTGCTGAAAAATTTCGGTTCCTGGCTATAAATCATGATCATGTAATGTTTTAAAAATCATATTAGGACTTGATTGAAGAGCAAGGGAAAATATACACATGCCTTGGATTTTTGTTTTGAAAGTAAACAAACGATGACGACGACCCGGCACGGCGGAGACGGAGTGTTCTTCACTTTATTGTTTTCTTTCTTATTTCTCCTAGGAAGCTCACGATTTTTCTCGGTAAAATTCTACTGAAATTTTCGAAAATGGAGAGGGAGAGAATGGCTAGGAATGAAGGGAAAGTTTTTGTAATGCCCGGGAATTTATTTGATAATTTACGATTATTGATTTATATTTTGCTGTAATTAGAACGGAAAGGATCGGACCGGGAAAGACGATAAAATACATGAAAAGTGTGCGAGGAATAGTACCCCTCGCGCATATGCGCGACACTGATGCACGCATATGCGCGAAGTGGGCAGAGGAGCTCGTGCATATGCGCGGAGTGTGTGCGTGCATATGCACGAACTGTGGGGGAAGACAAATGCAATTCCAGATAACCTCACGCATATGCGCGGAGATGGGGCGCGCATATACGCAAGCTGCTGAGAAGAAGTGTACGGAGACCAGTAGGTCTCGCGCATATGCGCCGGTTGAAATCGCGCATATGCGCGAGACGTGCAAATGAAAGAACGAGCCACCTGGCCTTATATGCATGATACATATATATATACAACCTTCTTTCCCTAAATATTCAGAAATGAAAAGGGAAGAACGAAAGCCTCGGGGAAAACTTGATTCTTGATTCTAAAAATTGAATTGCGAGAAATCTGTCTGTCAGAATTTCAATCCGACTTCAATATTGTGTTTCTATCGACGCAAGCTATAACTGGACGTAAGTTTTCTTAAGTTTTGATATGTCTTGAAAATATGATATTGCTGGAATCGATATGATTCATATAAGATGTTCTTGACATGTTAGACATCGTAGAATCGAAGTCAGATTGAGAAACAGATTGATTATGAAATTGTTATAATTTTCAGAGTTGAATTGATTGAGAATTGATACCAGAATTGTATTATTATCGATTATGAGTTGTTGGGATTCATATCTGATTGATGTTGTATCGCTGGGTATATTGAGACTGTGTCGTTATGCCGTTGAAACATAATTTGATTGAGTTCTTATTATATCCAGTATTGATTGAGTAGTGTATTGATATTATACTCCTTGATATTGTCCTTGCCAGATTGAGTATTGACAGATTCAAATCAGAGACTTCGACAGAATCATATTTACAGAAAGAAAGGTATAAGTCAATGTGGTACCGGGAGAACGACTAGAGTATGATATACTCGAGTTCTCTAAATCACATACTTATTGTTATTGCGTGCATTGATTTGAATTGATATGCTTATTCTTTTGATTTATAGAAAGCATGTATTAGACGAGTATTAGACGAGTAATCTTGTGACATAGGTGCCAGATAGTGATGGAATCGTCACTGGCACATTGCACATTGTCACAGGATAGTGATTTGGCGAAAGTGCCAAAGTCTGTGACGGATAGGTCAAGACACCGGATGTTTGGTTATATCGATATTGAATAGAATTGGAATTTCCTCTATTACTGATATTCGATATGGAATGCCAACGTCTGGAAACCGGGATCCCTAGACTAGGATTGAGTCTAGTCTGAGACATGGAGTCACGAGTCTGATTGACGATTTTACATTGGTTATGTTTCAAATTTTGATACATGTTACTGATATTTGTTACATGCTTTTACATTGTTCATATGATTGCATGTTTCGTTGATTTATACTGGGATGTATTTCTCACCGGAGTTATCCGGCTGTTGTCGTGTTTGTATGTGTGCATGGCAACAGGTGGGACAGGATCGGGGTCGAGGAGATGAAGAGAGGTCGTGATTAGAGTGGAGACTACGGACCTTGATTAGAGATAGGGTTTGGACACTTGATATTTAGTTGGTAAACCTTAGTTTGAATGATTGTATATAGTACAAGACTTGTAATTTAATACTGATATGTATATTAGAATGTATTTCATTACGTTCCGCATTTAATACTGTATTTAAAAAAAATTTAGACCCTGTTTATTATAATTGATTAAATTGTCCCAATGATGATTAAGAACATGATTAGAGTCCGGGTCCCCACAACTGGTGGTATCAGAGCGATAGATCCTTTACATTAAGATCGGAGCTAGTGAGCAGGGTAGAATGAGTTCTCTTTCCTTGCTTTTGATTGCTAACATGATTTACTGATTTAATACATGTTTACCTGATTATCTGATTTTGATATGGTAATGTGTATTATTGAGAAAAGGATCAGAACCGATTCTTGATCAGAGGTAAGATGATCAGAAAGGGACTGAGACAGAATTGTTAATTGTGATGGCTAACTCTTTTGATAATCAGATATGCCTCCTCGAAGTGTACCGGAACAGGGTAGCACTTCGAATCCTCCAATGGATGTGACAGCAACACCGATGGAGACATTGTTGAAGAGATTTCAGTCATTCCATCCAACAACTCTGAAGGGTACTGAGACTTTTAGTTGATTGCGAGATTTGGTTAGACGATATTGAAATGTTGTTTGAGTCCTTGGATTAAACCGATGAGCGTAGAGTAAAACTGATAGGACACCAGTTGCATGATGTGGCAAAGAACTGGTGGATTACAACCAAGCGGGGATTGGAGCATCGAGGTACAGTTATTACCTAGAATGTGTTTAGAACTGAATTTTATCAGATATTCTTTCCAATGTCATTCAGGAAGGACAAAGGGGCAGAATTTTCAAATCTGAGACATGGTCAGCTAAACATTGAGGAGTATGTGGCCAAGTTCTCTACACTACTACGATTTGTTCCACATGTGGCCGAGAATGACGGAGCCGTTGCTGATCAGTTCATTAATGGCCTGAATCCTGAAATCTTTTCCTTGGTGAATACCGGGAGACCGAATAATTTTACTGATGCTTTGAACAGAGCCAAGGGAGCCGAAGCTGGTCTGAAAAGACAGAGAGGAGCTTCGTTTGTACCACCAGCACCGAAACCACAGATGCCTCCACCATCTCCCAGATTTGAGAGTGGCAGTAGTAGTGGAAAGAAAGAATTTTGTGAAAGCTAGAGGGAAGCAGTTCAAAAGATCTGGAAGCAATTCATCCAGTTCTAGTGGCTCGAGACAGACCGGTCAAAGCCAGAGTTATACATGACCTTATTGCAGCACTTGTGGAGGGAAGCATTCTACAGAGCAGTGCCGAGGAGTGTTTGGCACTTGCCGTATTTTTAGACAGCAGGGACATTTTGCTCGAGTTTTTCCCCAGAGAGATACTCAGAGTTCACAATGTGCCGAGTCATCTGGATCAGTAGTTCAGACTGGTAGACGACCATCTGCAGTTCACTCTTTCCAGCCAGCACCATCTCAGTCACAACCGAGGCCAGGAGGGAGCCAGACAGTTAGCCAGCCTCCTAGACAGCATGCCACAGTGTTCTCTTTGATTGAAGAACAGGCTCAGGACGCACCAGAAGATGTTGTTGTAGGTAACTGTTTTATTTTTGGTTATCGTGTATATGTATTGATAGATACCGGTGCATCGCATACATTCATATCTGAGCGATTTGCCTTGATGCATTCATTGCCTGTTATGTCATTATCTGCGGTAGTTTCTCTCTCTTCTCCTTTGGGGACAAGTTTGATATCAGTGAAATCTGTTAAATCTTGTATACTACAGTATGATGGCATGAGATTGAGATAGATTTTATTGTGCTTGGGTTGTCTGATTTTGACTGTATTATCGGTATTGATATGTTAACCAAGTACATATCCACTGTTGATTGTTTCCACAAGATTGTAAGATTCATACAGGAGATGGCTGATGAGTGGAAATTATACGGTAAGGGTCCTAGATCTAGAATTCCTTTGATATCCGTATTATCTATGACTCGATTGTTACAGAAAAGAGCGGAGGGATTCCTTGTCTCGGTTGATTTACTGAAATCGAGTTCATCATTGGCTGATTTTCCAGTGGTGTGCGAGTTTGCTGATGTCTTCCCAGATGAGATTCCTGGTTTGCCTTCAATTCGAGACAGACTTCAGCATTGAGTTGATGCCAGGTACAGTTCCGATTTCGAGGGCTCCGCCCAGAATGGCACCGGTTGAGTTGAAAGAGTTCAAAGAACAGCTTGAGGATTTATTGGCCAAGGGATATATCAGACCGAGTGTGTCTCATTGGGGTGCTCCAGTCTTGTTTTTGAGAAAGAAAGACGATTCGATGAGACTCTGTATCGATTACCGGCAACTGAACAAAGCAACGGTAAGGAATAAATATCCCTTGCCTCGCATTGATGATTTGCTTGATCAGTTGCAGGGTTCTTCTGTCTATTCCAAGAACGATTTAAGATCTGGATATCATCAGTTGAGAGTCAGAGATTCTGATATCTCAAAGACATCATTTAGAACCAGGTATGGACATTATGAATTTATTGTCATGCCGTTCGGTCTTACTAATACTCTAGTTGTATTTATGGGTCTGATGAACCGCATATTTCAGAGGTATCTTGATGATTTTGTTATTATATTCATTGATGATATATTGGTTTATTCGAAGAATATGATTGAACATGCTGAGCATTTGAGAACTGTGTTGAAAATTCTGAGGGCTGAGAAACTGTATGCTAAACTGTCAAAATGTGAGTTTTGGTTGAGACAGGTTGTATTTCTGGAGCATATTATATCCGGAGACGGTATATGACTGGATCCCAGTAAGGTTGAAGCCGTGATTTCTTGGCCGAGACCGACTTCAGTACCCGAGATTCGCAGTTTTATGGGTTTGGCAGGATATTACCGTCGATTTATAAAAGATTTTTCCAGCATTGCCAAACCGATTACTCAGTTGACTCAGAAGAATGATCCATTTATTTGGTCAGAAGACTGTGAGTCCAGTTTCCTGGAGTTAAAGAAGAGATTGACTAGTGCACCGATACTGACTATCCCCTCAGGTACTAGTGATTTTGTAGTTTATTATGATGCTTCTCACCGAGGATTGAGTTGTGTTTTGATGCAGCGAGGGCATGTTATCGCTTATGCCTCAAGACAGCTGAAGCCACTTGAGACTCGTTATCAAATTCGTGATCTTGAATTGGTAGCCATCGTCTTTGCATTGAAGATATGGCGACATTACCTTTATTGTGAAAAATTTGAAATTTATTCTGATCATAAGAGTCTGAAATATCTGTTTTCACATTCAGAGATAAATATGAGGCAACGAAGATGGCTTGATTTACTGAAAGATTATGATTGTGAAATCAAGTATTATCTAGGAAAGTCCAATGCAGCAGCTGATACACTGAGTCGAAAGGTATGTTCCTTATCCCTATCGACGATCGGTGTTTTGAATTTGATAGAAGATTGTTGTTTGTCTGGATTAGCTTTTGAAACAGATCGTCAGCCTCTGAGATTATGTACTATTCGAGCTGAACCACAATTGATATTGACAATCAAAGAGGCACAAAAAGTTGATCAGAATGTGCAGAATTTGATTGCTATGGTCAGAGCTGGACATCAGTCGGAATATCAGGTTCGTGATGGTTTTTTGTATGTGAATAATCGTATTGTTGTGCCGAATGTTTTAGATTTGAGACAGCGGATACTAGCAGAAGCACACAGCATCGTTTTAGCATTCATCCTAGTGGCAGAAAAATGTATAATGATTTGAAAACACAGTATTGGTGGAAACAGATGAAATCTAATGTTACTGAATTTGTAGCCAAGTGTCTGAATTGCCAACAAGTGAAAGCAGAAAGAAAGAAACCAAGAGGTCTACTGCACAGTTTGTCTATTCCTGAATGGAAATGGGATCACATTTCCATGGATTTTGTGACGCAGTTACCGAGATCCTCTAGAGGTTGTGATACGATTTGGGTCGTAATTGCTCGATTGACCAAATCTGCATGCTGTATTCCATACAAGATGACATACAGACATGATCAGATGGTGGATATATATGTCAAAGAAGTGGTCAAATTGCACGGAGTGCCGAAGTTGATTGTATCAGACCGTGATCCTCGATTTACTTCGCACTTCTGACAGAGTTTTCAACAGGCTCTAGGTACGAAGTTACATCTGAGTACCGCTTATCATCCTCAGACGGACGGACTGTCATAGCGGACGATTCAGACATTGGAGGATATGCTGAGAGCGGTAGTGCTTGATTTTAGCACTAATTAGCAAGATGCATTGCCTCTTTGTGAGTTTTCGTACAACAACAGCTATCAGACGAGTATTGAGATGGCTCCTTTCGAAGCGTTGTACGGAGAGAAACGTCGATCCCCTCTGGGATGATATCTCGGAATTTCCTGAGACTGGACCTGATATGATCAGAGATATGACGGAGAAAGTGAAGCTGATACAGAAAAGAATAAAGGCAGCTCAAGATATACAGGCCAAAAATGCCAATGTTCGACGTAGACCATTGGTATTTGAGGCAGGAGACCGAGTGTTCTTGAAGATTTCACCTTTCAGAGGAGTTGTCAAATTTGACAAGAAAGGAAAGTTGTCTCCACGATTTATTGGGCCGTACGAGATTCTCGAGAAGATAGGAGATCATGCCTATCAACTCGTATTGCCGCCTTCATTATCTGGATACATGATGTATTTCATGTATCGTTACTACGGAAATACCTGCCTGATGCTTCACATATTATGCAACCAGATGAGGCCGAGCTTGACGAGACATTGAGCTACTTTGAGAAGCCGATTCAGATTCTTGATCGGAAAGAAAAGCAACTCAGAGCGAAGACTATTTCTCTTGTGAAAGTTCAGTGGAGTCGTCATGGTACGGAAGAAGCTACATGGGAAGCCGAGTCAGACATGAGACAGAGGTTTCCAGAATTATTTTACTGATGTGAGTTTTTTATTCAGTTTCTGTTATATATTTCATTCCGATATGATTTGACTGTCTGTGATTTTGGGGAAGAAATCGTATCTTAGGGGGGAGAAATGTAATGCCCAGGAATTTATTTGATAATTTACGATTATTGATTTATAATTTGCTGTAATTATGAATGTAAAGGATCGGACCGGAAAAGATGAGAAAATACAAGAAAAGTGTGCGAGGAACAGTACCTCTCGTGCATATGCGCGACACTGATGCACACATATGCGCGAAGTGGGCAGAGGACCTCACGCATATGCGCGGAGGGCGTGCGTGCATATGCGCGAGCTGTGCGGGAAGACAAATGCAATTCCAGAGAACCTCGCACATATGCACGAAGATGAGGCGCGCATATGCGCGAGCTGCCGAGAAGAAGTGTGCGGAGACCAGTAGGTCTCACGCATATGCGCCGGTTGAAATCGAGCATATGCGCGAGACGTGCAAATGAAAGAATGAGCCACCTGGCCTTACATGCATGATACATATATGTATACAACCTTCTTTCCCTAAATATTCAGAAAGGAAAAGGGAAGAACGAAAGCCTCGGGGAAAACTTGATTCTTGATTCTAAAAATTGAATTGCGAGAAATCCGTCCGTCGGAATTTCAATCCGACTTCAATATTGTGTTTCTATCGATGCATGCTACAACTGGACGTAAGTTTTCTTAAGTTTTGATATGTCTTGAAAGTATGATATTGTTGGAATCAAATATGATTCATATATGATGTTCTTGACACGTTAGACATCGTAGAATCGAAGTCAGATTGAGAAACAGATTGATTATGAAATTTTTATGATTTTCAGAGTTGAATTGATTGAGAATTGATATCAGAATTGTATTATTATCGATTATTAGGTGTTGGGATTCATATCTGATTGATGTTGTATCGCCGAGTATATTGAGACTGTGCTGTTATGCCGTTGAAACAGAATTTGATTGAGTTCTGATTATATCCAGTATTGATTGAGTAGTGTATTGATATTATACAACTTGATATTGTCCTTGCCAGATTGAGTATTGACATATTCGAATCAGGGACTTCGACATAATCAGATTTACAGAAAGAAAGGTATAAGTCAATGTAGTACCGGGAGAACGACTCGAGTATGATATACTTGAGTTCAGTAAATCACATACTTAATTATTGTTATTGCGTGCATTGATTTGAATTGATATGCTTGTTCTATTGATTTATAAAAAACATATATTAGACGAGTAATCTTGTGACATAGGTGCCAGATAGTGATGGAATCGTCACTGGCACATTGCACATTGTCACATGATAGTGATTTGGCGAAAGTGCCAAAGTCTGTGACAGATAGGTCAAAATACCGGATGTTTGGTTATATCGATGTTGAATAGAATTTGAGTTTCTTCTATTACTGATATTCGATATGGAATTCCAACGTTTTGAAACCGGGATCCCTAGACTAGGATTGAGTCTAGTCTGAGACGTGGAGTCACGAGTCTGATTGACGATTTTACATTGGTTATGTTTCAGATTTTGATACATGTTACTGATATTTGTTACATGCTTTTACATTGTTCATATGATTGCATGTTTCGTTTATTTATATTGGGATGTATTTCTCACCGGAGTTATCCGGCTGTTGTCGTGTTTGTATGTGTGCAAGACAACAGGTGGGATAGGATCGGGGTCGAGGAAATGAAGAGAGATCGTGATTAGAGTGGAGACTACGGACCTTGATTAGAGATAGAGTTTGTACACTTGATATTTAGTTGTTAAACCTTAGTTTGAATGATTGTATATATTACAAGACTTGTACTTTAATACTGACATGTATATTAGAATGTATTCCATTACGTTCCAAATTTAATACTACATTTTAAAAAAAAAAATTAGACCCTGTTTATTATAATTGATTAAATTGTCTCAATGATGATTAAGAACATTATTAGCGTCCGGGTCTCCACAGTTTGCAAGATAAAAAGGGAGAGAATAAGTCTTGTTATCTTTCTAATTGGTGAGATAAGCAATGATTATGATATCATATGATTTGAGGTTGATTTGCTAGGGTGAATGGCCGATTTTACTACATAATACAAGGGAGAAAATTGCTTGATATTTAATTGTTGGTGATTTAAAAGTGGAAGAAATTATCTACCAAGAAAGATTATGGAAATGAATCAAGGGGAATGAGTTGTCAAACTTAATATCCAATCTTTTGAAGGGGTCGAAAAATGCTAGATAAATGGGGTGAGATTATTGTTTAAATTATTAATTGTTGGAGGATTAAAATTGTGGGAATTATTTTACCATGAATAGATAAGAAAAGGTATCAAAGAAATGGGTTGCAAATCAAAAACTAAATCTTTTAAAAAATGAGATGGCCGAAAATTGCAAATAAAATGGAAGGGGAAATATTTCTTAATTATTGAATTTTAAATCTCTATTGTTTTATCTATCCATTAATTATTTTATTGAATTAATGAATTAATTCTGAAATAACATTATCTTGCATGCATGGATAAATATTTAAATTACTTAAATAATTCTTTAAACATTCTTTTACATTAAATTAACTTATTATTTATCTAAAATAAATTCAAAGAATGTTTTCTTAATATTAAAATGTATCTCATTATTCCTACTCCAGTCCGGCCTCACTTATTTAACTGAAAAGATAAAACTAAGCTTATGCGATTTAAAATAAATAATCATGACTAACAACTTTAAAAAATGCTTTAAATAATCAAGAAATCATTTTTTTAAATTTAAATACTAGCTTATACGTAGTCTGATTTAACAGGTTCTACAACTCTCCCCACTTAAAAGAAATTACGTTCTCGAAATTAAAACTTACCGAATAACTCGGGATAACGACTCTTCATCTCTGGCTCAGACTCCCACGTAGCTTCCTCCTCTGAATGATTAAGTCATTTGACTTTCACTCGCTTAACCAGCTTGTTCCGAAGCTTCTTCTCCTGTCTGTCTAATATCTGCACAGGTCTCTCTTCATAAGACAGGTTCGGAGTAAGCTGCAACGGCTCAAAATTCAAGACATGCGAAGGATTTGCCATATACTTCCTCAACATAGAGACGTGGAACACATTATGTACTCCGGCCAGATTCGACGGAAGAGCAACACGATAAGCTAACGTCCCAACCCTGTCAAGAATCTCAAATGGTCCGATGAATCGCGGACTGAGCTTTCATTTCTTTCCGAACCGCATGACACCTTTCATAGGCGCCACTTTCACAAAAACATGGTCGCCAACGGAAAACTCTAGATCTCTCCTCCTCTGATCTGCATAACTCTTCTGTCGACTCTGAGCAGTCCTCATCCTATCACGGATCTTGACTACTACATCGGCAGCCTGCTGAATAATTTCCGGACCCAACTCTGATCTCTCCCCTACTTCATCCCAATGAACAAGAGATATGCACTTACGACCATACAGTGCTTCAAACGGAGCCATACCAATAGACGTCTGGAAACTGTTTTTATAGGTAAACTCTACTAATGGCAAGTTCGACTCCCAACTCCCTAAAAAGTCGATGACACAAGCACGGAGAAGATCCTCCAAAATCTGGATAACTCTCTCTGACTGCCCATCTGTCTGAGGGTGGAAAGCTGTGCTAAACAACAACTTCGTACCCACTGCTGAATGCAGACTCTTCCAAAATGCGGAAGTGAATCTAGGATCTCTGTCAGACACTATAGAAAAGGGAATACCATGAAGTCTGACTATCTCTCGGATATACAACTCTGCATACTGAATCATGGTGAAAGTCGTCTTAATAAGCAAGAAGTGCGCTGATTTGGTAAGACGATCAATAATCACTCAGATAGCATTTGATCCTCTGACTGACTTCGGCAAACCGGTCACGAAGTCCATGGTAACATTCTCCCACTTCCACTCGGGAATAGGAAAAGGCTTGAGCAAGCCTTCTGGTCTCTGATGCTCTGCTTTCACTAGCTGGCACGTCAGACACTCGGATACAAAACGTCTGATATTCTTCTTCATTCCTGGCCACCAATACAACAACTGCAGATCTTTGTACATCTTCGTACTCCCAGGATGAATAGAGTACGACGACATATGGGCCTCTGATAGAATATCTGCTCGAATAGAATCACTGCTAGCACTAGTACAAAAATCGGATTTTACTTCGCCAGGCGTTACTTCGGCAATAATAAATTACGAAGTAATACATTACCAATAACTTCAGTAATAACACAAGCGAAGTAAAATAATATATTTTACTTCGGATGTTTAAAAGCACGGGCTTCACTGTATTTTTTTTTTTATATTTTACTTCGGCATATCAATTTTGATGAAGTAAAAAATAATGAAAACATTTGATACCGAAGTAAAAAGATGAACCGATAAGTTTAATTAATTAATATCGAATTTTAGCGACGATTGAATAAAAACTCGTCGCTAAATTATAAATCGGCGACGGTTTAGTTTACACCGTCGCTAAAGTTAGCGACGGCTAAAGAAAAACCGTCGCATGTTTTAAACTAGCGACTGTTTTCGTAAAACCGTTGCTATATTTAGCAACGTTTTAAATTACACCGTCGCTAAAATTAGCGACAGGAAAGAGTAAACCATCGCCGATGTTAAATTTTGCGACGGTTAATATCAAACCGTCGCACTTTTCAAAAAATTCACTCCCGCTCATACTTCCCTCCATTTTCTTCCACCACTCTCTATAAACACACGCAAATTCTCTCCCATTTCTTCAACTTCACTTCACAACAATTAAATTTTTTCTCACTTACACGATTTTTTAACTTCACAACACGTAAAATTTTTATTTCTTACACAATTTTACCACTTCACAATACTTAAAATTTTTATCTCTTATACGACTGTACCAATTCATAACACAGATTTATTAAATTATTAAATTTTTTTTATTTTACCTAACATATTAGCGACGGAATTCATGTTAAAAACCGTCGCTATATAGCGACGGTTTTTAACATGAATTCCGTCGCTAAATTGAGCGACGGCTATTTATAAATCGTCGCTATTTTTAACAAACCGTCCCTACCAGCTAAAGACTTCAGTAATTTCAATCATACAACTTCGGTTATTATATGAAGTAAAAGGTACATCTATTACTTCACGTCCATATACTTCGGCAATTAACTACCTTATTACTTCATATAATACGCGAAGTAAAAAGCGATTTTTCACATAGTGTAGGAACCCACATTTTGTCGCGGTATCTCACAATACCTTCGCTAACTGTATACGAGACACTTCTCTTGGCCTTATCTCTCTGCTTCCACTTTGCCAACTGCTCATCTGCTGACTGACCACTGCGAATACGGTCTAGAAGAGAAGACTGAATCTCAAAGTAGATAGATGGGGAACTCTACCTCGAGGATACATCTAGATCAAACCTCTCTCCATCTCAGACTGAAGAGGCCTCGAAATCGCCAAATGAGCCATCACTGCTACTTTCCTGCTCAATGCGTATGCAATTATAGCTAATGTCACAGTCATAGTCCTTCACTAGCTCCAACCAACGCCTCTAACGCATATTCAGCTCTTTCTGCGTAAAGAAGTACTTGAAGCTCTTATGGTCGATAAAGATCTGGCATTTCTCTCCGTACAAATAATGCCTCCAAATCTTTAAGGCAAAAACTACGGCGACCAACTCTAGATCGTGGGTAGGTTAGTTCTTCTCATGGATTTTCAACTGTCGAGAAGCATACGCTATCACCTTCCCATCCTGCATCTACATTGCGCCCAGACCGAGCTTCGAAGCATCGGTATACAAAACAAAGTCTCCGGTCCATGACGACATGGCCAATACTGGCGCTGAGATAAGAGTTTGCTTCAAAGTATCGAAGCTCTTCTGACACTCATCGCTCCACACGAATTTAACATTCTTCTTTGTCAATGACATGAGTGGAACTGCGATAGAGGAGAATCCCTGAATAAACTTCCGATAATATCCTGCTAGGCCAAGGAAACTACGGATCTCTGATGCATTCTGCGGCACAACCCAATCCCTGACTGCTGCAACTTTCGCTGGGTCTACCTCAATACCACTGCTAGAAACGATGTGGCCTAAGAACGCCACATTCTCTAACCAGAACTCGCACTCACTGAACTTTGCGAATAACTTATGCTTTCGCAAGGTCTGCAAAACCGTGGTTAGATGTCTGCTGTGATCCTCTTGATTCTTTGAGTAGACGAGGATGTCGTCTATGAATATTATCACAAACTGATCAAGATACGTCTGAAATACGTGATTTATGAGATCCATGAAGATCGCTGGCGCATTCGTCAGACCGAATGGCATCACAAGGAACTCGAATTGGCCATAACGAGTCCTGAAAGCTGTCTTGAGAACATCGACGTGTTTCACCCTTAACTGGTGATAACCCGAACGCAGATCAATCTTGGAGAAAATCGAAGTTCCCTGCAACTGGTCAAACAAATCCTCAATCCTCGGTAGTGGGTATTTGTTTTTCACTGTAACTTTGTTCAAATCCCGGTAATCAATACATAGCCTCATCGTAGAGTTCCTTAATAAAAATAAAAAAATCAAACGCCAAAATGAGATTTACTTAACAAGTAAAATTTTTAGCATATTTACGCATGGTCTTTAAAATAAATTTCCTGAGTAGTTGCTCGACATTATAATTTTAAGAAATGGGAATAAATTTTAGAGAAGCTTTCTAATCATTTATTTAGAGCATTAATTTTTACATATATTTTTCTTTATCTAAAAAGCTAGAGATATTAAATTTTAACCCGAGATAGCAATAACTATTGGTCGCTTTGTCAGATTTGAGTAGAAAAATATATATCAGCTGGACTCCTTGGATGCGCCCGTGGTTTTGGAACTCTTTGTCTTTCGTTCCCATCACACCACCAACCACATCTTCGATTATATATTATACATCGGCGCACGTTGTGTATAAAACGTGAATATTAATAAGTTTACACATTATGTTTTCTATAACTTTTTTTTGAACATTTAATAGAAATAAACAAATAAATAAACTGAATTGAAAATTAGAAAAAAACCACCTGGTTTTAAGTGGAGTAGGTCTCTTGTGAGATAATCTCGTGAATCTATTTCTACGAGATGGATCAATCAAATCAATAATTAAATATAAAAGTAATATTTTTAAAATGAAAATTTGATCGGGTTGGATTCAAGATCAGTCTCACAAAATTAATACGTAGGACGATCTTACATAAGTTTTTTTTTTTGCTTTCAGTTTTATTCGATATAGAGCCCGTTTGGTATCAAAAGTTTTTTGATTAAAAAAGTGCTTTTTTAAGTTGGCTTTTAAAAGTGTTTTTTTAAGTAAAAGTTATGTTAATATTGTGTTCGGATGAATAGATAAAAAGCACTTTTTAAATTAATAAATGTGTTTGGATACATATCATTAAAGTGCTTTTATAACTCATTAATTTAGGTTATTGAAAAAGTTAGTGGAAAAAGCTCTAAAATAGAGCTTTTAAAAAAGCTCTATTTTCAACTTAAATAAGTGCTTTTTTAAGCACTAGAAGCCCACCCAAACAAGTTAAAAATTAAAAAAGCACTTTTTTTTTTTAAAAAAAGCATTTTTTTAGTTGTAGCTTCTTATACCAAACGGGCTCATAATGTGAGTAAGAAACCATAAGATTGGACCCAATATAGTGAAATTCATTCAGAATTGTATGATAAAATGACAAATCAGTGAGACTATATTACACACGCGTGGGCGGACATACGAACATAACAATGGATTGTAATAATTCCGTCAATCAAATATTTTCATTTCACGCAACGACATCTGTGTTCAGTTTTTGAAATTAGCGACTTCATTTTTATGAATCAGTTTCTATAATGACGCTATTAGTGCGGTATTCCGCCGCTAATTTTAGTATTATATCACATTTTACATATTTTAACGACATAATACTAATCGCTAAATAAAGACAGACATTAAAGAAAATGAATTTTTATGATATAGTAAATGGATCGGATTCAAAATATAATGAATTTCAATATCAGTGCAAAATTTAAAAAGTTGCAAAGATAAATTATCCAAACATCAAAACACAATTCAAGAAACTCCATAAATATCATTAGAATATTATATAATATTCTCAGAAGAGATAAAAGTAAGTCATAATAGTTATGTTAAAAGCAACACAAATATGACAGAGTTTAGCCATATATCAACGTAAAAAAGGACCTATGAGGCACTCCTTTCCGGCTCCGCTTCCGGTAACTTCCATTATGGGGTTCCCTTGCCACCGCTGCAACTGCATCCACCGCCACCGCTCTCCGGGAAGGCGTTTCCGCTCCAGACCCACGACGCGAAATAGTAACGTCCCCTCCAGCATTATATGCTTCCAGCTGATCAGATAGGTCTAAAATTAAAGAATTTGACAACTATCATATTATTATTATTACTACAAAAAAAATAAATACCTTGCAAGTTATAGAGCAGAAACGAAAGCGTCCGGGCTCAGTCAACTTTCTCCGGCAAACACTGCAAGCTCCATCCCTTCCGATAAGTGAACCAGACCCATTATGTGGGAGTGGAGTCAAAGATACCACCCATTTCTTGTTGCATTTATATGGCTACAAATTACGAGAAAAAAAATAAAATTAACTATATAATATTAGCGAAAAATATAATTTTAAACTTTTGAATAAGTTGTTTTTATGCGGTCCTCAATGATACACACCCTAAGAAACTTTTCAGGAAGTCACTCATCTCAGAATTGACCCAAGTCAATTTTTCAGGAGCTCATCACATAAGAACTTCATAGTTAAGCGTACTTGATTTAAGTCAATTCTGGAAAGTGTTGACAAAGAAATGATGACAACACATGAAATGCATTAAATTCAATGGTTGGATGCCATCATTATTGAGCGCAATGATTAGGTAGCTTTGTGTATCAAATTTGACAACGGAAGCATTCAGATGGGAAGACGCATTTTCATACTGATGAGGAGTTCTATAAATAGATCTCCCTCTTCTCGTTCAGAAATCATCTCTTCGAGTCCTCTCATCTTATAGCATTTGAATGATTAATTCTATAATATTTGTGAGACGTTTGTTCTCCTGTATAAAGAGAGTGTGTGTTCTATTTAGAAACACAGTGAATGATTGTACACCATAAAATATTATAGTGGAATTCTTTTCATTTTGTGCGTGATTTTTTAACCCTAATAATTTTTAGAGGTTTTACACGTAAATCTCGGTGTCCAGTTTTATACTTTATTTTTATATTATTATCTCAAGTTACTACTCGTTGAACCAACACGAAGTTTTCTAGGGTACGTGTGAATGAGGACATAAACACGTTGGAAAAACCCTCCTTTATATGGTGGCCGGTAATAGTCGTTGTATCTGGGACATTACAATATAGAGGTAAATACCTGAATTCTTGTACAATTGATATAATTGTTCATTTGATCGAGCAGGACGACGTCCTTGTAGACATGCCGGTAGATCGTGAGCAAGTCGTGCTCTTCGTGATGGTCGGATTTTACGCAAAACTTGCAAATGGTGGCGTCGCAAGTGATGCAATACCTGTTCAGGTCATTCCTTTGGGTTTCATGGTATCGACATTTATCGAAGAATGTCTTTGATAGAAAGCCGTAGAGCCATTGTGGCACATCGTTGTTACGTTCAATGGCTTTCTCAACCTATAAAAAGAAATAATCAACGTTGATTTAAATGCTAAAATTTAACAGATCAACATTTCTCATAATTTATTTTTCGTCGTTAGATTTATTTATTCACAATATAATTATAAAAGTACTTTGATAAAATAAATATAATTGCAATCCAAAATGTGCATCCGAAATTATTTCAAAATCATATTTGTTGAGGAATTTCAAGAAATATGGTTAAAAAGAATGCGTGAATTTCTAGACGAACACAAGAGTTATAACAAGCATAGAAGATTTATTGTCTTTTTAACATATAGTTAGCTGGTGTCGCAAAAAGTGTTGAAAAACTTGATTCTAACACGAGTATTACGAAAACAATCACGATAATAATTTAGAAAATGTCAGGAACCAAAAATTAATAAAGTGATCCAATGATTTGTTTGAGTAACTTAATACGTTACGGTAACGATTCGCTTTATCAATACGTTTTTGTAAAAAAAAATTTGTCGATTAGTGCATAATATCTTTTTAACGTCCCCGAACGGATTTTTTTTTTCGATATTGAATCAAGAATGATTCAATAACAAAAGGCAACGTTTCGAAATTTCATGTCTCTTCTTCAAAACAAAATCATATTTATCATATATAAAATGAAAATTCCATAAAAAAAAATAACTTTTATATACCTGTTTGGCAGCTTCAGCGTTGGAGGTACTCATGATTATTAAGAAAAATGAATAAGTTTAAATCTTAGAGTATTATTGCACTGATTGAATTGGAAATTCAGACGAGTTTCTTCAAATATATATATACATCAATAGTAAATTTGATTTCTTAGTCAAGTAATCAGATACTGAAAATTTAATTCTTTTTTACTGTATTTTAAATGAATGTTGGAGTATGGTAATTAATTATAAAATCTTCCACTTTTTTTGTTTAAATTGCCCACATGATAGGATGGATGACCAAGATTTGTCCATGCATATATAAGACCACTTTTTTTTTTGAAATCGTATGTGTGACAAGATCTTATCCGTTGAAATGAAGTGAGTGTAGTGCTCACATAGATAGGATCTCATCTACCAAGGAAGGTTGAGTTCAATCTACCGTCAATGTATGAAACATTTATTGTCACATGTGAGGTCTACGATCTTTTATGTGGACGTATATATAAAGATGAATGTGAATCAATATATACATCCTTAAAGCATTGCTCCAAGGATAACATCTCATTAACCCTGGATGGAAAAAAATCACATGATTAGAGGACGATCGCGACAATAATCACAATTTTCAAAGTTTAAAATTATAATTTAGCTAATATATGAGCTCGTTTTTCGCGAAATTTCAAGCTCGTCTGTTCGCGGGAAATCTTGAATTAGCTTTCTTTTCTTTTTTTCCTTTCTTTTTACCTTTTTTTAATTATCACTTATGGCTTACTTTTAGAAAACTTCATTTCATAGATTGTGGAAATTTGCTTTAACTAAGAGCTTACCCAAATTTTATTTCAATAATCTTGAAAAGGCGTAGGGTGAAAATAAATCACTTGAAACTTTTGTTTCACCACAATGAGACAATCTTTTGAGGGATTCTTTATTAATTGTTCACTTTAATGTGATTGGTAAGAAAAATTAATTGTAAAATAAAATATTATAGTGATGCATTGCATTTGCCTCGAAACCAAAACGTTTGAGTGTAAATTGTCTATATATTATTTGAAAGTATAATTTATTAGAGAAATTCAAAAGCTAACGTGAAATAATATTATTTGAAAGAGTGATTAAATTTCCATTTTTATTCAACAAAAATATGTTATTTATAGAGTTTGCGAGGTTTATATTTTATTTGGAAAAGAATGGTAACATTAATAAAATTGTTTTTTATAAAGCGATGATGACTAGAAAATAATACGTGATAAGAGATTAGATCAAAACATTTTGATTCGATGACGTATATTAATTTACATTATTTTAAGCGTGTAACGTCGCAAAAGCATCCATCCTACCATCTTTGACGAAGAGCTTAGATACGGATAGACTTTAATACATAAAAACATATATCAGAATGTATAGATAAAAAAAATACCTAAAATTAGGAAATATATGAGAATAAGCAGTTAATATAAATTTAAAATACTTATAGGCGAAAGAATTGTTTTTTACATAGTGAAGAAATATTAATTAAATATGTAAAAATTATGAATGATAATGAAACGTCAATTACACGTTTTTCTTAAAAATTACTAGAATTTTTAATTTTTTTAAAATTATTTCTAATAATTCGGCCGATACATCTACATATATAAATAAAATGTTTTGACACCATTTAAAAATAATTCAACCAACTATTATTTGAAAATCCAAAATAAAGTAATTCAAAACATAAAGTCGTAAAACATCAATCATCCTAAACAAACATTATTCTTAAAATTAACTTAATTCTAACATCCTCTCAAAAACCTCTCAAAAGTATCAAAATCATAAAATCTTTAACGTAAACTTAAATCATAAACATAGTTTTATTTGAGGAAGCGACAGTCCTCGGGTTGTGTGCATCTTCAGTCCAGCAAGATCAACCATCAAGACCTCCAGTAGCATCAATATCATGCTCGCCTGCATCGATCACAACTAGTGATTCTATTGACTCCGCAAACCTTAATCATGATAACAAGTAATACATATACAATCACAAGCAACCGTAAAAATACTTTTACTTGAAATAACTTTCACGAACATGCATAAACCTAAACATTTTTCATTTCATCATATACATTTTCTTTTTCATCATATACGTATATGGTTTCTTTTTATTGAATTCGGATCGTTAATTGTGACTTTCGTATCAGCTGAAGGTCGATAGATCCATCTACGTGTAACCACAGTACTGGGCGGCGGAGACATCAACGACACTCTCACCCGTCAACTGAGACTTGGCCTTATATATCATCATAATCATTGTATTAGTTACAATTTCTTCCCCTCCTTCAATTTTTTGTATTTTCATCACTTATAAAAATTCAAACATATAATAATTGTTTTTCTTTTAAACCAAGCATGCAAAATATCTTTTAGCATTATCGTTTCATCATAAAATTCAACAAACATTTAAAATAAGCATATTATCATTATTGACGTCTAACATTTTTTGGTGTAAAATGACCGTTTTACACCTAGTAGCATATTTTTTTGTATTTATCCTTAGACCTCGGAACGACGTCCCAAATTATCCCAAACTTATCCTAATACTTTAAAACACTCCCATAAATATTTCTTAGGCGTAAACTTCAGCTTTTCGATGGGTTTCTCGATTCGTTTTTAAACTTAGACATACATCCAGTTTTGACTCGTATGGACTCGAAACTTGACCGAACTTGAACCAAAGCTTCCTAACACATAATTAAACCATATTCAATCCAATTCAAGCCAATCAAGACCCTTGAACAAGCCAAGGAAACTACTGAATTTTTCTGCACATGGACTCCTAGTTCTAGTGTGATTCAATCCTATGCTATTTCGATTCCAGCTTTTAACCACTCGGTCCAGGCCCTGGTCAACCCTCCCAGGACTCTAACCGAACCCTCTAGAACCCTATTAGACCAGCCCCTTAATGCATGCACGTAAACGTGCAGGTTCCTTCCCCAAGTCTCGGCGGCTCAAACCCGATCACACATGCACATGCGTGCCACTTGCCTTCAAGCAATCTCCTAGCCTTCGAAACACCCCTTGTGCAGCCACCCTAAGACCAAAATACAGCCCTCGTAGGACTCCTAGCCATGCCCTAACAGCAGCTACATCTGTGGCTCACCAAGGAGACCCTAGCCGAAGAGTCCCAACCCTCTAGGACTCTCAATTTCGTTTCTTACGATGCATGATCATGTCCAGCCTTGTGCAACCATTTCTAGCCTTCTAAACCATATGAAATTCATCTCTTTTTATTTCCCTATCATGGCAGCCCCTTTATGCACCATTAACAAGAGTTTTGGATCATTAAAACATGAGTTTTTGGCCATGACAAGTCAAAAAACGAAAATAAAATATGTGCATCATGTTTTTCATGCAAGGATAATTAAATACAAATAATATGGTGTGAAAGATATTTGAAAAAAAGTTAAGGCATGCCTTTGCGTATTTTACGCACGACAATTAAGTTGAGATGCAAAGAATGACGACGAATGGAACTCATGCTTGCTTTTCTCTCAAAGGCATGCGTTTCCTCCTCAAACACACGTGTGTTGTGTGCTGTTCTGATGGAGAGAGTCCTTGTGTGTATGTGAGGGGAGAGGCATGAGTTTTTGAGGTTTTGTTTTAGGTGTTTAGGACTTTTTATTTTAATTAAACTCAAGTACAAGCATAGGCCCATTAATCAAGGTATAATAGGCCCACTAAGCCCATTAAGAAATATTTAAATATTTTGCTTAAGAAAAGTTCGTGAAAATATTAACAGAGTTCTTAAAAAGTTCATATTTTCGTTGAAAATCGAATACCATTTGAAATACTATTCGACGTATAAAATCATCACAAAACACCTCATTTTCGAAAGTTCCATTTAAATACACCACACTTAAAACAATTAAAAATAATTGTTTAATAAAAATATTTTCCCGTAAATGGTCACCGGTATCCGTTCCTCGATCGTGTCTCGAATAACCTTTAAAAACACCGTTTTATGTACTCTAAAATAAAACTACATTTTAAACATGTCTACCATAATAAATTCATGCAATTAAAACAAATTAATTAAAATACATAAGAAATTTAATAACTTGCATGCATGTGGTTCACATGAATATTCAAATTTTGGGACGCTACAATCTACCACATTATATTGAACTTCGTCCCTGAAATTCACTTATCCTCGACAACCAAAAGTTTAGACTTAATTCTAGTATCCAATAATTCACGCTTTCGGTGCGCCGCTCTGAAAAGAAGTTTTAGAATGTCCTTATTTCTCCTCAATCTTAATAAAATTTGCCTTCAAGATCATCGTTTGCAAACCGAAAATTACAACAACCTATGGTGACTTAGTTCTATTTTACTATAACCTCGAATTTTGACTTCTCTCACAATTCTTTATATTAGAATTGGATGACAAAACTTATCGTACCTTACTTTCTTTATACTATACCCAAGATGTTCATCAACCTATTATATTTCAACAATAAAATCCAGAAAGCATCATTTCTTAAATTTATTGAACTCAAGGTGTGCTAAGGCTTAAAATCCAAATATTAGTATTTATGCATTTCAACTTAAGACATCTTAGCACCAAAATTTACCAATCGATTTCTGTTGGAAACTTAATTTCGGTTGTTTGAAAAACTAATTTATTAATTAATTGGACAAACTGATCTACTTAAATCAAATGACATTTGCCCAACTGAAGATTAATGCGCAGTTTATCAAAGGTAAATAAAACCAGCTGAACTGGACTTACGAAGACAACTGACTGATCAGTTGGAAACTGATCAGTTGATATATTCAGTTTGAGCTTACCAGCGAATCAGCAGATCATTCAGCAGTACACGTCATCAGTTGTTGAAAAGGACATTCAACCGACAACAGTAAAAAGCAGACTGCAACTTGTAGTGGAACGCCGCATTTCAGAGCTACAGTGTATGATTGTCAAAAGAATGTTGACGTGGCAATCAACAGATATAAAGATTCAAATAATATTTAATGTTACCGTTGAAGAGAAGCCTATAAATAGATGAGAGGAGCAGCTGAAGAAACAATCGATCTATCTATTCTCTTAAGCTTGATGTGACCCTGATGAATTTAGAGCTCTTATTCAAGAATCAAAATGCTCACACTTATCTGACTTATTTGTAGCATCTGAGGCTACCTTTGGAGCTTACAAGCACTAACTAGATCAGTTGTGCTATGTTCATTTGAAGAACTGTGAGATATTTAGTAAACTAAGAGTTTCAGTTTTGGCAGTGTTAAGTCCAAACCGAAGTGGGTCAGTACAAGTTTTGTATCGATCAAAGTCTTTTAGTGCATATCCTATCCTTGTAATAGAAATGGTGACGTAGGAGATATTCAAATCTCCGAACATCAATAAATCTTCTTGTTAGTACTTCAATTATTTATTCTATCTTTCAGTCAGTTTATTTCTGCAACTGTTATCAGTTAAATTGATTGTCAATGAGTGACAAGATTCTTAGTTTATGTTTGTTACAAAACGGACACTTCATTCGAAAAGACGATAAAATCGTGATTGTTTATTCAATCCCCCTTCTAAACACATTTCAACCTATCAACCAATCATAACAAGTGGTATCAAAGCAGTTGAATTTTGTCTAAGAATACTATTATTCACAAACTGATCAACATGTCTTCATTCAACAAAGTACCGATGTTTTCCAAAGAAGATTTTGACGAATGGAAAATCAGAATGCAGGCTCATTTAGCTACACAAGATGACGATATGTGGTATGTCATTACTGATGGTTTTATGAAGATCCTAAAAGCAAATACAACAGTTGTCATTACTGACGGGGCACCTCATCGCATATAAATGCCCAGAGAGGAATGGACAACTGAGGACAAGAGGAAAGACAACCTAGACAATGTGGATAAGGATATCTTATACAAAATGCTGGATAAAGTCACTTTCAGCAAAAATCAAGATGTGCAAAACTGGCAAAGAGATATGGGAGAAACTGATCCAGCTGTGTCAAGGAAACGAGCAAACAAAAGGGAACAAGCTATCAGTTGCTGTTCAGAAATTTGATAACATCAAGATAATAGCTGGTGCATCCATGCATGAATATGATGATAGGATCAGTGGTATTATCAATGAGCTGAATGTACTTGGAAATGTGTATTCAAACAAAGAAGGGGCACTGAAGGTGGTCAAAGGTCTTCCCAAAGAATGGGATGTCAAGACCATGACAATGAGAAAGTCAAAGGTTCTTAACAAGATCGAACTTCATGACTTGTTTGCTGATCTAAAGCTTACGAGTTTGAACTACAAACCAGAGAAGGAGAACATTCTACACCAACTACCACAACTTCTTTAATTGCTGTCAGACTGGAACCAATTGGTTCAGTTGACAAATCTGCTGATCAACTGAGCAATGATGTTATGTCATTGTTTGTCAATATATTGGAAAGGTTTATGAGGAGGAATCAAGGAAACTTCCAGAAGCAATATCACAAAAACCAATCTAAAGAAGAATCCTATATTTGCTACAACTGTGACAAATCTGGTCATTTCATAGCAGACTGTCCTAAGCCAAAGAAGGACAGTCGAGTATCAACTGAAAAGGGAAAGAAGCTCTATGAGCACAAAAGAAGGACCAAGGATGACAAGAAATCATTCAAAAAGAATCATGAAGTGCTTTTGGCTGAAGAAAGCAAATCTAAGTAGGCAGAAACTGACAGTGAAAAGTTAGAACCAGAAAGCCC
Source organism: Primulina eburnea (assembly GCF_022965805.1). Lineage (NCBI taxonomy): Eukaryota > Viridiplantae > Streptophyta > Magnoliopsida > Lamiales > Gesneriaceae > Primulina > Primulina eburnea. The sequence goes on from NC_133110.1 coordinate 31,994,391, forward strand.
AAACAGTTCAAGTGAAGATGAAGAGGAATTTAAGTGCTTAATGGCAGATGATGCTGAACTGAAGTCAGCAATTGAACATGTATTTGACTTTAGCTCTACTGATTTTACTCGTGAGGAACTCATTACCACATTGCATGACATGGTAAATGAGTATCACAAACTTGCTCGATCATTTGAGAAGGTTAGAACTGAGCAAACTGATCCCAATGACAACAAGACAAAAACTGATGAGTCAGGTGAACTGTTGAGTCTAAAAAGGGAGATTGCATAGCAAAAAGCTGAAATGATCGAAAATCAAGCTTTGATATGTCAGTTAAAAACAGAAATTTCAAAAAATACTGAACTGATTCAAGCTTGGAACAAGTCTTCAGTTGCATGAACTGAAATGCAGAACTCACAAAAATCAGTTGCTGATAAAACTGGTTTAGGCTTTAACAGTCATGATGAAAATTCTGAAAGTGATACAAAGCCAAGGTTGAATGAAAACAAAGGAAATTACATTACCTTTGTAAAATCAACCATGGCAAATGAATTCTCAGAACCTAGTAAACCAGCTGTTTAATTGACTGAAATTAAGAACAAAGGCAAACGGTATGGAATTGTATATAGCTCTGAGAGGTCAATTGATTCAAGAAACTGGTCACCTAAACGATTCAGTCACAAAAATCAGTACTCAAAGAATGGCTATTACAATTACTACAACTTTAAACCAGTTCAGAAACGACATCAAAAGAATAGTCAGTTGAAAAATGATACAAATCATATTGTTTCATCCTCACATCACACACATATTGCCAAAAATTCGAGAAAAACCATTGAAACACGGTAACTGGGAAATCAGTTAGATTGATTCAAGTCTGGGTTTCTAAAGAAATTAATATGGGTACCAAAATTATATAATATATGTGATTGCAGGTAACAGGAACAAACAAGGATATAGACAAGAAGAAAGAATTGACTATGATGAAACATATGCACCAGTTCCAAGACTGGAAGCAATCAGAATGTTCATTGCCTATGTATCATTCAAGAACTTTAAAGTCTACCAAATGGATGTAAAAAGTGCATTTATGAATGGTCAGTTGAAAGAAGAAGTTTATGTTGAACAACCACCAGGTTTTATCAATCACTCTTTTCCTGATTATATCTATCATTTGAACAAAGCTTTATATGGTCTTAAACAAGCTCCAAGAGCTTGGTATGAGACACTTCCAAAATTCTTAACTGATCATGATTTTACTGTTGGATCAATTGACAAGACCTTGTTCAAATTTTCTATGAATGATCACATTTTACTTGTGCAAATATATGTTGATGATATTATATTTGGGTCAACTAACCCCAAATTGTGTGAGAAATTTGTCAAGTTAATGCAAGAAAAATTTGATATGAGTATGATGAGTGAACCGACATTCTTTCTCGGACTACAATTGAAGCAAATAGAGACTGATATTCTTATCAGTCGGACCAAATACACAAAGGAATTGCTCAAGAAATTTTGCATGGAAACATGCTCAGCTGGAAGCACTCCTATGAGTTCATCAGTCAAACTGGACAATGATCAAGGAGGAATATCAGTTGAGACGACATTCTACAGAGGTTTAATATGTTCATTATTGTACCTAACTGCTAGTCGTCCTGATATTGTATTTGTTGTTTGCATGTGTGCTAGATTTCAAGCAAATCCTAAGCAATCACATTTTTCAGTTGCCAAAAGAATTTTAAAATATCTAAAAGGGACTCAAAATGTGGGATTATATTACGCTAAAGACTCTTCTTTCATTTTAGTTGGATATTCAAATGCAGATTATGCAGGATGTAAGCTAGATCGTAAAAGCACCGGTGGATCTTGTCAGTTTCTAGGAGACAGACTGATCTCATGGTTCATCAAGAAGCAAACATTCATAGATATACTTCCACAACTGAAGCATAATACCTTGTTGTAGGAAGCTGCTGTGCCCAACTACTCTGGATTTAGCAACAACTGAAAGATTATGTAGTTGATACTAAAGAATCTCCCATCTTTTGTGATAATACAAGCACGATTGCAATAACTTACAATCCAGTTCTTCACTCAAGGATCAAGCATATTGATATCAAGCATCACTTCATCAGAGATCATGCTCTGAAAAATCTATTAGACTGGAATATGCGTCAACTGAACAACAAGCTGCTGACATCTTCACCAAACCATTGCCAGAGACTAAGTTTTCTCACTTTCGCAATATACTTGGTTTAATTGATTTATCTTTGTTGAAACTAAGTTTCGGCATTTGACAAATTGCGAACCAACTGATTATGAAAATAACTGAATACGAGAAAACTGAACTACGCAACTGAATGCGCAGCTAAATATCAGCAGTTGCATTCCTTACCAACTGATCTCTCAACTGTACACGTCATCAGTTGAGAACGACAAACGAAAAATAGTACAATAGACTGCAACTAGTAGTGGAACGCCGCATTTCAGAGTTTGCAGTGTACGAATGTCAGAGAATATCGACGTGGCAATCAACAGATATAAAGATTCAAATGATATTTAATATTACCGTTGAAAGGGAAGCCTATAAATAGGGGAAAAGGGCAGCTGAGAAGAAAAACACGCGAACTACTATTCTATTCAAACTTGATGTTACTCTGCTAAAATCACAACTCGCATTCAGATATCAAGAGCTCACTCTTATCAGATTTATCAGTAGCAATCAAGGCTATTTTTGCGAGTTTGCTAACACTTGGAAATCTTTGTTAAGATTCATTCAGTTGTGCTATATTCAGTCACGTACTGTAAACGTTATTGTGAACTAAGAGCTTCAGTTTGGCAGTGTTAATTCCAAACTGAAGTGGGTCAGTACAACATGTGTATTCGATCAAAGTGTTTTAGTGAAAATCCTATCTTCGTGATAGAAGATGTGACGTAGGAGTTATTCTATTCTCCGAACATCCAGAAACATATCATGTGCTTTTTATTTCAGTTACTATCAGTTATTCTATCTTTCAGTCTGTTTACTTCTGCAACTGTTTATTAGTTAAACTGATTGTTATCCACTGACGAGATACCGAGTGTCGGTTTGTCATTAAACTGAACCCTTTATTCGAAAAGAATTTATTATCAGTGATTGTTTTATTCAACCCCCCTTCTAAACACTTATTATCTACTAACCGATCCTTTCAATCTTAATCAGTTTTATTGCTGCTTTGTCAATTACTATTCATTCAATTTGTCATTTAACTGTTTATCAGCTGATGTCAGTTAGTCATTTATCAGTTATGATATTCAGTTCGTCAACTGATGTCAGTGAGTCATTTATCAGTTATTTTATTTAGTTAATTAATTATTTATCAACTGATGAAAGTTTAGTTTTTGCAGAAAGTATAGAGACAACAGAAATAATACAAATCAGATTGTATTAAGAATAAAATTGAAACCATACAACATCATCCAGTTATCTTCCTACAGCTTCTTGCCAATCATTTAACCAATTTATCAGTTCTTGGCAATGCAGTTCTCTGAAGAACTCGGAAGTAGAGATCTTCTCAAGCTGATGTCATTCTTTCCACAGGAGCACATGCAACAGAACTACATCAGTGACTAGCTGTGAAACGTGACAGACATTAAAACTCCTGAAGTACTTTCTTGCTACAGCTCTCTGAGTGGTAGTAGGAACTGAACCGTGTCGTCGAATAGACTGGAGATCTTGAACTTTAATCCAAGAAGACATGACCTTCATCCAGATATATTCTTCGATGTCTTCCTTCACAACCTCCAGTTGAGAGAGTGTCCTTTGTGTCACTAAATGATGTGTACTGCTGCAGGCATCTGAAATTCTTGAACGAGACAAACTAGACATATTGAATTGTTGTTATCTAACATTGTTTTTATCTTACTTATAGACATGTCTCATTTAATATTGAAGAAGATTAAGAGACTCAAGTCAATTGAAACGTCTTTTGACTAACACAGACTGAGTTTTTCTTACTCTTTCTTTTTATAATATGCATTTATCAAGGGAGAATATCGATTTGAAAAGTTAACTGAGAAGACAATAGTCAGTTGGTCTTCAATCGAACTGACTGAATTCTCCACTGGTCATTAAGTTGCTGATCTAACTAATCTTCTCCTATAAGTTAACTGATAAATCAAATAATATTCTATATTAAATGATGTGACTGTTTGTCGAAGCATTAAATGTTGTCTTTCAATGAATAGTATTTTGGAACGTGGACCCACGTAATCCATTAATACTCTACACACGTTTTTACCACACGAACACACGTTTTTAATTCAATTTTCCTGGACTGACACGTGTCCAAAAATTTGAAGAGTCACTTACATTATACTATACCCGCTCCAATTCAGTTTTTCTCCTTACGCTTACTAAAAATTTATAGATCAAAAAAAATTCAAGCCTTTCTTTGTCGCAGCAAAATATTCAATCAAATGGCTAATCAAATCCCAGCACATATCATGAACGCTATGGAAATCGATTTTAAATAATTTATGACTGTGGCGGATGAATCTGTGAAGAACATATTCATCAAATTGGAAGAAGCCGGATTGAAACAATTTCTTGGATTATCTTCCCAAGAAATCTATGTCAAAGAGGTTCAAGAACTCTATGCCAACAGATATGTCACTACAACTGGCACTATCGCGTCTGCTGTAAATGGTCAATTGCTGATCATTATGGGGGAGTCCTTCTGCAACCTTTTCCAACTGCCTACTGATGAGCTAGTCAACTTTTCTGAAGTGAAGGCATCTGATATTGAGGAGATGCAATCCACTTTATCTGCTGATGGTCGGAAAATCGAGATTTCCAATCCAAAGAAGGAATTGAAGCCAAAAGTACAACTGCTGACAGATATTGTAGCCAAGGGGCTTTTGGCAAAGGCTAGATCCTTTGCAACACTTACTCTCGAGAAGTTTCGGGCCATGACTACTATTATGGCTGGACAAAAACTGAACAGGAAGAATATTATTTTCAACATTCTAAGGAATATGTTTCAGTCGTCCAAGCAATCGAAAGGCTATGCAGTGCAGCTCAGCCATGTGCTGAAAGTAAAAGGGATGGTGACTGATGATTTTGAGAAGTCATCAAAAATGAAAATCTTTAATGCCAAGAATGTTCAGCCACCGAATCCAAAATTGGACATGCTCCCTTGGTAGTTCTTAAAGGTCAAGAAGGAGATTGGGATGCAGGAGGCTCCCAAGTCAGTGCTGAAAAATAAGATAATCAAGTGCAAACTGATTGTCACTGAAACTGATTCTGATATGACTCCTTCTCCTAAAGTCATCAAGAAACCAAAGACCTTGAATACCAAGCATGCTGCTGCAGTTGGGACAATCCCAACTGAATGAATGATGCAGTCAGGGGCTCAACAGCCTATCAAGGTTGTTCCACTGAAAGCTGTTCCAATTGAAACCTTAACTGAGGATCAGTTGCCTCTATCTACCATTCTATCGAAGAAAAAAGTCACTGAATCTGGTGACAAGAAGAAGCTTTCTGGATTTAAGGCTCCATTGATCACTATTGCTGGTTATACCTCTCTACCTACTGCAAGACCAAAGGGAGTAGTGATCAGAGAAAAGATTGATGCAACTACATCAGGGTTGAGAATTCCGCATGCCCTGACTGACTCGAAAGGGAAGAGGAAGATGCAAGAAGAACCAAGGCCAACCAATGCCATTCAAATGCATATTGATCTTATTTGGTAGGATATTAATGAGTTTGCAGAGAACAATCATTAGGGCTACAATGAATGGGTTAAGTTCAGAACAGAAGTCTTTGCCAAACAACTTCAGAAGAAATCTAAACTAAAGAAATTTATTGATCCAGAGACTGTTGTTCTGAGGGTAGTCAAGGCTTCTACAATTGTTCAGGCTCTGGAGCGCAAGAATTATTTCTTCAATCAACTAAGAGCAAAGAAGCTGCAAAAGATAGTGGCTGAACTGCGACTAAATTTTGATCCGACCAGTCCAACTGCATTCAATGATACAACTATGCACAATCAACTGGAATCGGATCTTATCTCGTTGCAGATGGAAATAAAAAACTGGGAAATGGGTCAAGAACTGATCATTCCAGCGGCCTCCCAAGAATTATCATCAGACAATCATGCTGAACAGTCAGTTCAAGAACCATCCAAAGACTCAGCTGCTAAACCTACTCAACCTACACCATCTTCAACTGCTGATCCAACGCCTTATTCAGAAGCTGAGTTATCATTGGCCAATCCTGATGAGGTCATCAAATCAGTCATTTCTGATATTAAGTTAGAAACATCAAGATCGCTTGAAGATGTTGTCTTAACTAAAGAACCAGCTGAACAAGATGTTAGTTTTGAAGAACTAGCTGAGAAGGCAAATTTTGACCAAACTGAAGAGCCAGTTCAGGCAGTTGATATGACTGAACAGGTAGTTTTGGAACCAACTGAAGAGGCTCAGCTGCACTCAGTATCAACTGAAGAAGTGTCAGCTGAAGAGCCAGTTGTTCAACCAACTGAAGAACCAGTTCTGGAACCAACTGAAGAACCTTCAACTACCTTTGTTATCCCGACTGTCTCTTCTCCTCCCCAGGCACTTACAACTGCAGGTATTTCAGAAATAGTGACGCATGAAACAGTACCAACTGACGGTGAGATAGTTGTTTTCACTCAACAGAAAGGGATCAGATTCCAGAAACTTCTAGAGCCATGTCTCCTGGGATCTCATACACTGATGCCCTATTTGAAGAACTTCAAACTATTCAGTCCAACCTCGTCAATATGATGAACGCAATTTCTGCAATTAAGTCAACTCAACTTGCACACACTTTGAAGCTCAACTCGAACAATGAGTTTACATCGAACAATCTGAAACAAATCAATCAAAGTGTGATTTCTCGATTTCTCCATATGGAAAAAATCAAGAAAGATAGGCTGTCGACTGAATCTCACTTCCAAACTCAAGATTTAGTTGGCAGACGATTTGATTTTTTGAAAAATACAGTCACTAAAAGGATTGATATGATGCAGAACATTGTGATGAATGCCGCATCAGATAGTGCAGCAGATGTTCGAATATTATCAAAGAAAGTTGATGTGCTTGACAAAAAGGGAGAAATTATAGAGACAGAATAAGACAAATGGAAGAAGAAGTAATGAAGATCAACTGACTTCACTTAGTGATTGAAGACTATAGAAGAAATTATTTATTCTTTATTCTTTGTACGAATCTATACATAGATTAGTTACTGAGTTTCTTACATTAGAAGAATTATTTTATCTGCAATAAATTCGAAGAATTTTTTTTAGTTCAGTTGATCAGTTCATACTTTACAAGTTTTGTCAAACACCAAAAAAGAGGAAATTATTGAAAATTTAATTTCAGTTTTTTGACAAACTAAATGACTAATTAATTGGACTAACTGATCTACTTAAATCAACTGACAGTTACTTAACTGAAGATTAATGCGCAGGTTATCAAAGGCAATTGAAACCAGCTAAACTGGACTTACGAAAACAACTAACTGGTCAGTTGGAAACTAATTAGTTGATATATTCGGTTGTGAGCTTACCAGCGAATCAGCTGATCATTCAGCAGTACATGTCATCAGTTGTTGAAAAGGACATTCAACTGACAACAGTAAAAAGCAGACTGCAACTCGTAGTGGAACGCCGCATTTTCAGAGCTACAGTGTACGTCTGTCAGAAGAATGTTGACGTGACAATCAACGGATATAAAGATTCAAATAATATTTAATGTTACCGTTGAAGAGAAGCCTATAAATAGGTGAGAGGAGCAGCTGAAGAAACAATCAATCTATCTATTCTCTTAAGCTTGTTGTTACCCTGATGAATTTAGAGCTCTTATTCAAGAATCAAAATGCTCACACTTATCTGATTTATTTGTAGCATCTGAGGCTACCTTTGGAGCTTACAAGCACATTTATTGTTTATTTGATCTTAACTAGATCCGTTGTGCTAAGTTCAGTCAAAGAATTGTAAGATATTTAGTAAACTAAGAGTTTCAGTTTTGACAGTGTTAAGTCCAAACTCAAGTGTGTCTGTACACGTTTTGTATCGATCAAAGTCTTTTAGTGCATATCCTATTCTTGTGATAGAAAGGGTGACGTAGGAGTTATTCAAATCTTCGAACAACAATAAATCTTCGTGGTAGTACTTCAGTTATTTATTCTATCTTTCAGTCAGTTTATTTCTGCAACTGTTATCAGTTAAACTGATTGTCATTGACTGACAAGATTCCTAGTTTCATTTTGTTACAAAACTGACACTTCATTCGAAAAGGCGATAAAATCGTGAGTGTTTATTCAACCCCCCTTCTAAACACATTTCAAACTATCAACCAATCCTAACAACTTCTATCATGGGTAATACATTTAATTGAGGGATTCTTTATTAATTGTTAACTGTAATGTGATTGGTAAGAAAAATTAATTGTAAAATAAAATATTATAGTGATGCATAGGGGTGTTCAAACTTCGGATAAAATCTAAAAAATTGAAAATCCAAATCAAACAAATCGAACACCAAACCGAACCGAAAGCCGAATTTTGTAATTCGGATATATATATTAAAACCGAAGTTTATTTGGTTCGGTTTCGGATTATATATGTCAAAACCGAAAAAACCGAAAAAACCGAAATTTCATTAAATTAGTAATTTTTTAATATGTTTATTTATATTATATATTTTGATATGATATTTAGTGAATGAAAAATCATTTTGAATAATTTTTAGTTGATTGTTGTTTGTTCAATTAATTTAGAACTTATATTTAAATATTTTACTAAGAAAACATGTAGAAAGTTAACATATTATATCTTACAATTTATTTATATTATTAATTTAAATAATTATATCAAAACTGAAATAACCGACCGAAATAACCGAACCGTTTTGGGAGAAAACCGAACCGAACCGGAGAAAAATGGTTCGGATATAGGATTATATATTTTTAAAACCGAAAACCGAAAAAACCGAAATAAAAAATCGAAAATCAAACCGAACTGACCGATAAACACCCCTAGTGATGCATTGCATTTGCCTCGAAATCAACTATATATTATTTGAAAGTATAATTTATTAGGGAAATTCAAAAGTTAACGTGAAATAAAATTATTTGAAAGAGTGATTAATTTTCCATTTTATTCAACAAAAATATGTAATTTATAGAGTTTGCTACGTTTATATTTTATTTGGAAAAGAATGGTAACATTAACAAAATTGTTTTTTTACAAAGCGATGATGACTAGAAAATAATACGTGATAAAAGATTAAATCAAAATATTTTGATAAGGTGACGTATATTAATTTAAACTATTTTAAGTGTAACGTCGCAAAAGCATCAATCATACCATATTTGACGAAGAGCTTAGACGCGTATAACGACTTTAATAGATAAAACATATACTAGAATGTATAGATAAAAAATACCTAAAATTAGGAAAATATATGAGAATAATCAGTTAATATAAATTCAAAATACTAATAGGCGAAAAAAATTGTTTTTTACATAGTGAAAAATATTAATTAAAGGGTAAATTGCTCATAAATCCCCAACACAAACTCAACTTTACCCAAACTCCCTACACCTCAAAACCTTTCTTTTAACTCCCTAATACATAAAAATGGACAAAAAATACCCTTATTCCTATTTTAAGTTTAATTGATCCTCACGCTTTCAAAATAGAATCAGAGCGAAAGGTTAATTTAATTCAAATAAAAAATTTATTATTACTAGTAACTAATTGTATGAGAAGGAGAATTTTGAAAAAATTATGAATCCGAACTTCGGTTCGAGAAAATTAATTTACAAGGAATATTCCAATATTTTGGAATATAAACAAGTACATCTAACTGTTGTTAGATATTAGAAACAGAAAGGGAAGCTACCGCACCCTCAGGTAAAATCTCAGGTAAACTTATGATTCAAACAAATAAGTTTTTGGAGATAGTTCCAGATTCCTCTAAGTTCTCTTCAGATCTTAGGGAAATTCAGAAGACAGTACAAAATTATGGCAACATGCTATATTTTGTACCGCAACGAGTTGAGAAAATTCTTGAAACCCAGGAAGAAATTCTTGGAATATTAAAGGATATTCAAACAAGAATTCAGAAACTGGAACAACAACCAAGTTCTAGTAGAAGAACTTCAGGAGGTTGGTTACCACCATCTTTTGGTACTGAACCTTTGTTACATCAACAAGGGGAGCCCAGAGTGGTGCCAAAACCTTTGACTGAAGAAGAAAAGATGCTCAATATAATCAAGTCTGTATCAGAAAAGAAATTCATCTGATGACAACCTTAGAAAGGATTGGTTTAGAGGATCTACAAGAGCTTGCGGAATCTTTCGCAAATCTCAAAGTAGTAGATCTAAGGATGAACACAACAGTAGGTGAGACACCACCTGCTATAACCTGGTCATCTTCTCAAGAACTACCCATGGAAAGTGTGGGATCTCAGAATGTAAACATGAGAGAATCTCCATCTGATTTCCATACTGATGGAGGATCACACCCAGCAGGGACAAGGGCAAGGAGAAATCAAATTCCTTTGCACCAAACACCATATGGGAAAACCTTTTTGGATCCTATACATCCTTACGGGGTTATGCTATGTATTAGACTTCAAAAACAGAGAAGATCTCATAGATGATTGGACATCTGCTATGAGAATCGCAGCAGGAACACTCGATCTCAACAAAGAAGGATTCATTAAACTTTTGGAAATGAGTCTTATGGGATCAGTAAAAATTGCTTGGGACATGACTTCATTAGACATGAAGGAATAAGTCCTAGCTGGTGAATCTCTTAGTGAGATCGCTGGAAAGATGGCTACCCTATTTAAAGCACACTTCATAGGGGTAGACTATTTCAATGGTCAAGATACAGAGAACAAGAAGTAATATACTCAAGCTCTATATAGTCTGGAATTACATGACATATGTTTGGTGGATGAATACATTATGTTATTCACTAAATATAGATGGAATTCAGGAGTCGAAGAAGATATAGTTATGCAGCTTTTCTTCGAAAAATGCCAAGCCCTTGGAGAGAAATGCTCATAAGGGAATACGTACCTGGAAACCCAGATACGTTGGCAAGAAGAGCCTCTTTTCTTAAAGGAAAGTTGGCAAAATGGTGTCACATGGTAGCATTACAAAAGAATTACAAACGATTAGGGGGTATCAACAAAAGAACTCATTTGTGTTGTAAAGAGAATGATCTTCCAACAATTATTGGAAGTAAACCACAAAAGCATAAGAGGAAAAGCTTATGACTCATCCTTATGCACGAAGTGGAAGAAGTTCTTGGAAACCAAGAACTGTTTGGTCTAGACAGAAAGCCAGATCTTATAAATCTGATCAAAGAAGTGGACCATCAAGGAGTAGGATATCATCCCAAGCATCGAGTACATCTCGAAGCACATGAAGAACACCTACGAAGAAAACTTTCAGAAGAGCTCATACTCGAACAAATGAAAGTTTCAAGGATTGTAATTGCTGGACATGTGGAGCAAGAGGTCATATCTCGACCAACTGTCCAGAAAATGACAAAAGAGGTATTAAACGCTTCGATCTGACCCCGGATATTGAGGAAGCAGTTTACTACCAAGATCTTATTCAAGTATACCGATTTGAGGATATTGCCTCAGATGAAAGTATATATGAAGAAGAAGTCTTAAGTCAGGAAGAATCTGATGGAACAGAATCGGAATCTGACTGAAGACGAGGTGTTTCGACACGAAACACACGAAGACCTGTCTAGATTTTTCAGCCAGACTACAATATCTCATAACATGGTTCAAAGAATCATGAGAGAAAATCCGAGTCTACAGAGATATCAAGGTTTCTCTGCAGGACAGGTAGAAAAATTCTTAGGAAGTCTTGGCCTAAGAAACAGAAAGCATCATTTAATCTATAAAGTTTCTAGAAGGGAAATGGCAATCCCGATGGAACTTACAGGAAATAGAATGGAGATGCAGTTATTTCCTTCCGAAGAAATTAAGGAGGAATTACAAAAACTCGAGATAGAGGTAGCAAGGACCATGTCCTGGATTCATATCGGAGCAATCCAGATTATGATAAAGGCTACTTTCAAAGAGGGAATAGATTCACCTATTGATATTGCTATATGTGATAAAAGAATGGGGAATCTACAAGATTCAGTACTGGGAACAATCTCAGGAAATCTCTGTGCAGGAAAGATTGTAGGAGTAATCTATCCAAGGATAGCCTACAACCTGGCAGATCGAGATTTCAGCCGAGCCTTGACATTACATCAGAACTTCAAAAAAAAAAGGTTGATGAAAGAAGGTAATAGACCATATTCTATTACCTATCAAATTTCATATTCTCTATCTAATACACATCATTCTGAACTGTTTATTGAAATCCCTGAAATATTTGGAAAAGTGGCTCAGGCAGTTTATCCAGAACGAGTTGAGTTTCCTTTAATACAGGAAACAGATATCCAAATACAAGACAAACCGATTCTACAAAGGAATCAAAGTCTTAGATTGGAATCAAGAAAACTATCTTTTCAGGGAGATAGAACAACAAGTTACAGGTGGGGAAAAATTCCTGTCGTATAAACCCAACAAGAGCCAAAAAGTTTTTCTACAATGGGAAAACTTAGATGCCCAGAAGGTTGGAAGGAAGTAGAAATAGTATTTGACATTACAAAACAAAGGAATCAATTTCCTTGTAATTCAATATACTATTTGGAATAACCGATGATAGGAACTTACCAAAGACTGATTAATATCGGAGAATTGGAGGTTCACATTAAAGGAATTCCAGGGAAAAAATCAGATCGACTGATTCTTGGACTAGAGTTTCTTGAGGAACACAAACCTTGGAAACGTCTAAAGTATGGAATGAAGTTTATGGCAGAGGATAAAATATGGAAAATCCAATGACCACAAGTCCATTTTCCATATACATTCCAGTAGGAATGTTGTATGAACAATATAACACAGAATACTTTGCTACTTATATTGATTCAGGTGCTGGAATATGTACAGCAAAACGAGGAGTTTTTCCAAACAATTTGGAAGAAGAATTACCCAAGATTGCTGGAAGAGATTTTTCCAGACGAATCTTAATTCTATGTAAAGGAATTAAGATGACTGAAATTATGATTGAAGGTGCTGGACAAACACCTTTGTACAAGGTAAAGACACCACCAATTTATTTTCATGATACATGAGCTGACATATTGTTAGGAAATAATTTCCTACAGATGTTCAAGTCACATACTCAAGAAAATGAGACTAAAATATTAGTGTTCACAACACCTTGTGATCACAAAATCATAGTCCAGAGACTACGAGAAGCATTTTATAGAAAATTGCCGATCCAATTTCGCAGCAAGCGTGGTGATTCAGGACAACTTTTGAACCCAAAAATGAAGGATTCTAGACGGTTTGGAGAAACAATGCTCCGGTTAAGAGCAGATCAAGTACTCCAACCAGAAGATATAGAATGCCTTAAGATAACTCTACTAACAAATAAAGTAGAGTTCGAATCTAAGGTATCATTGGAAGATGTCAAGAAGAGGATCAAATAAAATTACAATGAAGATCCCTTGGCATGGTGGGACAGAAATCAACTCAAAGCTTGCCTTAATATTAAGGAAGGCAAAAATATGAATTTGTCCGTTGCAAGCCTATCCCAATGAATATCATTGATCAAAGGGATATGCAGATTATAATCAAGGAACATTTAGACCTTGGTTTAATCAAAGCAGGTATGTCACCATATAGCAGTCCAGGTTTCCTGGTAAGAAACCATGGTGAGATAAAACGAGGAAAACCCAGATTGGTTACTAATTATCAAGAAAATAATAAAATTCTGGAGTTTGATGGGTATTTTATACCAAGCAGAGAACATCTAATTAGTTGCATACGCAATGCAAAGATACTCTCTAAATTTGATTGTAAGTCCGGATTTTATCAGATTCGGATGGAGGAAGGAAGCAATAAATTAACAGCTTTCTCCACACCTCAAGGACATTATATTTGGGAAGTGTTACCAATGGGACTGGCTAATTCACCCCAGATATTTCAAAGGAAAATGGATAATCTTTTTAAAGATTATTTAGTTATGTTTGTTTATATTGATGATGTTCTAATAGCATCTAAAGATATGAATGAACATGTTAAGCATTTGGAGATTTTCTCTAATGTTTGTAAGAAAGACGGACTGGTTTTATCTGAAAAGAAAGCAGTCATTGCTATAAGAAAGATTGAATTCCTCAGAATTGAAATCGATGAGTCAGGAATAATTCTGCAAGACCACATAGTTGAAAAGGTGCAGAATTTTCCAGAAAGTCTCAAAGACAAGAAACAACTTCAAAGTTTTTTAGGATTTGTTAATTTTGCTGGGATGTTTATCAAAAACCTAGCAAAACACAGGAAGGTGTTCAGTCCATTATTGAAAAAAGATGCAAGATTTATATGGACAAAAGAACACACAGAATGACTTATCCATTTAAAGAAGGTTTGTAAAAATTTTCCAAAAATAGTTATTCCTCAAGACGAAGATGATCTGGTATTATATACCGATGCAAGTGATCATTGGTGGGCAGCAGTGCTTACTAAGCGCACACCAGATGGAGAACAACCATGTAGATATCGTAGTGGGTTATTCTCAGATGCAGAAGTCATCAGATGGCATATCAACGAGAAAAAATTTTATGCAGTTAAAAGGGCTTTTGAAAAATGGCCATTATTCTTACTTGCAAAGAAATTCACTTTGAAAGTTGATAAAACACAGGTGAAAGCTCTCTTAAGGAATAGAATTGAATCTAAACCTGAGAAAGCCAGATTATTAAGATGGCAATCATTATGTCAGAATTATATTTTTGATATTATAATAATAAATTCTCATGAAAATATTCTTGCAGATTTTTTGAGAAGATATGGACGTCATTGACATTGATGCTATTATCAAGATGCAGAGACATATGAGGGAACACCTTGAAATGCTTCAAACCGAGTTCAACAAGTTGGCTGTTAACGCAGAAGTTGCGGGAAGGCTACAACAAGCTGATAAGAGAATTGTCTCTGATCGAATTATAGGTTGTTTGCAGGCATATACTCAGTTATGGTCTGTAATGCAAAGGCCTATCCTCCAAGGCATTGAGAAGCCATTGGTTTCCCAAATGGAGAGTTTTCGAGTACAAGACTCTATACCTGTAGCGGGGGATTCAAATACCCCTTGCACAAGTGTTAAGTCGGAATCATCACCAGATGAGTCGGCTGAAACAAAAATTGAGACTCCTGGTCCTTATCTTGAGTCATCAAGTCAACTCTTCACCTCGAGGATGGAAGAGGGAGAGATCAACCTTAGGCCTCGTACTGACAAAGGCAAATCTAAGGTAGGTATTAATGAAGTTGCAATTTCTCCATTTCAGGTTTACCAACAGAACTGGGAGAAATTAAAAACAAGAATTGGCATTAACCCAGCCATCAATAGGGTTGATGTTTCAGGGATATATCCTAGGGTATGGATGAAACCTAATTCCTATCATAAGGAGGTCAAAGCTTGGTATGAATTCGGGTCTCTTGTCTCAGTTTATACTACATCACCCAGCTTTCCGGAAATCTCAGGTTTACCAAAGTGGATCCAGGAAGCTGTTCACGAGACTTGGGCGAATAATGATTATTTGTCTAGAGGAGATGTTTTGGAGCTATACTTTTTCAGTGCAGCACCAGAACCAGCAGGGAAAGGTTCTCACGAAGCCTTTCATTTCATCAAGTTAAGGAGGCCATATTCAAATATTCAAAAATTTATCAAGGATCCTCCAACAGAAGAAACACCCCTGGTTGCTTCAATTACTGAAGATGATATTTCTACCAGAAGAGCTTGGGGTTTATGGGTCTGTCTCACTGAGATGGACAAAGTCAAGTTTCCGTTCAAATTTTATAATCATTCAGTGAACGGATCATTCCTGTTAAATACCATGACAGGAAAAACAACAAGTTTTGCAGAAGATTTATTCGAGAAAAAGAGAAATCTTTTGTGGAACAGCAAGCTGCCGGCCAGTAAAGAAACTCGCCGAAAATTCTGTAACATGGCACACATAGGAAGATGGTCAGAAAACATCTGCCTTGAATGCCAAAACCAGAAGGAACCTGAATTCGGTAAAGGATTCAAACCGAGATCTGATCGGAAACACTTTACCGACACAAGCACAAGTGGGGATGGACCACATTCACGTTTTCCTCGAGGACACCGAAAGCCAAAGATTCCTCGACAAAATTGAATGTGGACATGTGACTAGTCCACTAACAAAAAGAAAACCCACCATGTGAGTGGAAGGACATGACACCAATAATCGGTGGAAAAGAATACAAGGACCACTAACAATAAGTGGTAAAAGACAAAAGGACATTGGATACTATATCTTTAAAAAAGACTAAAAGAATCCAATGAATAAAAGCCAAATAACCGGTCCCGAAATTTTCATCTATAAATAAAGACAGATTGGAACCAGTTAAACACACCGAAATCAAAACTAAAGATGTACCGTGTATATCTGAAAGTCTTGAAAAGAAGGATCAATTACAAGAGAAAGGAGGCGGATGCTCTTAAATGGCTAGTACAACGTTTCCAGGAAAAAAGAGACGAAATTACCGC
Source organism: Primulina eburnea (assembly GCF_022965805.1). Classification (NCBI taxonomy): domain Eukaryota; kingdom Viridiplantae; phylum Streptophyta; class Magnoliopsida; order Lamiales; family Gesneriaceae; genus Primulina; species Primulina eburnea. The sequence goes on from NC_133110.1 coordinate 32,011,033, forward strand.
AGATATCTTGTATACTCATCGTCAATGGTATCTCAAGGAGATAAAAGAAGATGAGAAGATAACTTCTAGATTAATAATCTAGAAAAAGACAGGTCATGAAGGGACCACTCAACCACTATATGGTCCCCAAGCAAGCTGTAAAGGCTGATGAAGATTTGAAGTCCGAGTTTCAAGTCCGAAGAAGCCTTCTATAAATAAAGGAGCAGAAGGAAGATGAAGGCATCGATCAACCTCTTCATTTTTCTTCAAATCATTTGTAATATTTTCTCTTTCAAGTTTATGTGTGTGGTGAGTTCAACTACTGTTAGTAGCTAAACAAGTTTCTCCTCCTCTACAGGAGATTACTATGTAATAAATAAATGTTTGTGTTTGAATAAAAAGATCTTTGCTCTTAACCCCTCTCATGTATTATTTTCAAAATTTTATATTTTACTGTACATTCTAAGGTAGGAAACGAATTAGAGTTGTGCCAAGTTCTGCTGAAGGAATCTGCTTAGTAACCATCGGTTGCGATCGCGTGGTTGGACTGTGAGAAGCAGTTCGTAAAATACGGTGGATATAACCCGGTGGTACTCCGGTCAAAGAGGTAAAATATTTAATTTATTTTCGGAAGCATGATGTACCATTATTTACAAAAGAAAAATCAATTATTCAAAATAAAGATATAAGGGTAAATTTGAAAAATTAAAAGAAATGGGGAGTTGAAACAAAGTTTTAGTGAGGTAGGAAGTAAGGCAAAAACTTGTGTGAGACGGTCTCACGGGTCATATTTTGTGAGACGGATCTTTATTTGGGTAACCCATGAAAAAGTATTACTTTTTATGCAAAAAGTATTACTTTTTGTTCTGAATATGAGTAGGATTGACCCGTCTCACAGATTGAGATCCGTGAGACGGTCTCACATGAGATCTACTCAGGAAGTAAAGAGAAAGTTAAGAATGAGTATAGAGATTTTTTGACAAGTCCCTTAATTAAACATGTAAAAATTATGAATAATAAATAATAACCCGCTGAAACATGCAATAAATGGACAAAAACTCCAAAAAAATAAATCATGAACATGAAAAAATAATAATTAAGAGGATTCAGAATGCCAGATTTTGATATAATTTCATATTTATGATTAATTTTTTTTTTATAAAAATTAAAATATGTTAATATATGGCTCGTTGCTTTGGAGTTTGAATTCCATATCGTTGATGGGATCGATAGATTGTGCAATCACTTGAGGAAATGTTGAATCTTTGCCCACCAAAAATTAAACCCATTTTCCGGCAAATCTCCTTTCCGGCGTTCGTATCATCTGCCGCCGCACTGGCGTATCCTTCGCCACCGTCATCACCTTACCTATCAAATATAGCCACTTCAATACTCAATTCCAGGACCCCAAAACAAGCGCTCGAACTCTTTGACGCGGCCTCCAGAACCATCAATCCAGCGAGGACTCTGAAACTCCACTCAGCCATTATCCATTTCTTGACCGACGCGAAACTGTATGTGAAGGCCAGATGTTTGATAAAAGACCTCATTGAGATTTTAAGAACAAACCGGAAGCCTCATAAAGTGTGTTCTTCGATTTTCAAGGCACTTGATCAGAGTCGGACTTCGGAGAACAATTTTAATGTGTTTGGAGTGTTGATAGTTGCTTTATGCGAAAAGGGTTTTGTTGATGAAGGGTATTGGGTGTACCGCAGGTTGGGCAAGCTGCCTGCTGTTCAAGTTTGTAATGCACTTTTGAATGGGATTCTGAAAACGGGCCGGGTAGAGTTCATGTGGTATGTCTATGGAGACATGGTTCTGAAAGGTGCATCCCCGAGTGAGGTGACTTATGGTATACTAATCGATGCTTCTCGTGATCGAGGGGATGTTGCGAAAGCCAAAGAGTTGTTCGATGAGATGATCCAAAAAGGGTTGAAGCCAACGGTTGTGAATTACACTACACTTATACACTGCCTATCTTTGGAGAATAAGATTTCTGAAGCAGAAAACTTTTTTCGGAGGATGCGAGAAGTTGATATTGATCCTAATGTGTACACTTACAATACTATAATGGATGGATATGCTAAGATGGTAAATGTTCAGAAAGTCCTTAAACTATATCACGAGATGCTAGATTATAAAGTTCTGCCGAATTTTGTCACCTATTGCATCATAATTGATTTATTTGCCAAAATGGGAGAACTGGTGGCTTTTAGTAGCTATTTTGTGCATATGGTGAAACTAAACGTTGTTCCTAATGTGTATATATATAACTGTATGATGGATGGATTCTGTAACGCTGGTGATCTATCTTCTGCTGAGGACATGTATCTGGAGATGGAGAAATTCGGTATTTCTCCGGATGTTTTTACGTGGGGTATACTTATTAAGGGCTACTGTGGAATTGGTAAAGTTCAAGATGCAGAGCATGTGTTTTGGAAGATGAAAAATGCAGGACTAATCGCAAATTCTGTGGTGTATAATACATTAATTGATGGATATTGTAAGAACGGAAACATGGAGAAAGCTCTGGAGATTTGTTCTCACATGGTGGCGAATAATTTGCAGCTGGATATAGTTACTTTCTGTACACTAATAGATGGATACTGCAAAGTAGGAAAGATGGATGCCGCCATGGGACTTTATTCCGAAATGGCAATCAAAGGTTACAAGCCCGATGTGGTTGCATACACTAGTTTGATTGATGGGCACTTCAAAGTTGGTAACAAAGATGCAGCTCTTAGACTGCACAAAGAAATGATAGAGTCTGGAATTGCTTCCAATGTCTTTACAGTTAGTTGTTTGATTGATGGGATGTGCAAACATGGTAGGATCAATGATGCAATCAAGATTTTCTTGGAACAATCTACAGCTGGATTCGGTGAAGAAATAGGCCAGTTTGGCAACGATAATATACGCCATAGTTCCCCAAATAATGTCATGTATTCTGCCTTGATCAATGGTTTGTGCACAGATGGTCGGATTTTTAAGGCCAGCAAGTTTTTTTCTCATCTGCGAAGAAGTGGGTTACGACCAGAAATCTCTGATTATGCTGTTATTATAAAGGGGCATTCTGTATCCAAACACATGTTTGATGTTATGATGCTGCAAGCAGACATGCTAAAGTTGGGCATGCTGCCAAATGCATTCTTATACAAGTTACTGAATAGGTGTTATCAGGGTATGGATGATTTTGCATCCGCCCTGAAGTGTCGTTATGAATTATCAAATTCTGGCCTGGATCCCACAAACGAATATGTTTTCCTTCACGTTTTGTGAACAAGAATTTTGCAGATAATAAGGATGAAATATAATAACCAGAATGGTGATCCTTCCTGATAATATTTGACTTGTATATCAATATTCATCTCATATGGTGACTGAGTTAGTGAAAGATCACCAAGAATGGTGTTTTTAGTTGCCATAGCTTTTGGTGAGAATAAAAGAATGACAAGAAAGTGAAGGAAGCAACTGAAAAACTGAGTTAATAAGTTAGAAAAAACAAAAAATCAATAACTTGGTTGAGCTCTGTTTCAGTTATATCAAGTCCTTGTTCATTTCATTTCGGTAGTATGAAATATGTAATGCGAAGAAGATAACCCGCTTGATATCTGACTAATGTATTTATACACTGCATCTTCTTCATTTGTTAAATACAGAGCTATAATGATATCTCGAGCTTCTTGAACACTCGCTGACAGAGCGCATCATGCTTTACACAAAACATTATAGTCAAAATCTTGGGGATTTCGCTTCAGTATCAAAACCAGCACGATTCTAAGCTCATCTTTTTTGAATTTTGGTCAGTTTGTATTGGGACACCCATGCCATGTAGAAATATTGAAAAAGAAATCAGGGTCGAGTGTACACGTGACGGGTTCTTGGGACAACTTATCCGATGATGCTACGGCCTCAACTAGGACTTGATAGTTTCGGAAGTATCTCCATCCAATATCACATCCAGAGAAATTTAGAAAGTTCTGAATTTTTTTGTGTAGTTCTTTAGATATACAAGTTTTGCATCTCAAAATATATTACATCAATCAACCCCACAATATTGTTAAACTAAGTCTCGTTTCACCTCTCTCTCTTGGTTACACGGATATAGGTCAAATAAACAATGATGTCTTTACAGCTTTCAGGCAAGCATTTTAGTAGATACACCGATTATGATAAATGGGAGTGTCCCTCCCGGCGTATCCGAAAACGGGAGTAAAGTATTCACACGACAACAACCAGTTTCATTCTTATAATTCAAGTTTAGACGTAATACCGATACATGATATCTACTATTGATCTTAATATAGCAACAGCGAGCACGATTCTTCGACATAACCACACATTTATTTCTGGGAACATATTCACTTCCGGCATTAACAGGTACCTGATACCATTGAGGTTAAGAATTTTTCTTGTGTTTCTTGTCCTTCCACTCTTTGATGTCAGCATCAATCTCCGCCTCGACTCTAGCACGAAACCCTGGGTATGGCTCGTATCCAAAGGAAGACTGCAGAGCCTGCAAGCAACCAAATAGTATGGAACAGTAAAATCACTTGATACCAATACAAATTCTGTGAATTTTGCAAAAGATTCAAATACAACCAATAAGTTTACCTCTAGTAATACAAAGAAAGGTGCCATGAGGAATGCTTGTGCGAGATTGTCCAGCAAAGCAGGTGCTCGCTTCTACAAATTGAGACAAAACAAAGGCATTTCTAAAAATAATTGAGGCAATTGTGAAGAAAATGCTTCATGGAGAAACAAGAAGAAAGATACACCTAGCACCCACAAGATTTAAAAAGGTTGACTCTTGGGTGTAAACCGACTATAAAATGCTTACACCTATCACCTCTCTGCAAATACCAAAACATATCGAAAAAGAATATTCGAGAGTGAAAAATCCTCAAATTTTTGTAGTTGAAAGTTTAAATTTCACAAGTTTGCTTTTCGATAATTATGATTTCATCTGATAAATTTGTGTAGTTATGACAAATCTCTAGAACGAGATTCATATAATTTTTCTCAAGGAGAATGATGGAAGCTAACGATGAATGACAAATGATCAAAACAAGTACCTCAAACACCCCGTGGCCTATGAACTGTCCAGTCCAGCACAATAATTGAGATGCCAGAACAACCTGGTTCAATGATGGTCATCATCAGCAATAATTCTGGAATAATGCATGAGGCTAAACAATAGCATCGTTCTACAGGTGACAAGTAGAGTAGGAACACGAAAAAAACATCAGAATTTCAAACAGCTCATCATAATTTTCATTAACATTTAGTAGAGATGAACAAATATAAAATTTCCGTTGTGCTGCATCAATCATTCAATCCACGTCTATTTTTGAGGGTTAAACTCTCAAAACTGCACAGTAGCAGGGGACAGAGGAAGTTCTCCCCATATAATTCAATTCATTCCTCACAAGAACTAAGATAGAAAACTTTCCAGAATTGCACTACTTGATGGAGGTGCTTAAAGCTGGGACAGTCAAGACCAGCTGGAGTCCTCTAGAAATAACTTGACCACTTCTATTACAGAGATACAAGAAACATTCAGAATACAAGTCTTTGAGTGCTGTCATAAGCAAAGAGCTACTAAATGCAGTCCAAATAAAATACTCATCCTTGTATAAAGAGAGAATACTTATCCTTGAATGAAGATTTCGTTCGCTTTATTAAGTAAGACTGAGGTAAAGGAAAGGTAGGAAAACCCGACCAAGAACGTCCCATGGTTAGCAGTTTTAAGAATAAACCAGAAAACGTTAGGCAACGTATCCAACTGAAATTAAACCCTTAAGGATTCACGTATCAAGCATGAACTACAGAATGACAAGATCAAAATTTCAACAACTTAAAACCACAAGTTTCAATTGCCAAAACACAATAAAGCCCCCCGCGTCGATATTTCCTTTTCCGTATCATACCAATACTAGGATTAAACGTCTCCATCATCACAAGCAATTGCAAACTCAGATATCTGATCATTTTTCCTTGTTCAATTAGGCTTCATGTGGAGGTTTTTTCAAACAAATAGCCCCCCTTAATTAAGAGAGTTCAACACTAATAAATCCGAATGCACAAAAATAAATGATTGAAAAGTCTTACAAAATCTAAACCCCATGATGTCAAAACACCGAAAAAAAAAAAGAAAAAAGACTTGAACTACCCTCCAAGCTAAAGAGAACCCTAGGCTATTAGCAAGAGCGCTGCTCCCAATCCAACAGAGGAAAACCAAGAACGCAGCCAAAGAACCCGCCTTTTTATCCAAACCAACATAATAAAAGGCATAGATTACAGCGAACAAGAACCCGTAATTGAAAATCAAGAAACCATCGTCCAGTGATTGAATCGCAGAGAGCTTGAACAAAGGTGGCGTGAAATGGAGAAGAACCAAAGCAGTGAACAGAATCGGCCAAACAAAAATCATATGGATGAATATATTGACGGGATTGCTGTGATAAGCTCCGTAAAATGAAAAATGCTTCTCCAAATCAAACAACCCCATCTCCGAAATGAAATTTCCTGAAATGGGATGTTGAAAGATCGGACTTTTATGAATTTATTGAGTTGCTGGAGCCCCCCGATGCTTGAAAGAAAACTCACGTTGATTTATTAAATTCTCAAAAAATACGATAAAGTTCGCGGATAGGCTGCGATTAATGAATTTGACCTATTACAAACTTCTTACAATTAATACCTAACGACTAATAAAATAGGACAGGTCTCCATTTGGTCTCCTCTTTTTAATGCCTAAGTTCTCTTTATTTCTCATTTTTTGGATTTGATCATTCCGTTAATTTTAATTGAGTGAGTCTCATGTGAGGACCGTCTTACGGATCATAATCTGTGAGACGGGTCAATCCTACCCATATTCACAATAAAAAGTAACACTCTTAGCATAAAAAGTAATACTTTTTCATGGGTGACCCAAATAAGAGATCCGTCTCACAAATACGACCCGTGAGACCGTCTCACACAAGTTTTTACCATTTTAAAGTTAAAATATGCAAAATTAACTCGTGAATTAAATCCAAAAAACAAATAAAAAATAGAAGTTCAATTCAAGATAATAGAAAAATGAGAACTAAATTGGGAATTTTCCTGCTTAAACTATAAAACAAATTTTTACAAGATTTATTTTATTTACCCTTAATTAAGATATCATGGACAGTACATTTAAAATATCTGCCTCAATAACGTATCTTTTTTTTTTTTTTTATATAATTGAGTGATATTTTATAAATAAAATTTGAGTAGGTCTCTTGTGAGACGATCTCACGATTTTTTATCTGTGAGACAGGTTTACTCTACCGATATTCATAATAAAAATTAATACTTTTAGTATAAGAAGTAATATTTTTTCATGAATGACCTAAATAAGATATCTGTCTCACAAAATACGACCCGTGAGACCATCTCACACGAGTTTTTGTCATAAAATTTATCCAATACATGAAGTACTGCTAGAAAGTAAAACTCAATAATATTGAACGAACTAATTCGACCTCAGATTCAACTGGAGAAATATTGTAACACATTGGAGTTTCCAAAATATTTTTGAAAAACTTGCCAGCTAGTTCGATTTATTAACACAAGGGACGAAAACGACCCCAACTATTTTAGATATTCCGAAGTCTCTACGGACAAATATATTGAATAAGTTGCTATAATCGATGACAAGAACATATCCGACCCATAGAGCCACTCACAACCCGGGCCCATTTAAAAAGCCCAATTTATATATTGGGAAAAAGGAAAGAATTAATACAACACAAAATGCCCACTCCACAATTTCTTTCAACTTGCGTGTTCTTCAAAAAAAAAAAAAAATCGTCTTCCCCAAAAAATTCCACCCCTCTAATTCCGAACCCTAGATCCGATATCTGAAGAAAATCCGATGGAGTATCTGTAATTTCAGACACTATATCGATCCTTGTTTGTTCCACGCAAGGATTAGCCTTCTCGAATTTCCTCCTCAGTCGCTCCTACAATGTCATGTCTCTATTGGACTCGCCATTGGATCAACCGTCATCGCTACCATCATCCTCCGCCGTGCATTTCTGTATATCAGCCGCAGCACCTCCTTGTAACGTCCCGAAAAGTTGAAGGTTCACGTGAATCATATGCATGCAAGTTATCAAATTTATTATGTATTTTAATTGAATTACTTTAATTACATAATTTTGCTTGGTTTCATGACATGAAGGATTTTCTGTCCCGATATTCGATGTCGGACCCGGAACGGATATTGGAGACGATTAAGGTGCAAAAATTTAATGTTATATTTATTTTAAGCCAAAAAAATTAGTAATTTAAATGATTTACGAATTATAATATTTAAGGTATAATTTAATTATTAGATGATTTATAAGATTTTAAGCATTTTAAAATCTTTATTTTAAAAATTTAGGAATTTAATCCTTGAATATGATGCAAAATATTTTTACAAGAAATTTTATGCCATACTTAATTTATTTAGCATTTAAATGTTTAAGTTGAATTAGGAGTTTTATGTATTTAATTATGTGATAAAGTTTAATTTATTTATCAAAAAGATACTTAATTATTTATTTAGTATTTTATTAAACCTAAACTATGATTACGTTATTTAATAGTGTATTTTATTCCACCAAAAGGTGGCAAACTCATGCACACAATACAACTCACGTGAAGGACACCTAAAACACACACTAAATACACACACTAAGTGCCTAGAGCTTTCTAGCCTTGGAATTCACACTTTTGGGTTTTTTTTATTTGATCCAACCATCACCGGTCCTTCACCAAGGACCGCACTTAGTACTATCGATTCACGCCACTTTTTCACAAAAGAAACAATTGAAACGTCCCGATCGGCCGCCGACTTCCCCGCAACGATTATCGACGATTCAAGCGTTTTAAATGAAAAGACACACATTAATTCTCTTTTTCTTATCTATCACACCATAATATATATTTGATGCATGTTTGCATGAAAATCATGTTGGTGTTGTATTTATTTTCGTTTTTATGTCAACTTATGCTTAGAACATGTGTTTTTGAAACCCAAAACTCTTCTTAATGATGCACAAAAGGGCTGCCATGGTAGGGGACCTTGAAGGGATGTTTTTCCACATTTTTAAGAACCCTTAGGAGCATGCTTGAAGGCTGGACAAGGGAAGCAACTAGGTTGAGCGAAAATTTGATGTTTTAGAGTCCTAGGGTTTGGCTAAGGCGCGGGCGGCTTCCTAAGTGCATATCCAGTGGTCTTAAGAGGGCTGAACTAGGGTCCTTGATGGGCTGCACGACGGTTGGAACAAGGGTAGACAGGAGTCGCGCCTAGGAGAGTTGCGCAAGGAGTCCTAGGGCTCGGGCGGAACGTGTTTGGGTTGGTAGGTTCAATCTAGCACCATGTATGGGTTTGTCCTAGGTCTTATAGTATGGATGGGTAGAGGCTGGACATGGTGGTTAAGGGCTGGGGGCGAAGCTAGCCTAGGTTCAAATCATATTAGGACTAGGAATCTTGTGTAGAAAAATTCAGTAGCTTCCTAGGCGGGTTCAAGGGGCTGAATGGGCTGGAATTTTGTTGTATAAGGGTTAGTTGGGTGTCTTTAAGCTTTGGTTCAAGTTAGGTTAAGTTTCGAGTCAATACGAGTCAAAATCGGGATATATGTCTAAGCTTTAAAAACGATTTGGGAAATTAGTCGAGGGGCATAAGTTTATGTCTAAGGAATATTTATGGGAGTGTTTTAAGATTATATGTTAAGTTTGGAATGATTTGGGACGTCGTTTTGAGGTCTAAGGATAAATACGAAAAACTATGCTTCTAAGGGTAAACCGGTCATTTTACACCTGAAAAATGTTAGGCGTCCTGGCAGTACCTTGAATGCTGTAAAATATGTTAATATGTTTATTTTAAATGTTTATGGAATTTTATGATGAAATGTTAACGTTAAAAGACGTGTTGCATGCTTGGTTTAAAAGAAAAATGATTTATATGTATGCATGAATTTTTATAAGTGATGAAAATATGAAACGTTGGAGAAGTTAAAGTGATTGTTACTAATACGATGATACGATGATATGATCGGAGATAACGTGAGGGAAAATACCTCAGAGAGAGCCTTTTTACGGGAGAAGCATGCAATATTAACGTCTTAAAAATGCATAAACATTTAAAATCATTTAATATTTAAAAATTATAATATCATTTATATTTTGAAATCAAGCATGCAACACATCTTTTAAATGTCCAATTTAAACCATAAAAATCATACACATTCAAAAATCATAACTTAACATATTAAAAATCATAAACATCTATGAACATTTTAAAATAAACATTTTAACATCATAAATATTTAACATAAACATTTAAATCATAAACTTTTAAAATAAACATTTTAGCATATTAAATCATAAAACATTAAACATATTAACGTCTTAAAAATCCATAAACATTTAAAATGACATATTAACATATAAACATCCATAATCATTGAAAATAATCATATTAGCTTATAAAACATCATTCAGGACACTGCCATGACGTTTACTAATTTTTAGGTGTAGAAAGACTGTTTTACCCTTGGACGTAAAATTTCATGTTTTTGACATTTTCTTAATTTCATTGACTCTAACATGTCCCAAATAATTATTTAATCTTACATGAATTTTGTCATATTTTTATTTAGCTTAATTCGATGACTTTTAAATTAATCTTTAAATGTGACGTATTAATGCGTTTTAATCCCGAATTAAACCAAACCTTAATATAAAATTCCCAAATTGAAAAATTAGACTTTTAATAATTATTTAAGCTTAAACCTAATTTTTCATAATTTTATAAAAGCTTAAAACAAGGCGTTTCAATTAACCCGTTAATTAGCGTTTCGTGCGGCGATTAAATCCCGAATAAATCCAAAACTCGTTATTTTGATCCCAAATTTTAAACATAGCATTTTTAGTATTTATTCTACCCTTCCAAGTCATGAGCCACACCCGTGGACCCATAGCTCAATTTTTCCTTCTTTAATTTTCGTTTTTGACACACTAACGAACTCGCCAAGCCGTCTCCCAATTTACTCGAGTCACGCCCGAGCCACCTTGAGCCAAAGCCTATCCAAACCACCTGGGGACTCTACTGACCAAGCCCAGCCCGAAAAACCAGAAAATAGCTCGCTCAAAAACCTCCTGGAAAGTGACCCAAGTTTTGCATGTTTTCTGCGTGAGACTCCCATGAACCATTTGACTCCTAACTAGTCTAGGACTTCTACCAGCCCTTAACCATCGAGCCCCAACCGACCCTAGCCATCCCTGGACCATTTCTAGACCAAGCCCAGACCAACCAAGCCCCTGGACCCTGCGCACGAGCCACCTGAAGAAGGCAGCAGCATGTGCGTGACTTCTTAAATAGCTCGCCAACCCTCATGTTTCTGTTGTTAGCATGGTTCGCCGAAACGGGCATTTGGGTTCCGGAACAGGCGTTCCGGTTCCGGAACCGGAACCTCAGCAACCTTGACGAAGTTCCGGGGTGGAACCGGAACGCAATTCGCGATGGTTTGAACCGTCGCTAAATATAAATACCTTCGCTAAATTTAGCGACGATTTTTCATAAAACCGTCACAAATTCGAATCAGTTTTAATTTTTATATTTCTAGATATTTTCCAAAATTTTTAATTTTTATATATTTTTTTTAAATACCCGTTCCGCGACCGATCTACGAAATTTCATTGTAACTGGAACCGGAGCATCCGTTCCGATATCCGCGACCGCGACAACGAACCATGGTTGTTAGCCTCCCAACCATCGAGCCACCCCTTGAACCAGCTTCCCAAGCACTCTCCTAAGACCTTAACCACTTGACCTACCCCAGCCCGGAGCCCCAGGCTGAGCCAAATCTCCCTGCACAAGCTCCACACACCAGCGCCCCTTGAAGCTTTTCCGGTGGAGTCCTTGTTGACAAGGACTCCTCCCAGCCCCTGGTTCTCGAGTCCTAGCATGGCTAGGACTCTTCCCTGACTCATACCATGACCCAGACCTTACCCCAGACGAGCCATGCAAGGCCTAGCCTCTTATTCCCCAAAAACCGAGCCCTCAAAACTCACCACCACAAGTTTCGGTTCCTGCTTGATACATTCATGTTTGTGTAACATTTAAGTTGTGTTTTATGAACCTAAAGCTTCGTGTAAACATCTTTAATTATATTCCTAACATGGCAGCCCCCTTAGGTTCAAGAAATTCATGATTTTTAGATCAACATGCATGTTTTAAAAACCATAAAAGAGGCATAAACGAAAATCTTAAAAGGTGCTACTTTATTTCATGCAATTTCAAACATAATTACATAATATGGTGTGATGATGAGTAAAATGAGAATTATGGTGTGTCTTTGCGTATTAAACGCACGATTATTCGATGGCGATGCGAAGAACAGCGGCGGAGAGTCTAGGCTGAAATTTCCTTCCAAAAAGCTGAAGCTTCTCCTCTACCAAGTGGCGTGTGTGCGTGTGTGCAAGGGAGAGTTTGAAGTTTGTAGGAGTGTGGGGCGTGGGATTCAAGGGTTTAGTGGGGAGGGTTTGAATATTATATAGTTTATTTAAACTAATCAAGTCTTGGCCCATTAAGAGGTTAATTAGGCCCACTAGTACTTACTTAAAATATTAAAAATAATTTAAATAAGTTTATGAATTTATTAGTCGGGTTGCCAAAACGTTCATATTTTTGTTGAAAATCCAACACCGATAAAAATTACGTCTCGGGGTATAAAATCACCTCAAAAATCCTTATTTTCAAAAAATAAAAAACATCATCCTTAATTTAAATAATTAAAAACAATTAACCAATAAAAACATTTTTCTATTTTTCAGTCTTCGGTCTCCGTTCCTCGATCGCAACTCGAATAACCCTTAAAAATATATTTTTGATGCAACCATATAGAAAAATATATTTTAAACATGCAAATATGCACAACATAATTAATTCATGTAATTAAAATATTTAATTAAAATACAAGATAATTTAATAATTGCATGCACGTGGTTGGTTTGCGTGGACTTTCGGATTTTCGGGGCGTTACAGAAAGTCACAATTAACGATTTGAATTCAATAAAAGAAAATCGTATATGTATATGATGAAAAAAAATGTTTATGATGAAAGGAAAATGATTATGATGAAAGGAAAAATGTTTATGTTTATGCATGTTCATGAAAAGCTATTTTAAGGAAAAGTATTTTCACTGTTGCATGTGGATGTATATGTATTACTTATTATCATGGTTATGATTTGCTGAGTTATGGTTATCATGGTTATTTTTAAATAGTGCAAAAGTATTGTAAAATATATTTATATATGTGTATGGGTTCAGCCGAATAGATGGGCAAAAAAAAAATTCTAGTACTTTTCAAGAAAAACGAGTAGTGGACATTTCACTCATCCCACCAGAACGTTAACCAAGCCACACCTTCGTATGACCCGCCGCGTCAAGCAGAAACCCTGATTGGTGATCACTACGGATCTGAAGGAGACGGTTCTTCGTTTTCAGCATTGGAGGCAACTTTAACAACGGTGATGGATATTTCGGGAGCAGCGGTGGCGGTACGGTGTGGAATTTCTTGGGGAATACATTAAAACCATTTAAGAACAGCTGATATGATCTGTTTACAAAGGAAATCTGCTGATCCGATGAAATTCTCTAGCTGCAATAGACAGTTCCCTGCCGAGCTTATTCAGAAATGACTGACATCATTTAGTTCTTTCATCACTTGCCTATTTCGGCTAGTGTCCAAGGATATTAAATTTTTCCAGTACTATATTTGAGAATATGGTAAAGACATGTAGCAATCTATGTAGATGTCGGGCATGCAATATGACTGTGAGTACATGCCATATTTATTAACGTTGGATCGAGATACCTATAAAAGGAGAATGCATTAAAACTATTTAAGAACAGCTGCTACTCTAAATGTAACGACCCATTACAGGCCCAGTGGACTGCCCATACGGTCCACTGCCTGATCGACCCAAGGCTATCCCGATCTTGGGCTCCCTCTATGGGTCCTTTTCCCTCACGGGCTTTCCATAGGCGTCGTACGGGTTACTCATAGGATCTCTCCTTCCCTACCAAAGGATTTCTTTCGCCTCCCCAAGACTCGATCCCATGACCTATAGGATAAGTACATAGATATCAAGAGTCCTGGTCTCTATGAGCAATAGCTTGATGCCTCTCCTGCCTCTCTCTGGCGATATCTTTCTCGTCTTGTTCGGCCAATAACGCCTTTGACACAATCTCTTTGAAAGTCACAGCCTTGTAATAGCCGAGCCTGGTGAACGGTACGGTTTAAGTTTTCGTATGTTATGGATTTATTGATTAAGTTTAAGTTTAGTTGTGATGTTAAGAGTTGTGATTATGTGCCATAGTATTGTTGGTTATTATTGTCTTGAGGTGTGGTTGATATTGTTAGTTGATGGTAGTTGTGTCGTTTCAGTGTTTTGGTTCGATTTTGGTTGCCTTAGATTGTGTCTTGGCCGTGACCAGACCGCACCCGCGCTCAGTGTAAGGACCGCACCCGCGGTCGTAATTCTTGGATTTTGGTGTTTTTCCCGTAGCGACACCGCACCCGCGGTATAGAGGACACCGCACCCGCGGTGTAGCACCGCACCCGCGGTGATTGCAGGACCGCACCCGCGGTCGTCGATTTCAGATTTTTTGGTGGAGTGCCGTGAGCTTACCGCACCCGCGGTGCAAAGAGTAGCGCACCCGCGGTCGCGCATGTTCGAGATTTTTAAGTGCTTTTTGGGGTGGTTGACTTCACTTTACTCATTTCCTTCTTCTTCTTTTCGACATTTCTCTCTAAAGACTAGGGTTTTCTTCATTTTCTTTCACTTCCTATCTTCGATTCAAGATTCTAGTTGGTGATTTGAGTTGAGATCGAAGTTCTTCTTGGTGCTAGGAAGCTAAGGTAAGCTTTTGGTTGTATTATTTCTTGGTTTTGGAGAAGAGATGATGTGGGTTTGTTTTATGAGTTGGTTTAATGGATTATTTGGCATGTGTTCTTGATTATTGAGTTGTTGATGGTGTTATTTATGGATTATTGTTGTAGGATTTCAACCAAGGAGTTAGATTCAAGGTGTTCTAGTGGTTTGTAAGTGGAATTTCATCCCTTGTGCTCACATGATATTATATGTATTGTGTTTCAAAGGTTTTAATGCGTTATTCCCTTCATTTGATTCATTATTATGTATTGATACCTTTGTGGTATATTGTGGAGGCAATTGATGTCTCAATATTGAAAAGGGAATACAAAAGAGTAAGTGATTGCAAAGTGTTTGGTTAAATGCCAAAGAGAAAGAGTTTAAATGTTTTATGGATTGATAGATACATAATCAGAGATTGCATGCAATTAATTGATCAACGACCATATGCTTATATCCCTCAGAGTTGTCGATTTATATCGATGGGATACGAGCACCACAGACAGAGTTACTATTGATATTAATCCACCATAGTATAGAGAAATACCATCTCATCGTTATGCTATTGCTATGATATACATGTTTCAGAGTTGATGGTATTTAATGTTTTCAAAGCCATGTTTTACAGAGTATATTATGTATCATTGCTATGTAAGAGTTCCACTTGCTGAGTTTTATACTCATTTCAGTTATTTCATGTGATGCAGATAAGAGCGACGGACCAGGACAGTGATTGTGGGCCGAGGTCATATGCATATAGAGAATGAAGGAAGAAGATGTTATTTTGTTGGCATTTTTGGCATGATCACTCAAATGATATTTTGTATTTTGGCTTTTATCATTTCATTGATCATGTAATTGCAAATATTTTGTAAATGTTTTTATGTTATGGAATTTTATTCCTTCCTCCCTTTAAAGAAAATTTTAAATTCCGCTGTATTTTATTATAAACGGGTCTAGGTGTCACACTAAATCTTTCTTCATACATTCTCCGAACTTCCATAAACAAATACTTGTCTTCTTTATTTACTGCATATCTTTTCATTTGAACTTATCTGAGCTGATATTTAATCTATAATATTCACCAAGTGTATCGATCTGACTCCGCATTTATCTATTTAAGCATCTCAAAGTACTCAGTGATTGGAAAATTTACTTTAGCTGCTCACACATCTTGAGTTCATAAAAGCAATCTATTTTTAGTATAAGTGTTTACTCACCTCAATCTTCTAAACACATTTTCAATCCTAATAAATGTGTTATTGAATCAAAAACTCCACCGCAATGCTTGTGTGCTAGCGGTGTCATGATTTTACGCAAGGCGGGAGAATTTTCGACGCTTCTCAGGAAATACTACTATGTTTATCAAACATCCTTGAAGCATCCAAACAAATTTATTTGGTATGATGATCACCACCAAATGTCCAACACCAACAAAGGTACGGTTTATACATCTACGAATGAGCAAGTGATTCGAATAGTGGTACATGTGAGAAATGCATCAATAGAAAAGGAACAAACCAACATGAACCAACACATGTCTGAAGGCATGACAGCCAAGTACGAACATAGTTCACAATCACTCGTAAATAACCCAAAACATGGCATTGATTCACAAATGTTATTTAGTGATCAATTGGTTTGCTGTTGTTTCGGGTGCCTATGCTTGTTACTACTTTGTGTGCTTTTCCTAATAATTGTGTGGGTCATTGTGCACAAGTAGAAAGTCATAATATTTTTTTGAAATATTTAGGAAATAGTTTGTTGGTAGTGTCACGAACTTCCTACATTTTCTTGCACAAAATTTATGAATCAAATGAAGTGTCCTTTTTTTCAAATTCTAGTGTAGATTGCATAATGTAAGGCCCGAGAAATTATCCGATTAATCTGAAAAGATTTGGCGATGGTTATTATAATCTATTGTTGATAATTACTATGATTATAAATGAAACGGATCAGATCGGGAGAGCTGGAAAAGAATTCACATTATGGTGCAAAGAGTAGTCCCCGCGCACATGCACGACATGTATCGGCGCACATGAGCGAGGAAGACAGAACCATGCGCGCACATGCGCAACTTGAATGCGCGCACATGCGCGGAACGTCCAGTAGCATCGGCGCATATGCGCGACGTAGATGGCGCACATGCGCGGGAGGGGCAGAAGGTTCGGCGCATATGCGCGGAATGATTGGCGCATATGCGCGAGCAGACAAAATGCTGGTTCTAATAACTGGCGCATATGCGCGCAACGTGCAGAATATGCACAACGCCACTTGCCCTTGTGTAATGCAACGTGTATGTATATATGTAAATATGTATATATATATCAGCCTTATATATCAGCCTATTCCTTCAGAGGGAAAAGACGAGAGCTTCAAGGGAAAAGCTTTAAGGGTTCTTCGATAGTTATTTTGGAATTGCGAAAATTCCGTCCGTCTGTTTCAAATCCGATTACAGTACTGAGTTCCTAGCGACGACAGCTACAACTGGACGTAAGTTTTGTTACGTTTAGACAAGATTTGAATTTATGATATTGTCAGAATTGAATACGAATCAGATATGATGTTTCTGCTATAGTAGACATTGTACAATTGAAGTCAGATTAAAGAACAAACTATTTATGAAATTGTTATGAATTTCAGAATTGATTTGACTGAGATTCGATATCAGATTTGTGTTATCGTTGAGATTATGAGTTATACCAGTATTGTGTATGAGTTCTGATATTATATCTGTGATGTGGAGATTGACGGGGTTATTCAGATTGTATTGTTATGTCGTCGAAACATCAGTTGATTAGATTGATCAGATTCAGTAATGATTTCGATTGTATCGTGATATAGTTGATATGAATTAGATTGTACCTTGTTCAGATATGGATCAGATTATATACTGATTTGAGTATTGATCAGAACAGGTTTTGAATTGAGTTATATACTGATATTGTAATTATATGATTGTCATTGCCAGATTGGATATGGACAGATCAGAATACAATACTTCGTCTTCGTCAGACCGGGAAGACAAAGGTATAAAAAAATGTTGATTCTGGATTGCACAACTCGAGTTAGGCTTGACTTGAGTTTCCCTAAATCACATACTTTATTTTATTGCATTGTTATTTGCAATTATCAGATTGATATGTTTAATTTATTGAATTATAGCAGAGCAAGAGTTTGGGTTAGGACAGACCAGCCTAGCTAGGGCAGAACCGCCAAGTCTTGGACAGAACTGCTAAGACCCTATACTTGTGGTATATCGATGAGCTTAGATGTAGATCGACGTCTATTGTAGACACTCGATATAGCATGCCCAAGTCTAAGTCTTTGTCAGAACTGCTCAGACTCTAGACTTACGATGTATTGATGAGCTTAGATGTAGAACGACTTCTATTGTAGACATTCGATACAGCATGCCGAAGTCTAAATTAGATCGAGATCCCTAGATTAGAAT
The DNA here is from genome assembly GCF_022965805.1 of Primulina eburnea. Taxonomy (NCBI): domain Eukaryota; kingdom Viridiplantae; phylum Streptophyta; class Magnoliopsida; order Lamiales; family Gesneriaceae; genus Primulina; species Primulina eburnea. The sequence continues at coordinate 32,029,426 of NC_133110.1, forward strand.
GAGAGATGAGTCGAGTCTTAGATATTGAGACTATAATTGATTTACAGATATGTATTGCTTTATGTTTCGTAGATTACGATTCATGTTTTATTTACAGACTAATATGGGTACATGTTGTTCGATTTTGATACATGTGCAAAGATATAATTCATGCTTTTATGTTAATTCAGTTAATTGCATGTATACATTGTTTATACTGTGATTTATTCTCACCGGAGTTATCCAGCTGTTGTCTTGTTTTGTAAGTGTGCATGACAACATGTGGGACAAGATCGGGGTCAAGAGGATGATGAGAGATCGAGATTAGAGTGGTGATTCCGAACTTGGATGTAGACTTGGTTTAATACTTGAAAATTAGTAGTTGAACCTTAGATTAGTTTGAATAATTATTGTACCTTATTGAACTGTTATACAGAGATGTACATTAGTTATATTCCATTACGTTCCGCACTTACATTTTAAAAAGAAAAATTTTTAGACCCTGTTTATCTTAATTGATAATTAAACCCCAAAGATGATTAAGAAGATGATTAGCGTCCGGGTCCCCACACATAATATTTTATGTATACTGATCATGATTATTTTTATGTAAGTATTCTGGCTCAACTACCATTATGTTGAATAATTAAGTAGTGTTTCTTGATTGATTTTTAATCAATTGATTGAGTTTATGCATAATAGATTATATGATTTATTTTTATTGCAGTGTAAATCTCAAATAAAAATAAAATAAAAGTTTATGCTCGAATGATTCGCAAGTGTACGAGTCAAGTTATAATATAGTGTAAAGGAAAATAATATTTCCGATTTTAATTGAATTATTTCCCTATCATTATTTTCTTTGTTGATTTAAATTGAGTATAATATTTAGAGCAGGTCTCATGTGAGACCGTCTCACCGATCATAATCTGTGAGACGGGTCAACCCTACCCATATTCACAATAAAAAGTAATACTTTTAGCATAAAAAATAATACTTTTGCATAGGTGACCCAAATAAGAGATTCGTCTCACAGATACGACCCGTGAGACCGTCTCACACAAGTTTTTGCCTAATATTTAATGTGATTTTGTCTTTATAAGATAATGAGATAATTATGGATATATCTTATGAATATGATATTTATTAGAGTGATTTAATAAGATATGATATCAATGTTTAAATAGAGTTTATTTCTAATTAAACTCTACATTCCTTATGAAATATGTTTCCTTGTGGAGTAAAACTCTTCATCTATAAAAAAGGTATCAAGGACATTGGAAAAGGGCTTCTTGAATATCGATCATACATACACGGAGTGAAGATTTTTCAGAGAAGAATAAGTCTCGAAGCCGTTGATGTTTGAAGAGTGGTGATCACCGTGTTGCTCTGAATGTTGCCAACATCTACAAACAACATCCGTAACGATGCTGACTGAAGATTGCATCTAATTGATCGTGTTTTTCGGGATCAATTTTTGCTTTCTTATTTACGTTTTAATATTGTTGGTAGTTGTTAGAAAGCTTCATTTTCTCAAAGTTTTGAGGAAATTAATTTTTGTAATAATCACTAGTGATAGGTTTTTGTGCAAACAATTTGGTTTTCTAGAGATTAATTTTTTCTATAAGGCACCGCACAAGTATTATACTTGTGCAAATTTAATCGTGTAAATCTATTCACTTAAAGTCAATTTGTGTTTCAAAATATAATATTCTGCTGCATGTTGTCCGAGATGTTGTAACATCTGGCACAACATTTAATTCTGATAAAATACAAATTTACTATTTTACATCCTATTCTGATATTTTTATTATTATTGATATCTGTCGAACAACAATAAACTCTTACAAGTGGTATCAGAGCCTATTCTTGATATAATAAGTGTTGATTCTGGTTTTTGTTTTGTTTGACCGAACTATTCAAATCGACACTTCATTTGCAAGCGCAGCACTTCGACCACCAGTCCTAGATGGTACCAAGTACAGCCTATGGAAGGTCAAAATAAGATACTACATAAAATCCATAGATGAACGGGCATGGCAGCGTGTCATCAATGGATGGACTTCACCAGTCATGATAGATCAAGTGGGTGACAACTTGCCAAAACCTGAACCTGACTGGACTGCTGATGAAGTGAAAAATTCGAACTACAACTCAAAGGCCTTGAATGCTATATTTACATCGGTTGACATGAACATGTTCAGTTTAATCACAAACTGTACTTCTGCTAAAAGTGCATGGGATAATCTCCAAAGGCACTGTGAAGGTTCTAAAAGTGTGTGTTGAACCAGATTGAGGATGCTCACTTCCAAATTCGAGATGACGAGGATGGAAGAATATGAGAACATACTCGATTACGATCGTCGCCTATGGGAAATTGCTAATGAGACATTCAGTATTGGAGACTCTATCTCCAATGAGCGTTTAGTTAGCAAGGTCCTCCGTTCTCTGCCCGAAAGATTCAACATAAAAATTTGTGCAATAGATGAGGCTAAGGAAACTTCTCAGATGGCATTGGAAGACCTTATCAGTTCACTACGCACTTTTGAGATGAACCTTGACATGCAGAAGAAGGATAAAGGGAAGACAATTGCATTCCAAGCTTCAAATGACTCCTACAATGAACTCCTTCAAATATCTCAAGAAGTCAATAATTCTGATCTCTGCGAGGATTCTATCTCATTTATCACAAAGAAATTTGGTGATTACTTGAAAAGAATCAGAGATAAGAAGAAAGATGCACAACCATCTAAATTTCCAAGCCTTCTTGCACTTGAAAGGTCACAAAAGTACCCTGCCAAGCAACAATTTCAACCGAGTAATGAAGGCAAGGGACAATACAATTCAAAAAAGAATGATTCGGTGCAGTGTAGAGAGTGCAAGGGCTTTGGACACTATGCCAATGAATGTGCTAACAGATTGCGAAAAAACAAAGTCTACAATGTGTCTCTAAGCGATGAAGAATCCGATGCTGAGGAGAAAACCACTGATGAAGAAAATCAAACTTCATGGACTGCACTACTGACAGAAAATCGCAGACTGCAGGTGAATCCTTTAGGTGTTGCCACTCCTGGCCGCAACATCTGCAAAAAATCAGTTTTTTTGAAATCCACAACTTCTGGAAATTTGAGTGGAGATGATGAATCAGAAGCTGATGATGAAGAAATCACTCTTGAGAATGTGCAAAAGCTTTATGAAGAGTTGTTTAAAGATTGGACCAAAAGAAACAAGTTGAACTCAAGTCTTATGAAGGAGAACATTGATCTAAAAGCCGTAGTTGCCAAACTTGAGGTAATTTTGAACAAAAAAGATTTGGAATTGGTAAGACCAAAGAAGAACTTCAAAAGGCAACTGAAAGTTTGTCCAAGTTTAACTCAAGCACATCCAAGCTTGACTCCATACTTTTGATGGGAAGAGATGACAAAAAAGGCCTAGGCTTCAAAGACAGTGTGTTCGAGATTGGTGAATCTTCCAAGACGAATGTTTTTGTGAAAGGAAAAACTGAAACATTCACACCTTCACAAACTACATCTTCAACCAAAATCTCTCCACCAAAAAGACAACATGCACCACCCATTCCTAGGAAAAGAAAAAAAAAGGTACGTATGTCATTACTGCTTTAAGCCTGGTCATATCATGCCCACTGTATTAAACTCAGGGATGATCGCATGAATCAAAAGTCAAGTCGGATGTTGCCCCGAATGTTGTCCAACATTTCCTGCAACACCTCCCATCATCGACCTAAAGTAAGAAAAATTTGAGTACCAAAGGTAAAAACTCACTGTAATGTTGTCTATACTTCGTTGAAAACTAACACTGCAGGTCATTGGTACTTTGATAGTGGAAGCTCACGCCACATGACAGGTTCAAGAGAACATCTCATCGATTATGTTGAACAAAATTGTGGTAGATTGACCTGTGGAGGGGGAGCTAAAGGAAACATTGTGGGAAAGGGCACATTGAACGTTGAAGGACTACCAAAGCTCCACAATGTGCTTCATGTAGAAGGATTGAATTCAAATTTGATAAGCATAAGTCAATTGTGTGATGATAATTTGCTTGTTAAGTTTGATAAACATACTTGTGAAGTTTTTGATGATATTTATGCCGGAGGGACCAATCACGAGGGGACGACTAAAGAGATTCAAGGAAGCATTGCAGGTGCTTATGAGCCAGGAAGAAGGACTTACAAGCGGGGTGCAAAGTGCTGGAGGGTTCGTGATGCAAGGGAGTAAGGTTGGGAGCCAAAGGAACATTATTCAAGTGATAAATGAAGAGGAGTCCAGAAGCATCGGCGCCCGAGCGGCCAAATATTACCGCTCGAGCGCCACACTTACTGTCCAAGGAGAAGAATTCCAGAACGCCTCGCGCCCGAGCGGTCATATTCTACCGCCCGAGCGCGAGTCAGTTGCGGGAAAATCCTAGTTTCCTAGTTTAGAGTTTTGATTATTTTGGTAACTAGATTTGATATCTTTTTTGATATGTAAACATATGTGACGAAACTTTGACACACAATTCAATATTATTGATGATATTTTATCAAGGTTTTGAGTTTTCTCTCAAAATTTTTTCAAAGCTTCGCTTTGTGTTCATAAAAAATCAAACGTATCAAGATTCGTTCTTGTGGCGTTTGTCGATTGATTTCATATGGATTGTCAAGGGCAAGTTCTATGAAGGTTCGTCTGTTTCTCAATTGTTTAATCGTGAATATTTATTGCTAAGTTTTTATAATTTAGAGGTGAATATCACACTCCAAAACTTGATTCAAAAGACCGGGACAAACAACGATTCCTTGTTCTTCATTGAATTGAGGGCGCGATTCGATTTTAATCATGTTTTATTTTCATTCGTACAATGATTCACATCATTTGGTATCAGAGCTTAGGTTCATTGAATTCAAGTAAGTATCTTGTTATTCAATTTTCAGATTTGTGTTAGTTCTTCGTTCGTTTTCAGATCTGCTTCCTGTTCTAGCGTTCTTCGAAATTTTTTTTGAGAGTCTGTGATTCTCGAAATTTTAGTGTCTTTTTTTTTTTGGAATTTTCGGGTAGTACTCAGCAAAAAAAAAAAAGAGTACAAAAATTCCGAAAATTCACCATTATTTCTTTTTGGTATCTTGTTCAATTTCCTTTAGAGTCATATTCAATTGCCTCTCACAGTAAAAAAAAATTATATACCTTCGAATTTCTTGTCTACGCAATCCAAGTGAGTCGGTCACAATCGTTCACAAGTTGAAACTTGATTGTTTGATGTACAAATACAAAGCTTGAGCACCTTGAGAGAACTCTCGAATTTGAGTGACATTACTTGAGTGCGAGTGAATTTCTTTGGAGTGAACGGTGAGTATTTGTTGTGAGAAAAAAAATTGAGAGAAAAGACGAGTGGATTTCTTTGGAGTGATCGTGAGCATTTGGGTGAGGATCATTTTTGTTTTCTACTAATGTTTTCTTACAGGTACAAATTTTAAATTAAATGGAGAGGGAGGTAGGAGATAGTTCGAACCCGGGGTTGTCTAAGGTTCAAATGGAGGCGTTGTTTGGGCATTTTAGTAGGATGATGAGGAATGAATTAGAGTCCTTACATGAGAGGTTGGATAAGCTTGAAGTTAGTACTAGTGGGAGTAAATCCAAACCTAAGGATTTGGGTAGAGAGGATGAGGAGTATGATTTGGGAGGAGACGAGGAGAGTCAAAATGAAAATTGGGGTAGGAATGGAAGAGGTAGAGGATTCGGTAAAGGAAAAAGAGAAGCCGTACGGGGTAGATATGATGGGAATAGGGAAGATGGTAACATGGGTAGTATTAAGATGAAAATTCCATGGAAAATCTGACCCGGAGGGGTATTTAGAATGGGAAAAGAGGGTAGAGTTCGTATTTGAATGTCACCACTACTCCGAACAAAAGAAGGTGAGGTTGGCGGTGGTTAAATTCTTAGACTATGCTCTCATTTGGCGGGATCAACTAGGGACCACTAGAAGGAGGTATAATGATAGACCTATTGAATCTTAGGATGATGAAAGCAAGTTGGTGACCAAGCCCAAGGTTGAGATCAAACAAGAGGCGCCTAAACAAGGAGTGCAAGATAAATCTGAAACTTCTCTTACTCGAGCTAGAGATACTAGATGTTTTAGGTGTCAAGGGTTGGGTCATATTGCTAGTGAATGTCCTAATAAGAGGGTAATGATTTTAAATGACTATGGCGAGTATGAGTCACATAGTGAGGGTGATGATGATGAGATGCCTGCGTTAGAGGATCCTGATGAGGGATATGAGGCGGTTGTAGGTGAAGCATTAGTGACTAGGCGAATCATGAGTGCCCAAGTCAAGGCGGAGGATACTAACCCAAGGGAGAACTTGTTCCACACTAGGTGTTTTGTAAATCAAAATGTCTGCAATCTAATTATAGATGGGGGGAGTTGTACCAATGTGGCTAGTAGTGAAATGGTCGAAAAATTGGGTTTACCTACATTAAAGCATCCTCAACCATATAGACTTCAATGGTTGAATGATTATGCGGAGGTGAAGGTGAACAAACAAATTTTGGTGTCATTTTCTATTGGGAAGTATGTGAATGAGGTCTTGTGTGATGTGGTACTCATGCATGCATGTCATATCTTCTTGGGTAGACCTTGGCAATATGATAGTCGGGTGACACATGATGGGTTCAAGAATAAGTACTCATTTGTATTGAAGAAGGAATCCATTGTATTGCTTTCTTTGTCCCCAAAGCAAGTGTTGGAGGACCAATTAAAAAAGAAAAAGAGAGATGAGGCCGGAAAAAAGAGTGAACAAAAAGGTGAGGTGGCCTTTGAAAATAAAAATGAAATGGCTGAAAAAAAGAGTGATAAAAAGAGTGAGATAGCCATGCAAAAGAAAAATGAGAGGAAATAGGCCAAAAAGAAATCATATATGGCCCAAAAAGGTGAGTTGAAACAATTGTTGCACATACATGAACCACTTGTGTTAATTGTTTATAAGGAGATACTCCTAAACACAAGTGATATAGTCGGGTCCCTTCCGAGCATTGTTGTTTCACTTTTGCAGGAATTTGATGATATATTTCTGGAGGAACTACCTCAAGGGCTACCACCATTGAGGGGGATTGAACACCAAATTGATTTGGTACTCGGGAGTGCATTGCCAAATAGTCCAGCTTATAGAAGAAGTCCAGAGGAGACTAAGGAGCTTCAACGGCAGGTAAGTGAGTTGTTAGATAGGGGTTTTGTGCGTGAGTCCATGTCTCCTTGTGCCGTACCTGTTTTATTAGTTCATAAGAATGATGGCTCATGGCGTATGTGTGTAGATTGTAGGGCAATTAATAATATAACCATCAAGTATAGGCATCTCATACCTAGAATAGATGACATGTTAGATGAATTGCATGGTGCTTGTATATTTAGCAAAATTGATTTGAAGAGTGGTTATAACCAAATTAGGATGAGGGAAGGTGATGAGTGGAAAACGGCTTTTAAAACCAAGTACGTGTTATATGAGTGGATGGTCATGTCTTTTGGCTTAACTAACGCTCCTAGCACCTTTATGAGGTTAATGAACCATGTCTTGCGTGCATACATAGGAAAATTTGTTGTTGTTTACTTTGATGATATCCTAGTATATAGCAAAGACTTGGATGAGCATGTTGGTCACTTGAAACTTGTGTTAATCACACTAAGGGCTGAAAATCTATATGCTAACTTAAAGAAATGTTATTTTTGTACAAGCAAACTTGTCTTTCTTGGTTTTGTGGTAAGCTCACAGGGGATACAAGTGGATGAAGACAAGGTAAGTGCTATTCGAGATTGGTCATCGTCTACTACTGTTGGTCAAGTCCGAAGTTTCCATTGACTTGCAAGCTTCTATAGGAGGTTTGTAAATGATTTAAGCACATTGGCAGCACCGATGACGGCGGTGATTAAGAAGAACGTTCTATTTCATTGGGGCGAGGAGCAAGAGAAGTCTTTTAATATTATCAAGCAAAAATTAATCAATGCTCCTTTACTTGTTTTACCTGATTTTTCTAATACCTTTGAAATTGAATGTGATGCTTCAGGTGTAGGTATTGGTGGAGTCTTGATGCAAGGAGGTCGATCAGTGGCGTACTTTAGCGAGAAGATCAATGGAGCATCCCTGAACTATCCCACGTATGATAAGGAGTTCTACGCACTTGTGAGAACTCTAGAGACGTGGCAGCACTACTTGAGGCCTAAGGAGTTTGTGATTCACACGGATCATGAGTCTCTTAAGCACCTTAAGGGGCAACAGAAGTTGAACATGCGGCATGCCAAGTGGGTGGCATTCATTGAAACATTTCCCTACATCATCAAGTACAAACAAGGTAAGAAAAATGAAGTGGCTGACGCACTATCACGGAGGTATGTACTGATCTCTACTTTGGAGTCTAAAGTTTTGAGATTTGAGCATGTGAAGGAATTTTATGTGCTAGATGAGGATTTTAAGAGTGTATTTGAAACGTGTATGCATGGTCCACATGAGAGATTCTATTTGCATAACGGTTTCTTGTTTAGAGAAGATAGATTATGCATCCCTAAATCATCCATTCGTGAGTTACTTGTTAGGGAAGCACATAGGGGTGGATTAATGGGACATTTTGGTGTGGCTAAAACTTTAAGCGCATTGCATGAACATTTCTATTGGCCACATATGAAACGTGATGTTGAGTGTGTGTGTGAAAGTGCATAACTTTGTAGACAAGCTAAATCTAAAACACAACCACATGGATTGTATACACCACTTCCCGTCCCTAGTGAACCTTGGGTTGATATTTCTATGGACTTTTTTTTGGGGTTGCCTAGGACAAAGAAGGGGATGGATTCTATATTTGTCGTTGTGGATAGATTTTCTAAGATGACACATTTTATTGCTTGTCACAAAAGTGATGATGCTTCTCACATTGCAGATTTGTTCTTTAGAGAATTCGTTAGGTTGCATGGTATGCCTAGGACTATTGTTTCTGACCGTGATGTTAAATTCTTGAGTTACTTTTGGAAAACTTTGTAGGCTAAACTTGGCACAAAATTGTTGTTTTCTACCACTTGTCATCCTCAAACGGATGGACAAACTGAGCTTGTTAACAAAACTTTAGGAACATATTTGCGTGCTATACTTAAAAAGAACTTAAAGAATTGGGAAGATTGTTTGTCATTTGTTGAGTTTGCGTATAATCGTTGCATGCATTCAACTACAAATTATTCGCCATTTGAAATTGTTTATGGTTTTAATCCTTTGACTCCGTTAGATTTGATGTCTTTACCTGTGAGTGAAAGGTTAAACATGGATGGCAAGAAGAAGGATGAATTTGTTAGGAGTTTGCATGAAAAGGTCAAGGCCAATATTGAGAAGAGAAATGAGCAATATGCCAAACAAGCCAACAAAGGGAAAAAGAATGTGGTCTTTGAGAAGGGAGATTGGGTGTGGCTACACTTGAGGAAGGAAATGTTCCCCGAGAAGAGACGTTCAAAGCTATTACCTAGGGGTGATGGACCATTTCAAGTCCTTGAAAGGATCAACGACAACGCCTACAAACTCGATTTACCAGGTGAGTATAACGTGAGTTCTACTTTTAATGTTAGTGACTTGTCGTTGTTTGATGTAGGTGACGAGCTGGATTTGAGGACAAATCATTTTCAAGAAAGGGAGGATGATGCGAACACGGATGGTCAAGCCCCGAGGAAAACATGGGACCCTTTAGAGTTGCCGGAGGGACCAATCACGAGGGGACGACTAAAGAGATTCAAGGAAGCATTGCAGGTGCTTATGAGCAAGGAAGAAGGACTTACAAGCGGGGTGCAAAGTGCTGGAGAGTTCGTGAGCAAGGTAGTAAGTTGGGAGCCAAAGGAACATTATTCAAGTGATAAATGAAGATGAGTCCAGAAGCATCGGCGTCCGAGCGGCCAAATATTATCGCCCGAGCGCCACACTTACTGTCCAAGGAGAAAAATTCCAGAACGCCTCGCGCCCGAGTGGTCATATTCTACCGCCCGAGTGCGAGTCAGATGCGGGAAAATCCTAGTTTCCTAGTTTAGATTTTTGATTATTTTGGTAACTAGATTTGATATATTTTTTGATATGTAAACATATGTGACGAAATTTTGACACACAATTCAGATTTTTTATTGATATTTTATCAAGGTTTTGAGTTTTCTCTCTGTAGTGACCCGTTCCAGAATCACCTACTAATTGAGAACTAAGCATGCAATCAACTTAATTAATAAAAATCAGAGTTAAGTGCGGAAAAGGCCAAAGAATCAAGCGTTATACAACCCAATCGAAATCTAGAATAACCCAGAATAAAAATATTCGGTACAACCATAACGAATCAAATGGAAAACACTGAAAACTAAACCAGCCAGCTACTCAACGTCCTCCTCCTGCTCCTCCTGAGCCATCCAACCTGAGGCCTGCCCCGTGGGAATGGGGTGTCCAAGAATAAACAAAACCGAGGACGTGAGCGATAAGAACGCCCAGTACAAAAGTATGAGTATACAAACCTATATGAAATGCACATGCTATGATATGATACCAGGGTAGGAATCACAAAGGATCTCAAAATGCTCAGTCTAGAGGCGCCAAGTGGATAGTGCCGCGCGGTCCAACCTCTGGGTCACTGCATCCACTACAAGACAGACGTGGACCTAAAATGTCCCGGACCACCGAAGCCCTCCCGACCCGTCGGCCACTGTGTACTCTCGGTGTCCATGCGTCCACAAGACAGGGCTGAGCGGCCCCAAGATATAGCTTATCTCGAAAGAGATACAGCTCAACAGTAAAGGCTATCTCAAAGGAGATACGGCTCAACATGATATGCAATATGCATCATAACTCGTGACATAATAGCATGCATCATATGACATATAACAATGCAGCAAATACTCATGCAACACATATATGAATGTATACTCAACCAGGATATCTCGGATAGTACTTTCGTACCTCTATCACAGCAAGCCTAGCCTTACGCAACACCGCTAATCAGGTCTAGCACAAGCCTACGCATCAAAAGCATACTCAATCAATACTACCATGCTCGACTAACAAAACCAGTACTCCCTAGTACTACCAAAGGTTTAGGGTTTACCTTCGTCCGTCGACAGCCCTTTGATGTCGATTGCCTTGAAACTCAGGCGCCGCTACTCTACTACTCCTGGCAGCTCTTAGCTATCGCTCGACCAACAACTAACCCTAGAAACCTTCCAAACTCTCCAAAATGAGAGAAAACTCAAGAAATTGGCAAGTCAAAAATGAGAAATCCGAGCACTATTTATAGGCCATGTTCGGATCCTCCGAACAACACTTCGGAACGTCCGAACGCTACGTGTCCAATGGCTCTTGACAGCTCATGATCGGATCCTCCGATCATACACTTCGGACCGTCCGAACATGCATGGAAAATGACGTGTCGATCAACACTTGACACCTATGATCGGATTCACCGAACTACACTTCGGATCGTCCGAACTCTTCGGTGCTTCCGAACCCTCTTCGGTCCGTCCGATCATGACCATAGCCAAAATTACACCTTAAACCTTCTTAATCACCATTACTCCGTTAATTACCCAATTTGGAATTCGGGCTACTACATTCTCCCCCCCTTAAAAGATTTCGTCCTCGAAATCAGGCTTAGAGAATGAACAAAATGAAATAACAACATCATTAATACATCTTAATTGTTGTTGAATACAACTGATACTATGATTACAACTGAAAACACAAACTTATACAAAGCACAACTCAAAAGAGCTCTGGATGCTCCGAACGCATACGACTCTCTAACTCCCAAGTGGCTTCTTCAGTGCCTCGACGCTGCCACTGCACTAAGACAAGAGGAATGATCTTATTCCGCAACACCTTATCTTTGCGATCTAGAATCTGAACTGGTCGCTCCACGTAAGACAAATCCGTATCAAGTTGAACTTCAGATGGATGTAAGATGTGCGACTCATCTGCTACATAACGTCTCAACAAGGATACGTGGAACACATCATGAATACTTGATAGGTACGGCGGCAACGCAAGTCTGTAAGCTAAATCTCCCACACATTCCAGTATCTCGAATGGACCAATAAATCTCGGAGACAGCTTACCCTTGAGACCAAATCTCAAAATCCTGCGAAAAGGCGAAACTCGGAGAAACACCTTCTCACCTGGCTGAAAATGAAGAGGTCGACGCTTTGTGTTCGCATAACTAGCCTGTCGATCTGAGCAGTCTTAATCCGCTTCTTGATTACTGCAACCGTATCTATAGCCTGCTGGACTAACTCCGGTCCCTCTACCTGTCGTTCCCCGACTTCATCCCAGAATAATGGAGTACGACAACGTCGCCCGTACAACGCCTCAAATGGTGCCATACCAATACTACGATGATAGCTGTTGTTGTACGCGAACTCAATCAAAGGCAAATGATCCTGCCAAGCGGGTCCGAAATCCATAACACAGGCTCGCAACATATCCTCAAGCGTACGGATAGTCCTCTCTGATTGACCGTCAGTCTCCGGATGATAAGCAGTACTCAGACTCAGTGTAGTACCCAAAGCTGACTGGAAACTACCCCAAAACCGTGAGGTAAAACGAGGATCTCTGTCACTAACAATACTGACAGGCACTCCATGCAAACGTACAATCTCCTGAATGTACAATCGAGCCATACGATCGAAAGTGAAATCACGATTATACGGCAGAAAATGAGCAGACTTGGTGAGTCGATCCACCACTACCCAGATAGCATCGCTGTTCCTCGAAGATAATGGCAAGTGAGTAATAAAATCCATCGTAATATGCTCCCACTTCCATTCTGGAATAGGTAAGTTCAACAATAATCCTCCCGGTCGACGGTGTTCTGCCTTAACCTGCTGGCAAACTAGACACTTGGAGACAAACTGATACACGCTGCGCTTCATCCCTTTCCACCAAAATCGAGTTCTCAAATCTTTATACATCTTATTGCTTCCTGGATGAATACTCAGCTTGCTTCGATGAGCATGAGACAAAATCTCGTCCCTCAAAGTGTCATCCTCTGGTACTACAACCCGATTAGATAAGCACAGAAGACCATTGGACTGATAATGGAAGCCGCTATCTCCACCCGCTAACCGAGCTAATCTCTGAGTCTTCAGATCAGACATCTGAGCATCTCAAATCCGAGCGAACAAATTGGGCTCAGATAAAATGGTAGCAACACGAATGCTCTCCATACCTTTCCGATGCTTGAAGTTAAACCCCAACGAGCAACTATCCTGGATGGCACTAGTCATAGCACAAGTCTGAAGTGCAGATGCTCTCACCTTGCGACTAAGCGCATCAGCTGTGAGATTCGCAGAACCTGGATGGTACTTGATCTCGCAATCATAATCCTTCAGCAAATCCATCCAACGACGTTGCCTCATGTTCAACTCAGCCTGAGTGAACAGATATTTCAGACTCTTATGATCAGTAAAGATCTCAAACTGAACACCGTACAAATAATGACGCCAGATCTTCAGCGCAAACACAATAGCTGCCAACTCTAGGTCATGAACTGGATACTTCTCCTCGTGAGGTTTTAGCTGTCTAGAAGCATAAGCTATCACATGACCATTCTGCGTCAACACACATCCTAAGCCTTGCGAGGAGGCATCGGTGTAAACGCTGAAACCATCAGATCCTGACGGTAACGCCAAAACAGGTGCGGAAGTCAGAAGTCGACGAAGCTCTCTGAAACTATCTTCGCACTCGGATGACCACTCAAATGGAACATCCCTCCGAGTAAGTTGCGTCAATGGTCTGGCTATCTGAGAGAAATTCACGATGAAGCGACGATAATACCCTGCCAGACCTAGAAAACTACGGATCTCAGCCACCGTCGTCGGACGTGACCAATTCAGCACTGCTTCAATCTTGCTGGGATCCACAGAAACTCCTTCCTTGGAAATCACATGACCAAGGAATACCACACGATCAATCCAGAACTCGCACTTACTCAGCTTAGCATACAATTGCTTCTCGCGAAGAATCTGCAACACAATCCTCAAGTGTTGGGCATGCTCTTCCACACTGTGGGAATAGATCAAGATATCGTCAATGAAAACCACCACAAACTGATCCAGAAAATCTCGGAAGACTCGGTTCATCAGATCCATGAACACCGCTGGCGCATTCGTCAATCCGAATGGCATAACTAGAAACTCGTAATGCCCATAACGAGTACGAAATGCAGTCTTGGAAATATCATCATCTCTGACTCTCATCTGATGATAACCCGATCGCAAGTCGATCTTGGAGTAAACAGAAGTACCCTGAAGCTGATCGAACAAGTCATCAATACGGGGTAAAGGGTACTTGTTTTTGATCGTCACCCGATTCAGCTGGCGATAATCAATGCACAACCGCATCGATCCATCCTTCTTCTTGACAAACAAGACTGGAGCTCCCCAAGGCGAAACACTCGGGCGAATATAACCCTTATCAAGAAGATCCTGCAATTGCTGCTTCAGCTCTCTCATCTCTGACGGAGCAAGACGATAGGGGGCACGAGAAATCGGTGCAGTCCCTGGCATTAAATCTATGCCAAATTCCACCTCTCTGACCGGAGGAAAACCAGGAATCTCATCTGGGAAAACATCAGGAAATTCACAAACCACTGGAATATCCTCTAGACCAACACTACCTGTGGATGAATCAATCGCATAGATGAGGTAGCCTTCCCCGCCCGACTCTAAAGCACGACAGGCTTTCAGAGCAGATACCACTGGCATCGGAGGTCGCGCTCCCTCACCATAGAAAAACCAACTAGAGCTTTCAGTCGTACGAAACTGAACAAGCTTCTGGTAACAATCCACAGTAGCTCGGTAGGTAGTCAATAAGTCTATACCCAAGATACAATCAAAATCTTCCATCTCTAGGATCATAAGATTCGCAGTCAACTCGTTACCCTCAAAATCTAAGGGACAACCCATCACTAGACGCTTCGCTAACACCGAATGACCCATCGGAGTAGAAACAGAAAGAATGACGTCTAGAGAAACATAGGGTAATCTATGACGCTTAACAAATCGTGCAGAAATGAAGGAATGAGAGGCTCCTGTATCAATAAGAACAAAAGCAGGAATACCGCATAAATGAAAAGTACCTGCTATGACTCTCTCCGTCTCATCTGCAGCCTGATCCTGGTTCAGCGCAAAAACCTGACCTTGGGCACGAGGTCGAAGATTCGAACTACCCACTGCCTGACCCTGCCTCCTCTGCTGAACAGTCGTCTGAGATCCAGAACCGGATCCTGCTCCACCTCGCAACTGAGGACAATTCTTCTTAATATGCCCCATCTCTCCGCACTGATAACAAGCTCCTGCGGCTACTCGGCATTGCTCCGATGGATGGTTCTTCCCACAATGCGCACAAGACTCCTTCTTCTTACCAAAGCGGAAAACACCACTAGATCGAGATCCAGATCCAGAAGAAGATGAACCAGATTTCTTGAATGACTGAGATCGAGGCCTCAAAGTACTCGGAGGTCTAGAAGAAGAAAGAATAGCCCTACCACGCTGGAGACTGATCTCTGCCTGGCGACACCGGTTCACTAACCCATCATAAGAAGTAGGATTATCACAGACAGTGACTCGATCAAAGATCTCCTGATTAAGGCCCTGGAGGAAATGATCATACTTGGCCTCAGAACTGCCACTGATATGAGGAGCGAAGGGTAACAACTCAAAGAATTTCTGCTGATACTCATCAACAGACATACTCCCCTGCTTAAGGTTCAGGAGCTCAATCGTCTTGGCCTGGCGAAGGGCTGGAGGAAAGTACAGCTGCATGAACGCTGCACGGAAATCGACCCAAGTCGCTCTACCCTGCGACTGAACTATCGGCGCAGAAGTCGATCGCCACCACCTGCGAGCACGGCCCTCGAGAAGAAAACTAAGGGTCTCCATCTTCTGCTCATCGGTGCACTGGAATGCGCGGAAACAACTCTCCATGCGCTCTAACCAATCCTCCGCATCATCGGGAGTCTCACCGCCAACTAAAGGCTTAGGCCCCATCTGCATGAAACGATGCATATCGAAACGCCTAGGACCATCCCGACGATGACGATGCTCACGATGACGTCTATGATCATCCTGGTTACCCCATCGACCTACACTCCCCTGACTACTCCCGTCATCAAAATGGTCAGCCATCGCTACAAGATAGAATAGGAAAAATGGTAAAATGGTCAACGGAAATCCCAAAACAGAATCTATATCCCAAAATCATACGCATGCTCTGATACCATAAATGTAGTGACCCGTTCCAGAATCACCTACTAATTGAGAACTAAGCATGCAATCAACTTAATTAATAAAAATCAGAGTTAAGTGCGGAAAAGGCCAAAGAATCAAGCGTTATACAACCCAATCGAAATCTAGAATAACCCAGAATAAAAATATTCGGTACAACCATAACGAATCAAATGGAAAACACTGAAAACTAAACCAGCCAGCTACTCAACGTCCTCCTCCTGCTCCTCCTGAGCCATCCAACCTGAGGCCTGCCCCGTGGGAATGGGGTGTCCAAGAATAAACAAAACCGAGGACGTGAGCGATAAGAACGCCCAGTACAAAAGTATGAGTATACAAACCTATATGAAATGCACATGCTATGATATGATACCAGGGTAGGAATCACAAAGGATCTCAAAATGCTCAGTCTAGAGGCGCCAAGTGGATAGTGCCGCGCGGTCCAACCTCTGGGTCACTGCATCCACTACAAGACAGACGTGGACCTAAAATGTCCCGGACCACCGAAGCCCTCCCGACCCGTCGGCCACTGTGTACTCTCGGTGTCCATGCGTCCACAAGACAGGGCTGAGCGGCCCCAAGATATAGCTTATCTCGAAAGAGATACAGCTCAACAGTAAAGGCTATCTCAAAGGAGATACGGCTCAACATGATATGCAATATGCATCATAACTCGTGACATAATAGCATGCATCATATGACATATAACAATGCAGCAAATACTCATGCAACACATATATGAATGTATACTCAACCAGGATATCTCGGATAGTACTTTCGTACCTCTATCACAGCAAGCCTAGCCTTACGCAACACCGCTAATCAGGTCTAGCACAAGCCTACGCATCAAAAGCATACTCAATCAATACTACCATGCTCGACTAACAAAACCAGTACTCCCTAGTACTACCAAAGGTTTAGGGTTTACCTTCGTCCGTCGACAGCCCTTTGATGTCGATTGCCTTGAAACTCAGGCGCCGCTACTCTACTACTCCTGGCAGCTCTTAGCTATCGCTCGACCAACAACTAACCCTAGAAACCTTCCAAACTCTCCAAAATGAGAGAAAACTCAAGAAATTGGCAAGTCAAAAATGAGAAATCCGAGCACTATTTATAGGCCATGTTCGGATCCTCCGAACAACACTTCGGAACGTCCGAACGCTACGTGTCCAATGGCTCTTGACAGCTCATGATCGGATCCTCCGATCATACACTTCGGACCGTCCGAACATGCATGGAAAATGACGTGTCGATCAACACTTGACACCTATGATCGGATTCACCGAACTACACTTCGGATCGTCCGAACTCTTCGGTGCTTCCGAACCCTCTTCGGTCCGTCCGATCATGACCATAGCCAAAATTACACCTTAAACCTTCTTAATCACCATTACTCCGTTAATTACCCAATTTGGAATTCGGGCTACTACACTCTCAAACTTTTTTCAAAGCTTCGCTTTGTGTTCATCAAAATTCAAACTTATCAAGATTCGTTCTTGTGGCATTTGTCGATTGATTTCATACGGATTGTCAAGGGCAAGTTCTTTGAAGGTTTGTCTGTTTCTCAATTGTTTAATCGTGAATATTTATTGCAAAGTTTTTATAATTTAGAGATGAATATCACACTCCAAAACTTGATTCAAAAGATCGGGACAAACAACGATTCCTTGTTCGTCATTGAATTGAGGGTGCGATTCGAGTTTAATCGTGTTTGCTTTTCATTCGTACAAAGATTCGCATCAGTTTGTGTTGATGATTTCTCACGATATTCATGGGTAAGTTTCATTAGGGAGAAATCAGACACTTTTGATGTGTTTAAACAATTGGTCACAAGAATCACAAACTTCCATAATTTAAAGGTGAGAAGGATAAGAACTGATCATGGTAAAGAATTTGAAAACTCTTTATTCTCATCTTTTTGTGACAAGAAGGGGATTTCACATGAATTTTCAACACCAAAAACCCCACAACAAAATGGCATTGCCGAACGTAAGAATAGGACTTTGCAAGAAATGGCAAGGGTGATGGTAGCTTCAAAGAATATCTCAAAGCGTTTTTGGGCAGAAGCCCTTAATACATCATGTCATATTTCGAATATGGTCTATTTAAAAAGTGGTTCAACCATGACTTCTTGTGAGATCATCATGGGAAAGAAGCCTAATCTTAAATATTTTCATGTTTTTGGTTGTGCTTGTTATATTTTGAATGACAGAGATCAACTTGCAAAGTTCGATTCAAAGAATGATAAGTGTTTGTTTTTGGGATATGCCACTAATAGTCGAGCTTATCGCATGTTTAATTTGAGAACTAGGACTATTATGGAATACATTAATGTTTTTTTTATGATTGTGCAGATCTCAAAAAGAAAACTACTAAAGATGACGTTGAAGACCTTCTGGAAACTCAAACCTCACTGGAAAATACAGATGTTGCCCAGATGTTGCAACATCTGGCACAACATGTGACAACGAAGTCACCGAATCACAAGAAGATGCTCACAGCGATGATGAGGCAGTAGATGATGGACCGTGTATTCCAAGCAAAATCCAAAAGAACCATCCATCATCTCAAATCATCGGAGGAATGCGTGAAGATGTCCAAACCAGGAAGAAAGATAAAGTCGACTACCGAAAAATGGTTGGACTAGTGTGCATGTGTACCATGTACTCACATGTTAGATTTTCATGCTTTGTATCCCAAATTGAACCTAAAAATGTCAACAAAGCTTTAAAAGATGAGTTTTGGATCAATGCTATGCATGATGAACTTGAAGAGTTTGTTCGAAATGATGTTTGAGATTAGTTCCTCCTCTTGACCATGACAATATAATTGGAACAAAATGAGTTTTTAAAAATAAAACTGATGATTCTGGAAAAATCATTCGAAACAAAGCAAGGTTGGTTGCTCAAGGTTGCACACAGGTTGAAGGGGTTTATTTTGATGAGACCTTTGCTCATGTTGCTCGCATTGAGTCAATCCGACTTTTGCTAGCCATTGCATGCCACATGAAAATAAAATTGTTTCAAATAGACGTCAAAAGTGCTTTTTTGAATGGTTTCTTGAGTGAGGAAGTACATGTTAGGCAGCCTAAAGGATTCGAAGATCCACACAATCTGAATCATGTGTACAAGTTGAAAAAGGATCTCTGGTTTGAAGCAAGCACCACGTGTTTGGTATGGCAGATTGACTGACTACCTACTTGACATTGGATTTAGACGAGGTGAGGTAGATAAAACGCTCTTTATTCAAAAAGCCAAAGGTGAGATCCTCATTTGCCAAATCTATGTTGATGATATCATTTTCGGCTCCTCATCCCAAAAGCATGCTAATGATTTTATTGAATGCATGTCTACTACATTTGAAATGAGTATGGTCGGTGAATTACATTTTTTCTTGGTAAGCAAATCAAACAGATACATGATGACATCTTCTTGTGTCAAAGTGAGTATACTAAGAATCTAGTAAATAAATTTTCTAATGAAAACATCAAGCACATGAAGACACCTATGGGCTCAAATGAACAATTATCCAAAGATGTTGACAACACCCTTTACCGCAGCATCATAGGAAGTCTATTGTACTTGACCGCTAGCCGCCCAAACTTAATGTTCAGTGTTTGCTTGTGTGCTAGATACCAATCTAATCCTAAGATTTCTCACTTAAAGGCCGTAAAACGTATCCTACGATATATAGCCGGAACAATTGACTTAGGATTATGGTATACTCATGATAAGAACTCAAATCTAGTAGGGTTTTCTGATGCCGATTGGACAGGGGATTTGGATGATAGAAAATGTACTTCAGGAGGTTGCTTTTACCTTGGAAATAACTTGATATCATGGCATAGTAGAAAACAGAGCTGTGTTTCACTTTCAACTGCTGAATCCGAATATGTGGCAGCATGAAGTGGTTGCATTCAAATCTTGTGGATGAATCAGATTATAGAAGACTATGGTCTTAAGAGTGAACAACTCTAGTGCAATAAATATTTCAAAAAAACCGCTACAACACTCTTGTACTAAACGCATTGACATCCGTCACCACTTTATTAGAGATCTAGTAGAGAAATGATTTATTTGAATGGAGTTTATTGATACAAATAACCAACTGGCAGACATATTCACCAAAGCATTAGATTTTGAGAGATTCTCCAACCTTAGGAAATCTCATGGGTTCTGCCTAATCATTCATAGATGCTGTCTCAGATGTTACAACATCTCGGACAACATCTAACATGCATGTGCATTTTTAGGACTTAGACATTTTGCATTTTCATGCATTCTGTGATATGATGTGTTGGAGTGATGTTGCTTAAACTTCTGGTACACTTACAATTCCTTATTCTATTTTATTTAACAAACTTGGACATGCAAAATTTTGTGCTTAGTCACTAAGTAGTGAAGGATAATCATGTACATCATGAGTTTGTCCCATGTGAAAGGTGATTTGAGTAGATCGACAATACTTATAAACATGCTATGTATCATAAGAAAAGTTAGGAAAAAGCTACCTAAAAGAGTTCAATGAAGACTGTACTTTTAGTGTGGGAGCTACCTCTTCTGAATTCAATACATAAATCAAAGTAGAAGGATCGGAAAAAGCTACTGAGAGGAGTCCAAAAGAAGACCGTTCTTCTAGTGTGGGAGCTACCTCTTCTATGATCTGAAAATGGTTAAGTCCCTAAGTGTGAGGAAAAATTCAAAACAATTTTTAGGAATTGGACATGTTGCCAACATTTGTGACAACACCTCATCTGTGAACATATCTCATACTTGTTTCATGTTTCTATTTCTGTTACATTTTGTTATTAGGCATAAATAGGTCATGCATAAATATATCATCGTGAATTGTGCTATGCCACAAGGATATGCGTGTGTCGACAAAGAAAAATTCGATGAAAATCCAGTCTTTGCATAAACTCTAATTTATGTGATCATTGATGTCTAGTGGAGGTAATTGCGATGTGGGGTTATTTCTGGAAATTTTGAAAATATATTGTACACAAATCATCCCAGTAATTACCTGGATGGGTTAACGGTTCAATTTTAGCGTTTTATTTTCTAATCTGTTAGACTTAGGATGGTTACAATTTTTTTTTAGCGTTGTGGGGATTATGCATTATTATTGTATAATTTATAATCACTTATCTGACAATTCCGATCATCAAATTTCCATTTGTCTTTCTGCAAACCCTAGAACTGTTCTCTGCAAAATCTGTTCTCTAAAATTTCTATCAACATTTTGTTTGAGAAATTGTGCTATTTTCCTCACTATTATCGTAATCTTCTCTCACAAATGGCAGGAAAAGGTTTTGATTCCAATGATATCCGAAGCGAAATGGGCCATATAGAGGATGTTTCTTCACCTCCTGCAACAGGTGCAACAACACACCCTGTACAGAACCTGCAGATTATTCCTGCTGTGCTAATGCCCGAGCCTCTGGAAGTCATTTCCCCCGGTGAGCCTGGAAATGCACTGGATATTGATAACCCATCAATCATCAGGGTTTTCAATCCACCCTCTCTTCCTAAAAGACGATCCAAAAGACAGGCCATGATATAATCCTGATCTTACGCCTGGGAAGCGTTTCCGTTACAAGGGCCAGCCATCCACTCGGCCGTCACTGATTGATCCTAATAGCACCTAGGGGGATGACTCCGACAATGCGGTTTTTGAGCTGGTTCCTCGCAAACGGCCCGTCCCTGTAGTTACTGCTACTACTGGTAAGATCACAGTTTCTTCTTCTGCTAATGTACCCTTCACTCCACAGGAAGCACATACTACATCTAACGCAGATGAAGATGAGGTCTCACTGGCCCACTTTATGGCCACACTGAAGAAAAACAAGAAATATGCTCAGCTCAAGCCTCGCACTCCTCCACCTGCTTCCAGTAATGACGAGATTAAAGACGCCTCGGCAAGCCTCTCTCCTAGTACTGAATGTGGTGGCCCCTCTCACCATACTGATGACTCACTTGATGAAGCTGCCTCATCAGCTCCTGATGCTTCTGCAGAGTCTTCTGTTGATGAAGATGTTGCCAACAGTGTGGACAACACAGATGGTTCTGAGTATGATCTCACTACTATTTTCTCGAACAAATTCTACACTGAGCAAGCCTCTGATCAGTGGAATCTGTATGCGCATCGCTTATTTTTGGAGGAAAAGAATATTGATGAGGCTGTCTTCGAGAGACAAAATTTTCTCGCCTTTCTGAAGCATTGCCATCTTCTTCCCACTGTATCAGCGATAACACCGTTTTCCCGACTGCCTATGTTAGAATTCTATGCCAACCTGTCCCTAACGTTGGAGATGAACGCTCTGCCAAGTATGGGAAAGTATTTGTCCGAAACAGGATCTATGAGTTCACCCCTACTGTCATAAATCAGTTTTAGCAGACCCCACCATTGGACATTGATGGTCTTGCCCCTGACATTGATCTGGCTACCTCAACCCTCACTGGAGGCGTTATTACTCACTTCCCGATCCATCCACAGAAACTTTTAGCTGCAAATCTGACATCATTTTATTTCATTCTTCACAAGATAGCCATTCGCAATTGGACTCCTTCTACAAACACCACCACCGTCACCAGGCATAAAACTTTGGTTCTGTATTCCATCGGGCAAGATGGAGTGTTTGGTTTTGGACAACTGGTGTTCACCACAGTGCTTCAATATGCTAAGGGTGGTCTGAGATCATCGAAGCTCCTATTTCCCAGTCTGATCTATGGGCTTCTTATCTCACAAGGTTTTGTTAGAGATGTCAGGGAGCGCTTATCCTACCTTGGTGAACCATTCCAGATCGCTCCCGCGTTCTTCAAGGTAAATAAGAAGGTTGATCTTCCATGGTCTGCCCCCTGTAATGTTCTGCTAATGTTTCTGCTTATGTGTGGCTTCTGTGCCTGATGTATTTGCTTAGCATACTGCTAATAGAATGGTGCAGATGTTGTCTCAAGTGTTGCCAACATTTCTAACAACACCCGTTCTAATTTCATTTTATTCTGGGGGAGAGAAATGTTCTAACTCAGGGGGAGTTGATGTGAGGTTGATGTGAGCTGAAACAAAGATAAATGGGTTTGATCTCATTTTGTCCAAGAAAGGCTAAAAGGAAGAGATTGAAGGGAAATAATATTTCCGATTTTAATTGAATTATTTTCATATCATTATTTTCCTTGTTGATTAAATTGAGTATAATATTTAATGTGATTTTGCCTTTCTAAGATAATGATATAATTATGGAATTATCTTATAAATATGATATTTATTAGAGTAATTTAATAAGATATGATATCAATGTTTAAATAGAATTTATTTCTAATTAAACTCTACATTCCTTATGAAATAGGTTTCTTTGTGGAGTAAAACTCTTCATCTATAAATAAGGTCTCAAGGACATTGGAAAAAGGCTTCTTGAATATCGATCATACATACACGGAGTGAAGATTTTTCAGAGAAGAATAAGTCTCGAAGCTGTTGCTGTTTGAAGAGTGTTGATCACTGTGTTGCTCTGAATGTTGCCAACATCTACAGACAACATCCGTAACGATGTTGACTGAAGATTGCATCTGATTGATCGTGCTTTTCGGGAACAAGTTTTGCTTTCTTATTTACGTTTTAATATTGTTGGTAGTTGTTAGAAAGCTTGATTTTCTCAAAGTTTTGAGGAAATATATTTTTGTAATAATAACTAGTGATAGGTTTTTATGTAAACGATTTGGTTTTCTGGTTATTGATTTTTGCCATAGGCACCGCACAAGTATTTATACGTGTGCAAATTTAATCGTGTTCATCTATTCACTTAAAGTCAATTTGTGTTTCAAAATATAATATTCCGCTGCATGTTGTCCAAGATGTTGTAACATCTGGCACAACATTTAATTCTGATAAAATACAAATTCATTATTTTACATCCTATTTTGATATTTTTATTATTATTGATATCTGTCGAACAACAATAAAATCTTACATAATGTAGGGAGTACGAGTATCGTTTTCACATATATTGATTATACATATTTAATTTAAACACAATTCTCTAGTTAACTAAATCGAAAATTGGATTAATGAATTAATTTGAAGCTCAAATAAAATAATTTAACAAACACGATATAAATAATACAAATTAATAATTTAATAAAAAAACAATTGTTAGGACCTTGATTCACCTATCCCTGAATCTGTTCTAACGATTGCATTTAAATTATTAAGTCATGCTTTTGATAGAATTTTCTAGTTTATCAATATACTATTTCGAGCTATATTGACCTAATCAGCAAAATACAATAACCAACTGTCTTTGTTTTATTTAACAATTGCAATCGTATTAACAAATCGTGGGTTCCTATAGTTTTCGATCTACTGGACTATGGCTATCAACATATATCCAAGTTCATGTCTATACAAGTTGTAGATCCATAAATTATGTTATGATATTATGTTATAAAGTCTCCTCTCGGTTTCAATTACAGCACATAAAATCCCTTCGAAGTTGATCATACTCTAAAATGGCAAGAAATATCAATAACATAATCAAATATAGTTAAACAAAATTCAATATTAAAAAAGAATTTACAACATAATTTTTTAGAGATAATTTACAACATAACTCCGGCTCCTTTCCGAGTGCTTCCTCCGTTACTAATCCTCCGAATCCACCTCTATCTTGTGTATTAGGGTTGCTACCAGTTATTTTTATCCAAAAATCAACCACAAAAGAAAATAAATCTTTTAAAGGTTTTTTTAATTGTGTCGCGCTGGGGCGGGCAAAAACACCCACCCTAGTGCGACCTGCTCGCCTTGTTTCAATCAAGCGTACAATGGGACGGGCGATGCTGTCCTTGCAGCTCACGTGCTGGGACGGGTAAAAACATCTGCCCTAGCGCACACTGCTCGTACTTCTGCCAACAATTTCCTTCTTTTTAGCAAGTTCATCTATAAATCAATCGAAATATATTAGGGGCAAACAATATGCATAAATTATTATTAAAACAGAAAAATGCAGAGTCGGTATCCTAAACTTATGCGATAATGGATTAAAACTAACATAATAAAATATGCAAAAACGACACCTATCATTATATCTATTTTTTTGAACTAAAACTTTTTTTTTGCCTGATTTCTTTCTTTAATTTATTAATTTATGTTCTGGTCAAATTTTGTGAGAACGCTGGAATATAAATGTATGTAATATGTTCGAATAAAAATAAGTAAAGTATTATTTTTATGAAATATTCATGGATTCAACCACCGTTTGTTTAATAATTAAGTAGGATGATTTGATTATTTTTATGACTTGATTGAGACTCACATGACTATGAAATGAATATACTTTTCCACAAGACAGAAATTGGTCGAGGATTAGTTGTTATTATTTTTGGTTGCTTTAGTCAATTGCTTGAAGTTTACAATTAATGTTATTGTCTACTTTTTGTAAAGATTATAGGATTTGCTGTCTATGGCATTGACTAATTTTTGTGAAGATTATAGGATCAGGTATATATAAGAGAATACATGGGTTCCATCACGAGCTTTCTACCTTGACTAGGGATGGGCCGAGAGTCCAAAATCCGGTTTGCACCTGATCTTGATGGACCCGTTGGTAGGGTATGAAAGGGTTTCTACAACTTTAGATAACAAAATACAATAAGAAGCAAAAAAATTTTGGAGAAAGAAGCCGATTTTCCTTGTATTGTTGGTTGTTTCTTTTCATTTTATCTGTATCAAAGCAGTGTCTCTCAAAGTGTCGTTCAGATTCACGAGTAAAATCTATGTAAGATAATAAAAATGTGTGTGAAATGTCTATATAGTATAATAAAAATGAAGATAAGATGGTAAAATCCATCATAATCTATGTTACCTTCATATTTGTCATGAAGTTGAACAATTCTTTATTCAATAATAATAATAATTTGTTTTCTATTTATGAAATTATGATATAGTTGAATATTTAATTTTTAAATAATTTATTTCGTTAAATTTGAATATTTAGATTTTAGATTTGATTATTTTATTTTAATAATTAATTTTTTTTTCACTAACAATACTTAATTGTTTATATAAAAGTTTATGTAGTACTTGTAATATAGCTGAAATTGTATGCGAAAATATATGATAATATTAATTTTAATTTTTTGATTTTTTAATAATGTGAATAAAATGATTTAGGTAAAAGATCAAATTACTTTAGTAAAATTTTAAATTTTAAATTTTCAAATTCAAATTTTTTTTTCTTCAAATAAGAAATGAATTTCTAAATACTATTTTTAAATTTCAAATCAAATACCAAATTAACTGCTAAATTCATGCTCAAAATCTAATTCCAATTATTCCGGGTGAAAAATCCCCAATCAAAACATTTATTGGATTCACTCCCTACCCACAAAATTATGGTACTATGTCATACAAAATGTGGTACACTTCATGTGGAAATGTGGTACTAAAAAAATACCCAAAAACTGAGCACAAAAAAATCGACGGCTGAGGACCGAATGCCAATTTCCGTTCAAACATATACCAAGTTAGTTACTCATTATTTGATTATAATAGATACTGGACCCAATAACAATCCATCTTGACCGTTGATTGGACGCCGCCCAGATGATCAGTGGCATTTTAGCTTTCACTATTTCCCATTGGGAAAAACACCGTTAAAGAGCACTGAGATATTTTCTTCAATATCTCTTCCTAGCTTTTGAGGCTCCTGCATCAGTCTGCTGCTGTAGTTTTTGTGGATTTGTGCGGGTGGTTGCAGCCGCTGGATCGGTGACGTGGCGGTGTTGGGAGTTGTCGGATTGGAATTTTTGCTGTTTTCCACTTTTCCCGTGTTGTAATAGATTGCTCGATTACCTTACATGGATTGGGTTGTGATTAGTTGCTAGCAATGGTGAGCAGAGGTCAGTTTTTCACCTTCTTTCTCTGTTAGATATTGCCTTTTTCACTGAGTTATGATCTGCATTATGGAAATTAGAAGCGAGGCTTCTGAATTTGGAAGGGGGAGTTTGTGTTGGTTATAGTGGAGGAGATTTGATTTGTTGAGGGTCGGGAGGGAGTTCAGTTATGAAGTATCTATAGCATTAATTCTATCGGGGGTTTGAATTGGAACCTGTTTTTAGGTTAGTGTCTTGATCGTGGGAGTGATGGAGAATGAAACTGGGAAGAGTAGGGATGTGTTCATTGATCGGAGTAAAGTGAGGATTTTGCTGTGTGATAATGATGACAAAAGTTCTGAGGAGGTCTTTACCCTTCTGTGTAAATGTGCTTATCAAGGTATTTTCATTTCTTCTTCTTCAATTTTCTTTAGCAACTGTTCTTTGATTGATTTTGTTATTTTGTCATGATCTTGAGCAATTGTTCATAAGTCAGAAATTTATTTGTCAAGCATCATTACTTCAATAAGATAAAAGCTTACGAATTACGACTTCAATATTTCTGCCATTTAGACGATCAAGTTATATTAACGATTGCATCCCTTCTAAGGTTTGGATATATCATAAGGGACAAAGAATTGCGCGGATTCCATTTGATTAGATTGCTTTGCCTTTGACAGGCCCATCTTAGGATCATTTGGCTAGATTGATGTATAAGGAGTCGGAAGAAAGTCAAATGCAGTTTACTTGTCCAAGTATAAAATAAATTGCTTTTGAAAAAATTCTAATTGCAGGAAACTTCTAGAACTCATGTAGAAAGTTTCATGTTGATTTTGATGCTGAATATAGTTGGCCCTTGCTTTCCAGTTATTTCTGTAAGATCACCAAGACAGGTGATTGGTGCACTGAATGCTGCGAGGCCTGATTTTGATATTATTCTCTCTGAAGTTGACCTTCCGATGTCTAGAGGATTGAAAATGTTAAAATATATCATGAGGGACAAAGAATTGTGTCGGATTCCTGTGATCAGTAAGCGTAAATTTCATTTACATTGTGCATTTCATTCGATTAGCGTATGCCGTGTTGAGTTTGAGACAGGCTGGTTTAATTGTCATCCTTTTGTTGCATTGTTTTGCTTGTTAGTGATGTCAGCTCAAGACGAAGTCTCTATTGTTGTTAAGTGCCTAAAATTTGGAGCAGCTGATTATCTTGTGAAGCCATTACGTACTAATGAGTTGTTGAACTTGTGGACACACATGTGGAGAAGAAGGAGAATGGCACGTACTCTTTTCTCATTAAGAAGTTGTTTTTAATATGTCGCTGGTTTTCATCGGTTTTCTTTTAGAGAACAGTGTGATGGGTATCTTTATTTTCAAAATAAGATAATTGACTAGTCTCATGCATCACACATGCTTGGAACTGTTTAACTTATTTGATGTTTGTACCTGGATACAAAAGGTTGAGGACATGTGTTTGTATGATCTTTTGAATCATTAAGATAATAGCTGTTCTGATTCTGCAGCTATCGTGAAACAAAGCTTCTTTTTCTAGGTCTGTTCATCAAATTTCTACAGGGAGTGCCACATGTATGTGATAGTGTTATTTTTTCTTGGGCATGGTGTATATCAGCCTTTTTGGTGTTTTATTTACGTAAGTATTATGATGGTTTATCTCTTGATTTTACATCGACAGCTGGGACTTGCTGATAAGAGCATTGTAAATTGTGATCTGGTAGCTTCGGATCCTAGTGATGCTAATACAAACAACACTACTTTATTCTCAGATGACACAGATGACAGGTCTCTGAAGGGTAATAGCCCAGAATTTTGTGTTTCGACACATCGGAAAGAGGAGGTGAGTTTGAGTTTGAGAACTATATATGAATGACACCAGCCATGATAATTTATTTCTTCCATTAAACATTATCTTCAATTTCTAAACGTTGAAGATAAAAGTTTATTGCTGGTCTTGAAAGAGCATATATAGTTTTATCTCAACAAAGGCTTCAGGACAATTTATTGTTTTTAGTACCAAGGAGAGCATAGGGGTTTTTCCATTTTGGCCAAATTGGTTGTCTTTAACTAAGTTACTCCATTTGCATCTTGTTTAGATTCCTGCCACCACAACTGCAGCTGGGATAGAGACTGTGATTTGTGATCTCTCAGTGTGTCAGCCTGACATGCCACAAATAAATGACAGAGAGCCAGGTTATTTGATCACGACTTTTTAAATAATTTTAGACGGCCTATAAATTTTTAAAATAATAATCATATTTTCCTGTAGCATGTGGAGAGAGTAGATCATGCGTCACCATTTGACATATGTTTCTACAATCACTGCTAAGTCCAGGAAGCATATAATTGGAATGAAGTGTCTGCTATATTTAGTATTTTTAAAATGTGGTTCATTTGGATATCCATCCATCTTAGAACGTCTTCTTGATTCTGTTCTGTTACACTTACTGGTGCGTGATCGACTAGTCCAAATGGATTGAAAGGATTTGGAATCAAGTTTTTTTTCTTGCCTGTAATTGAAGTAGTGGTTGTTGGACTTTTGCATAATTTAAACTTGCCCAATTTTATTGGGACATATCAAAACCTTGCAGATGTTTTGCCCATTTTCCGTTGTTTATGGTTAAATAGTTATAGCATCCAGAACTAACATCAAAGTTTCTATGATTGGTCTAATTGAGATGAGCAGAGTTTGGAAAACGTAAAATGGGAAGAATAAACCATGAACCATGTGAACTGATATTTTTCTGTTGGAAGAAATATTTGACTAGGCTAGTTAATAAGGCATATAAACATTGAATACCAAATAAAGTTGTAAACATCCATTAAATATTTCAATGCAAGGGAGGTTCTTCCATAAAGATTGCAAATTTGTGATATTCACTTGCTTTTCTCCCTCCAAGTTCTCAGTTAGTGACACCTAGTTTTGTTACTCTCTCTCCAGAATTTTCCATGTTTACTGATGGTGTTGTGTGATATTTTTAACTGATTTCTTCAAGCCTTCCTTATTCTTAAATGTTAAATCAGTATTATTATAAAGTCTCTGCTTAGAATCTGTTTTCCTTTCAATGCAACTTTATGTGGAGTTGGTTTTCCAATGTTTTAATCTGATATTTGTTTTGGGTGTGAGATCAAAATATATCCTGCTGATTTCATCCGGAGGCATCTTTTTGATTCTTTTCAACAATGAATGCGATATTCCTGATAATTAGGAAATAATAATGGCCTGGTAAAGGAAATCATTTATCCCTGTTTTGTTGTCTCCCATGTGCATGTAACTAATTGTGGACTTGAAACGTTTCCAGGACAAATTTCGGTTTTTCCAAATAAACAACTGAAAATAGGCGATTCTTCGGCCTTTTTCATGTATATCAAGTCAACCACACCCAACAGTAACTCCCAAGGGCCACCTTCTGTTTATGACGATGAACCTCAGCATTTGAAGATAGCAGAGCATCTCTCCACGGTTAGTGATCAAGTTGGTATTGAAATCCAACAGCAGGATAACACGAAGACCCTGGAAAATCATTCTCAAGGTGATAAAAATCACTGCAGTAACAGCGTTCACGATTCTTTCTCTGCGGAGAGGTCATGTACTCCTGTATCTCATGATATCACACTACAGAGGAACTCGGACGAACATTTCTCTCACTCACATGTGCATTCAAGAAACGTTAAAGATGCGGCCGGTCGCTACACTCATATCGCTTATCCTTACTACATACCTGGAATAATGAATCAAGTAACTATGCCACCAGCCTCTATGTATCACAATCACACTCTGGATATACATAACCATTCTAATCCTGCTATATTGTCTCCATACAATCACATTCCTCAATGCCCACCTCATGTCCAAGAGATGGCGCCTTATCCATACTACCCCTTTGGTATATGCTTACAACCTGGTCAAATGCCTGTTCCCGCTCCTCATTCATGGCCGTCTTTGAAATATTCCTCGGTGAATGAAGAGAATTCGTGTAAAGTTGATCGGAGGGAGGCAGCCTTGATGAAGTTTAGACAAAAGCGTAAGGAGAGATGTTTCGACAAGAAGATCAGGTATGTGAACAGGAAAAAACTCGCAGAACGTAGGCCTCGCCTGAGGGGCCAGTTTGTGAGAAAGGTAAATGGCATTGCTGTTGATCTTAATGGGCAACCGGCTTCTACTGAAGAAGATGAAGAAGGTGGAGAAGAGTATGATGAGGAAGAGGACGATTCTTAGCATGGATGGGACTCGAATTGTGAGTCGTTGGAATCTCCGACTAACATTGGAACTGGTAGAGCTGTTTGAAGAGATTCTCAGTAGGTTTCTTGGTGTCTGTCACTTCTCCTATCGTGTTGCGTAGAGTAACTAAACTTTGTGACATTATTATAAGAAGCTTCAATTAGTTCTGCATTTGAAACAATAATCAATCTGCGTAGAATTTGGTTGCACGAATATTTGCTCCTGCTATGTCAAAAAAGTAGTATGAAAAATTGTCCTTTTAACTCTAATATCATTTCTTTCTTGTTAATCCAAAGATACGTATATTTGGCATAAATCTAGCCTAATAATAGCATGTCTATGTATATATATATATATATATATAGAGGCTCTTTCCACAGGGCCGCACCCTTAAATACCTGAAGTTGGTAATAATAAGCTTAAGCCATAATTTTTCAACCGTCCGTATATTTTATACATTCCTCTATGAATGGAGTGTTGGAGTTGTTTCGCCAAGAAAAATCAATTTTCTCACTCACTTCTTGGTTTGTGCTTTTAGACCTTTACTCCTGGAAAAAATTTATTTGAGCCAAACCCATGAGCCATCTTTAACTTTTTATATAAGTTACCCCATTGTAACTAACATCACCTACTTTCAATAAAAATAAAATAGCACCACCCGCATATTATTCCAGTTTCATTTCTATATAAATATATATAGATACATATTAATGGAAATGCATATAAATGAAAATGAATAAGTAAAGACAAAAATGTAACTATCCTAATAAAGCAACAACTATGGCTTTAATTTAGGGTAGACCTCGTTCCCACTACATTTGGAAGTTGAAATGTTATTCCACAATATATAATATAATAAAATAAAAGATAGAAACAAATGGAACCCATAAACCTTGGTGCTTGGATTTTATACTATCAACTTTACCTTCACGTAATGGACATTTGTATAGGCTTAAATTATTATTATTATTATTTTTATTATTATTTGTTTTATTTATTTTATTTTATTTTATTGTAAGATTAAAGTCTAAGACATTACATAATGCTATCATTTCAACCGCAAGCAAACCCCCCAACTTACACTTTAAGTTCTCACACCTATTATGATGTTACTTGTCATCTAGGAAATTCCTAATCCATCAAAATCTGTTGGTTTCATGCCCCCACTCTAGCTGTGAGATGTTTGTAAATGTGTTCTGACGCCATATCATGATATAAACACCTTTCTTTCTAATATATATATATATATAAATTAATTTTTTTCCAAAACTAAAAAGAATTATTTTACGAATAAATCACATTTTTTGTCATGTAATTTACACTCATTTGTTATCCTATTATCAGTAACTTACATTTTTTTTTATTTTAGTCTTTTTGTATTGGGACGTCGATATAGGATCAGATACGTCATTGCCAAAGTCAGTATTTTGCAGTGACTAGTCATAATTTTAATACTCATATGAAAATTGACTAAAATTGAAAATAAGTGCAAATTGGTGAAGTAAGAACGTAAATTAATCAATAATAAGACAAAAACGAAAAATAATGCTCGTTAAATGTAAGAAAAAAATGTAATTCTACCCTAATTAAACATGGTGATTTAGAATGCACAATTTTTAGTACCTTGCAACTAATGTCTTGATTTGGAGATCACAAAAAAGTAATCAATGGTATCTAAACGAAGCCATTCATGAAACCAAAAGCTAAAACTACTCCAACTTAAAAGCTTTTGCTATTAGTTTTTTAGTCGTTGGCCAATCCACCAAAAAACTACACTTTCCCAACACCTCCAAACTACCAAAACGAAATCCTATACTATTATCCATCCATAAATATTATTAATTTCATATATTTTTTAAAAAATATTATTTTAAAATAATTAGCACATTAAATATATCCTCACAATTCGAAAGCATAAACGGTAAACCCCAAGTCAACATATATCATACATCCCATCTTAAAAATTTCGATCCACACCCCATTTCAAGAAATCAACACCACTCTTATCTTTCCTCCATCACAATGGAGAAAACAGCTGCGATCATTAGAAGATCAGTCTTCACTTTCTTGAAGAACTACCAGTACTTCACCTCCACTCCATCTCTTTCCGCCCTCCCGTTCGCCATCTCGTGCCTCGCGTCCCAGCTGATCATCCCCACGTCGCCGCTTTTCCCGATAATCCACCTCCGTTTAAGGTCTCTTTTTCTTGCTGCAGGTTTCCCTCCATCAGCAGAACTCTTTGCCATTCTCAATCTTAAGCTCTCTCAAACCATTGTAAACTATCTTTTCTCCTTACCCTTTACCATTTCCTTTCTTCTTCTCGCCAAAGCATCCATAATTCGAGCCATCGAGCATAAAAAACCAGAGCAAAAACATGCGTTCTCTTCTTGGATTCAACTGCTCAGCCCTCTACTCATCACACAATTGTGCAACTCGATGCTCATTCTTTCCGCAAACGCCACTTGCTTCTGCCTACTAGTCGTGTACTTCAACTTCTTCGAAATGTTGGGAGCTCTTTCTGCTCCTGGATCTTCACTACTTTTGTCAGCAATAGGTGCTATAATCTACTCTATCATTCTTGCCAATGCCTATGTTATATGCAATCTTGCATTGGTATTATCCGGATACGAAAAGGCTGGCGGATTTATCACAATCATCAAGACTTACGTGTTGATCCAAGATAAAACTGCAACTGCATTATCATTAGCTTTGCCATTCAACATGGTCTTAGCAGGCATTGAAGCCTTGTTTCAGTACCGCATTGTTCGAGCCTATAATCGAGCTTTTGCCATCAACTCAGCCATGGTTTTTGAAGGATTTCTCATTGCATATTTGTATGCTATGATACTAGTTCTTGATACAGTTGTGGGCTGCATTTTCGTCAGAAGTAGCAGAACAACAGAATCCGAAATCGGTCAAGAGGATGCACACTTTCATGGCATCGAAATCCAAGATACAGATTGTAAGTTTCTCGCAAAAGGGATTTGAACTGGTTACTCTTCGAAGAAATATTTTCCAGAAATCAACGAGATTCATTACATTTTTTGTCTGAAAAATGTGTTGTTTTTGTTCCTCAAACCTATTTCCAAAGTGGGAATTCGCAGTCTCAAACAACATGTAGATTTTGTCAGTCAATCACACTCGTGTTTGGATTGAGATTCAATGTAAGTTATTAAATCCATTTGTTCCAATTTCTTGATTATGCTTTGATTTCAAACGTGTGAATCAAAAAAGTAACTCGATGAGCACATTTTTTGTAACAAAACATTTCTATAAATATTTATATGAAACTTTATGTTATTTTTTGTCGAGGAAAATATCTAATGTTTCGGGCTTACATTTAATTTAAATTTTTTTATAATTTTATCAAATACAAATAGTTAATGTGTAGGGAAACGATTAGCACATGGCCAATTAGATGTATGAGTATGATAATATACCAACTCTTGATGGCAAGTACCCGAGACTCTTAAAGTTATGGCACCTAATCCTTGATCGTTTAAAATATTTCATTTTTATGAATATTTAAAAATATAGTTTTTATAAAATTAAAAAAAGAAAAGAAATTTTCAATTTTAATTTTCTAAATTAAGATATTATACCAAAGTGATATAATTTATGAGTTAAATATAAAACGAATCTTCTTTAAATCAATTTTAAACTTTATCCTAAAAAAATATTCTTAAAAATATTGCTTATTTAAGTTTATATTTATTTATTTTGAATAAATTATCAAAATAGTTTTTGTATAATTATAAAAATCATTCATATGTATAATATATTTGAAATTAGTTATAAAATAATAAAAAAGAAAAGGAAAGAAAAAATGAATTTATGTTGAGGTCGATGTTAGTCACACGTGTGGTACTTTGAGATAATAAATATGAAAATAAAGAATAAATTCAATATTTACGTGAAAAACCCAAAAAATTATTAAGGTAAAAACCACGAGTAAGATGAAAATATTTCACTATAATATTTTATGGTGTACAGTCACTTACTGTGTTTTCAAAGAGAACATACCATCTCTTAATACAGGAGAACAAAACACTTTACAAATATTGTAGAATTAAGCACTCAAATGATATAAGATGGGAGAAAATTAAAAGAAGAGATACTTGATTATGAAGGATTGCATCTATTTATAGATGCAATTCCTCGTCTGAACGCATCCTTCCGTTTAAAAAAAAAAATTCGGCCATTTTGACAATCATTTAAAGTGTTTGCCAACTTATTTTGACGGGATGACTTTGCCGATATTTCTCCCACTTAGTATTTGATTCAGAATCAAACACATTTTTTTCTTCTACTACTACTTCTCGTGCAAAGTGAAATTGCACTCCAGTGTGTTTAGTCCTGGAATAAAAGGCTGGATTTCGTGCGATGTGCAAGGCACTCTGACTGTCATAAAACAAAGAAACATTCTCTTGTTTGTGCCCAATCTCCTCCAATAACCTTTTAATCTATATTGTCTCCTTACAAGCTTGACTACCTGTCATATATTCTGCTTCCTTCGTAGATAACGCCACAACTGTTTACAGTTTTGAAACCCAGATTACTGCTCCCCCTGCAAGTGTAAACATATAACAAGTAGTAGATTTTCTCTTATGAAGATCTTCTCCATAATCTGAATCGACAAAGCCCCTGAGTGTAAAATCTGATCTTCCATAACCTAATACAGCATTTGAGGTACCCTTAATGTATCTAAGGATCTTCTTAACAATACTTTAATGCTCTCTTTAAGGATTCACCATATACCGACTAATTGCTCCCACTTCTTGAGCAATGTCCGATCTTGTACAGATCATGGCGAACATCAAACTTCCCATTGATGATGCATATGGTACTCGAGATATCTCCATCCTCTCTACTTCACTGCTAGGACACATATGTTCGTTGAGCTTCTTTGATTCTCCTGATCAAGTCAGGCTCAACTTGAATAGCAGTAAGTCGTAGTGGCCTCCTGTCTGTATCAAATTCTAATCCAGAGAAACAGCAATGTTCAACTAGCTTTGTAACACCTATCGTCGATAAGGACAAAGAACATACCTTACGACTCAAGGCATCTGCTGCTGCATTTGACTTCCCTGGATAATATTTGATCTCGCAATCAAAGTCCTTTAACAGATCAAGCCATCTACGCTGTCTCATGTTCAATTCCGACTGAGAGAACAAGTACTTTAGGCTTTTATGGTCTGAATAGATCTCGAATTTCTCGCCATAAAGATAATGACGCCAGATCTTCAGTGCAAAGACGATAGCCGCCAATTCAAGATCATGAATGGGGTATCGAGTCTCGTGAGTCTTCAGCTGTCTTGATGCATATGCGACCACATGCCCTCGTTGCATTAAAACACATCCCAAACCTCTGTGAGAGGCATCACAATATACAACGAAATCACCCGTACCTGAAGGAATCATCAAGACAGGTGCACTGGTCAGCCTCTTCTTCAATTCTAGAAAGCTAGACTCACACTCCTCAGACCATAGGAAGGGCGCATTCTTCTGTGTCAATTGTGTGATTGGCTTGGCAATACGGGAGAAATCTTGGATGAATCGTCTATAGTATCCTGCTAGACCCATGAAACTGCGTATTTCTGGTACAGAAGTCGGTCTCGACCAACTGATCACCGCTTCCACTTTACTCGGATCAACAGAAATACCATCTCCAGATATGATATGCCCCAAGAATACAACTCGATTCAACCAAAACTCACACTTGGACAATTTGGCATACAATCTCTCATTTCTCAGGGTTTGCAACACAATTCTGAGATGTTCTGCATGCTCATTCCTGTTCTTAGAATACACCAGAATGTCGTCGATAAAGACAATAACAAAATCATCCAAATACCTCTGAAAGATTTGATTCATCAATCCCATAAATACCGCCGGAGCATTTGTTAAACCAAAAGGCATGACAATAAATTCGTAATGCCCATACCTGGTTCGAAACGCTGTCTTCGGTATGTCTACATCTCGAACTCTGAGCTGATGATATCCGGATCGCAAGTCAATCTTAGAATACACAGAGGATCCCTGCAACTGATCAAATAGGTCATCGATCCTAGGCAAAGGATATTTGTTCTTGATCGTTGCCTTATTCAACTGCCGGTAATCGATACACAACCGCATCGATCCATCTTTCTTTCGCACAAATAGCACCGGAGCGCCCCAAGGAGATACACTAGGTCTGATATATCCCTTGGCTAGAAGATCTTCCAACTGTGCCTTTAATTCTTTCTACTCTATCGGCGCCATCCTATAAGGAGCTCTCGAAATAGGAGTGGTACCTGGAATAAGATCTATACTAAAATCTACCTCTCGCATTGGAGGTAACCCTGGAATCTCCTCTGGAAACACATCTGCAAATTCCCGGACTACTGGCAAATCTGTTAATGTCGGGCTAGATTTCTGAACATCTACAGCATACACAAGGAACCCGTCTGCTCCTTTTTGTAACAACGTATTCATAGACAAAGCCGAAATCAAGGGAATCCGGGATCTGGAACCCTTTCCGTAGAATTTCCACTCGTCTGTCATTTCTGGTCTGAATCTGACAATCTTGTGGAAACAATCCACGGTGGCTCTGTACTTTGTTAACATGTCAATTCCAACAATACAATCAAAATCAGCCAGACCCAACACTATACACTCTAGGTCAATTTCATGCCCCTCAAACTGTAGAATGCAATGTCTAACCGTAGTTACCGATATCAAACCACTTCCTAACGGAGAAGTAATAGACACGACATCTAGTAACGATTCAACAGGCAGAGAATGCAATAATGCAAATCGTTCTGATATGAATGTATGCGATGCACCCGTATCTATCAATATATAAGCAGGATAACCGCAAAGGGAACAGTTACCTGCAATGACATCATCTGGGGCATCCTGTGCTTGCTCTTCAGTCAAGGCAAACACCTGAGCCTGTTGTCTCTGAGGCTGACTCCCTGGCTGGCCACCTCTGGCTCGAGGTTGGGTCTGTGCTGGTGGCGGCTGAAATGAGTGAACAGATGAAGCTTGCCTCTCAGGCTGAGTCACGGAGGCAGACGATCCTACAGCCTGGAATCTCGATGCACCACTCCTTTGAGGACAGACCTTGGCATAATGCCCCTGTTGTTTGCATACGTTACACCTGCCCACTACACCTTGACATTGTTCTGTGGCATGCTTAC
Organism: Primulina eburnea; assembly: GCF_022965805.1. Classification (NCBI taxonomy): domain Eukaryota; kingdom Viridiplantae; phylum Streptophyta; class Magnoliopsida; order Lamiales; family Gesneriaceae; genus Primulina; species Primulina eburnea. The sequence continues at coordinate 32,067,953 of NC_133110.1, forward strand.
CTCCACACGTACTGCAATATCCACTCATCGCCTCTAAACCCTGGCCAAGACCTCTCTGTCTTGACCCGTTGGAGCTCGAAGAACTGCTCCCTGCCCTCTTAAACTTTTTGCCCTTTGCTTTCAACTGATCCTTGCGTCCACTACTGCTACCACCACTTTCGAATCGAGGAGGATGTTGTGCTGGAGGTAGTGGCGGTCTCGGACTCGGTGCAACATACGGAGCACTCCGTTGCCTAAGCAATCCTGCTTCAGCTCCTTTGGCACGATTCAATGCATCCGAGAAATTATCGGGTCTCCCAGTATTGACCAACGTAAAGATATCTGGATTCAGGCCATTTATAAACTGATCCGCCATGGCCTCATCATTACCTGAAACGTGAGGTGCAAAGCGAAGCAAAGAAGAAAATTTAGCAACGTACTCTTCAATGTTCAATTGCCCTTGCCTCAGGTTTGCAAATTCAGCGCCTTTATCTTTACGGTAGGATATAGGAAAGAATCGCTGATAAAACTCGGTCTTGAACACTTTCCATGTAATCTCAGTGCCACGCTGTTCTAGTGCTCTTTTGATATTCAACCACCAATGTTTAGCAATGTCTTGCAGTTGATGGCCAATGAGCTTCACTCTCTTCTCATCACTGTACCCTAGAGACTCGAATAACATCTCGATATCCTCCAACCAGCTTTCACATTCGATTGCATTTTCTGTACCCTTGAGGGTCGGTGGTCGAAATGACTGGAATCGCTTTAATAAAGTCTCCATGGGCTTAGCAATGACATCCATCGTATCTCCGGATGTGCTACCCTGTTCTGGCGCTGGTGGTCGTACTGGCACAACTGCTCTTCTAGGAGGCATGTATCTAATAATCCAACGGATTAGCATACAAGATATACAACTGTCTCAGCCCTCCTCTAGTCAGTTACCTCTGACCTAGAATCGGTTCTGATTCAGTTTATTACATGCTGTAATCACTCAAATAACAAACAACATGTAATAAAGAAAGCAATAAACATGCTAGCACAGCATAAGCAAGGAAGATGACTCGATCTACCCCGCTCATTCTACTCTATCTCAGTCTACAGAACCTACGGCTCTGATACCACCTGTTGTGGGGACCCGGGCTCTAATTCTTTTCTTTGGGATTAAAACGGATCATTAATATAAAAAGTGGGTCAAATTTTTTTCGCTTTTACATTAACTCAAATGAAAGCTAACTTAAGAAGTCTCTATGTTATTTAACAACATAATATACAAACATAAGATACAAATATGTCTGGTTCCAAACCATATTCGACAACTAGTAATTAAATACAGTACATGCCAAAAGTACAACTATTAGTTCTTCTGCTATGCCCGAGATCACCACGCTATGTCCATCTCTCATCCTCTGCGTGACCCAGATCCTGCCCCACCTGTTGTTATGCACACATACAGACATAACAACAGCCGGAAAACCGGTGAGAACAAATCCCAGTATAAACATGTATACATGCATATAATCAATTAAACATGAAACATGCTATCATGAATGACATCATATGCACATGCAATGCAATGCGAATCAAACCATGTCTGGACTCGACTCGACTAGAACTCTAGGGATCCCGGTGTGAATAAGACGTCACTACCTACCCTCCAATCGGGGTAATGTACGTCTCATTCCTAGACTTCGGTCTGAGCTGTATCAACGGCGGCAATAAGAGTAATGCCTACTCCTATGCTGAGATACACCGAAACGTCTAGCTATTTGACAATGCCTGTCAAAGACTCTCCTATCTTAAATGCAATGAATATCAATATGTAAACAACGTATAATCATATTCATATCTGAATATCACACTGATCATACACGCTTGAATACAATTCTGAAATCAAAGCATAAACATGTTAAAAGATTGAATATAATGCTATACACAATTCATAAACATGTTACAATATATCTAATAATACTAGTATGTGATTTTGGTTGGGAAACTCAAATAATATCTTATTTGAGTTACATCTCCCCAAACAAAACATGACTTATACCTTTCGTCGCTAAACCTTTAACGATGTCGAGGTCTCGATGTCGAAGTGAGGTAAGATGAATCTGAAATGGAATGTTGATACACAATTTATCAATTACTAATCCAAATCAACACCTATACTATCAATTCACTAGTGCATTTCAACACCATCGACGGCATAACGGCGTATTTCTCGATACCGGTCAATCCATACAACATAATCAACCCAAAACTATATCCTCAATTCATAATCATCACAATATCCAAGTCAAGATCTCAAAATCTGCATATACTTCATTCTATACATGCTGAAAAATCATAATAATAGCATACGATATCCGTTCTTCGATCCGATTGTATTTCTACGGTATCAATAACTACAAGAACACATTCTAAAGCTTAAACCATAATTCTCCCAACATATATATTTCAAAACATGCTGGAATTGAAGAAAACTTACATCACTTTGTAGATAATGAAGAGAGGAGTTCAAAACCGAAGTCGGATCAAAGTTTGGATGCTTAAATCTTACAAAATCACCATTATAAGTGAAGGAGAAATTTGAAAACCTTTCCTCCTCAGAAACCTCGATCCTTGCTGCTGAAATAAGAAGAATTCGAGGCAATCATATATATATACCTTGCATGTTTCGAACACATGGCTCACCCTTTGAAGCACACGTCTCGCGCATATGCGCGGCATTACTCGCGCATGTGCGCGAGACCTACTGTCTCGTAGATTTTAACACTCGCGCATATGCGCCACTCAACTCGCGCATATGCGCCAATGTGTCTGGACGCTCCGCGCATATGCGCCACTACTCTCGCGCATATGCGCCAATGCTTTTGGACCGACCGCGCATATGCGCGACTAAACTCGCGCATGTGCGCCATAGCTGCTGGAGGTATCGCGCATATGCGCGCATTATCTCGCGCACGTGCGCCGAAGCTACTGGAATTTAGGCGCATGTGCGCGCATATCTTCGCGCATGTGCGCTGGAGCTTCGACCTTTCTCCTCTCTTTTATACATTTTGCCTTCCTTTTTAAATCCAATAAAATACATCTATAATCATCTTAATTCTTAACAAATCCGTCTGATTATGATAACTAAATCTTCGAGCCTTACATTTCTCCCCCTCTAAGAAATGAGTTCGTCCTCGAAATCGCATGCCATTCTATCAATGCAAGTATAAAAGTAATCACACCAACACTAAACAAATACTTACATCATTGAAATAACTCGGGGTGTTTCTGTCTCATGCCTGCCTCTGTCTCCCAAGTCGCTTCCTCGATACCATGACGACTCCACTGAACTTTCACAAGTGGAATATTCTTCGTTCTGAGCTTCTTTTCTTTCCGATCAAGGATCTGTATCGGTTGCTCCACGTAGCTCAAAGTCTGATCAAGTTCAGCTTCGTCAGGATGAATGACATGAGAAATATCTGGCATATATCTTCGCAACATTGATACATGAAACACGTCATGTATTCCAGATAGAGAAGGAGGAAGAGCAAGTCGATAAGCTCGATCGCCAATTTTCTCAAGAATCTCGTAAGGACCAATGTATCGAGGAGATAGTTTCCCGCGTTTGCCAAATCGAACAACGCCTCTGAATGGAGAAATCTTTAAGAATACTCTATCTCCTGCCTCAAATACTAACGGTCTACGTCTGATATTGGCATACTTTGCTTGTCGATCTTGGGCTGTCTTCATCCTTTTCTGAATGAGTTTCACTTTCTCTGACATGTCACGAATCATATCTGGCCCAAGTTCTGGTACTTCTGAGATATCATCCCAATATAGCGGAGATCTGCACTTCTTGCCATACAAAGCTTCAAACGGTGCCATTTCGATACTCGTCTGATAGCTATTATTGTAAGAAAATTCGCAAAGAGGTAGGGAATCTTGCCAACTAGTGTCAAAATCTAGCACTACGGCTCTCAACATATCCTCTAGAGTCTGGATAGTCCGCTCTGACTGTCCGTCTGTCTGAGAATGATACGCAGTACTCAGGTGCAATGTAGTACCTAAAGCCTGCTGTAAACTGTGCCAAAAGTGCGAAGTGAATCGTGGATCACGATCTGAGACGATAGACTTCGGCACACCATGTAATCTGACTACCTCTCGAACATATATCTCCGCCATCTGATCATGCCGATACGTCATTTTGTACGGAATGAAACAAGCTGATTTGGTCAATCTGTCAATAATGACCCAAATCGAATCACAGCCACGGAAAGATCGGGGTAACTTCGTCACAAAGTCCATGGAGATGTGGTCCCATTTCCATTCAGGAATAGACAAACTCTGAAGTAACCCTCCGGGCTTCTTCCTCTCGGCCTTCACCTGTTGGCAATTCAGACATTTAGACACATATTCGGCGATGTCTGACATCATCTGTTTCCACCAGAACTGTGTCTTCAAATCATTATACATCTTTCTGCCCCCAGGGTGAATGCTGAACCGACTGCAGTGCGCTTCGGACATAATCTGATGCTTCAAATCTGAAACATCTGGCACAACAAGATGGTTATTGACGTAAAGCACATGATCACGCACCCGATATTCTGACAAATGCCCTGATCTGACCATTTGAATCGATCTTTGCACATTCTGATCGGTTCGTTGAGCTTCTTTGATTCTCCTGATCAAGTCAGGCTCAACTTGAATAGCAGTAAGTCGTAGTGGCCTCCTGTCTGTATCAAATTCTAATCCAGAGAAACAGCAATGTTCAACTAGCTTTGTAACACCTATCGTCGATAAGGACAAAGAACATACCTTACGACTCAAGGCATCTGCTGCTGCATTTGACTTCCCTGGATAATATTTGATCTCGCAATCAAAGTCCTTTAACAGATCAAGCCATCTACGCTGTCTCATGTTCAATTCCGACTGAGAGAACAAGTACTTTAGGCTTTTATGGTCTGAATAGATCTCGAATTTCTCGCCATAAAGATAATGACGCCAGATCTTCAGTGCAAAGACGATAGCCGCCAATTCAAGATCATGAATGGGGTATCGAGTCTCGTGAGTCTTCAGCTGTCTTGATGCATATGCGACCACATGCCCTCGTTGCATTAAAACACATCCCAAACCTCTGTGAGAGGCATCACAATATACAACGAAATCACCCGTACCTGAAGGAATCATCAAGACAGGTGCACTGGTCAGCCTCTTCTTCAATTCTAGAAAGCTAGACTCACACTCCTCAGACCATAGGAAGGGCGCATTCTTCTGTGTCAATTGTGTGATTGGCTTGGCAATACGGGAGAAATCTTGGATGAATCGTCTATAGTATCCTGCTAGACCCATGAAACTGCGTATTTCTGGTACAGAAGTCGGTCTCGACCAACTGATCACCGCTTCCACTTTACTCGGATCAACAGAAATACCATCTCCAGATATGATATGCCCCAAGAATACAACTCGATTCAACCAAAACTCACACTTGGACAATTTGGCATACAATCTCTCATTTCTCAGGGTTTGCAACACAATTCTGAGATGTTCTGCATGCTCATTCCTGTTCTTAGAATACACCAGAATGTTGTCGATAAAGACAATAACAAAATCATCCAAATACCTCTGAAAGATTTGATTCATCAATCCCATAAATACCGCCGGAGCATTTGTTAAACCAAAAGGCATGACAATAAATTCGTAATGCCCATACCTGGTTCGAAACGCTGTCTTCGGTATGTCTACATCTCGAACTCTGAGCTGATGATATCCGGATCGCAAGTCAATCTTAGAATACACAGAGGATCCCTGCAACTGATCAAATAGGTCATCGATCCTAGGCAAAGGATATTTGTTCTTGATCGTTGCCTTATTCAACTGCCGGTAATCGATACACAACCGCATCGATCCATCTTTCTTTCGCACAAATACCACCGGAGCGCCCCAAGGAGATACACTAGGTCTGATATATCCCTTGGCTAGAAGATCTTCCAACTGTGCCTTTAATTCTTTCAACTCTATCGGCGTCATCCTATAAGGAGCTCTCGAAATAGGAGTGGTACCTGGAATAAGATCTATACTAAAATCTACCTCTCGCATTGGAGGTAACCCTGGAATCTCCTCTGGAAACACATCTGCAAATTCCCGGACTACTGGCAAATCTGTTAATGTCGGGCTAGAATTCTGAACATCTACAGCATACACAAGGAACCCGTCTGCTCCTTTCTGTAACAACGTATTCATAGACAAAGCCGAAATCAAGGGAATCCGGGATCTGGAACCCTTTCCGTAGAATTTCCACTCGTCTGTCATTTCTGGTCTGAATCTGAAAATCTTGTGGAAACAATCCACGGTGGCTCTGTACTTTGTTAACATGTCAATTCCAACAATACAATCAAAATCAGCCAGACCCAACACTATACACTCTAGGTCAATTTCATGCCCCTCAAACTGTAGAATGCAATGTCTAACCGTAGTTACCGATATCAAATCACTTCCTAACGGAGAAGTAATAGACACGACATCTATTAACGATTCAACAGGCAGAGAATGCAATAATGCAAATCGTTCTGATATGAATGTATGCGATGCACCCGTATCTATCAATATATAAGCAGGATAACCGCAAAGGGAACAGTTACCTGCAATGACATCATCTGGGGCATCCTGTGCTTGCTCTTCAGTCAAGGCAAACACCTGAGCCTGTTGTCTCTGAGGCTGACTCCCTGGCTGGCCACCTCTGGCTCGAGGTTGGGTCTGTGCTGGTGGCGGCTGAAATGAGTGAACAGATGAAGCTTGCCTCTCAGGCTGAGTCACGGAGGCAGACGATCCTACAGCCTGGAATCTCGATGCACCACTCCTTTGAGGACAGACCTTGGCATAATGCCCCTGTTGTTTGCATACGTTACACCTGCCCACTACACCTTGACATTGTTCTGTGGCATGCTTACCTCCACACGTACTGCAATATCCACTCATCGCCTCTAAACCCTGGCCAAGACCTCTCTGTCTTGACCCGCTGGAGCTCGAAGAACTGCTCCCTGCCCTCTTAAACTTTTTGCCCTTTTCTTTCAACTGATCCTTGCGTCCACTACTGCTACCACCACTTTCGAATCGAGGAGGATGTTGTGCTGGAGGTAGTGGCGGTCTCGGACTCGGTGCAACATACGGAGCACTCCGTTGCCTAAGCAATCCTGCTTCAGCTCCTTTGGCACGATTCAATGCATCCGAGAAATTATCGGGTCTCCCAGTATTGACCAACGTAAAGATATCTGGATTCAGGCCATTTATAAACTGATCCGCCATGGCCTCATCATTACCTGAAACGTGAGGTGCAAAGCGAAGCAAAGAAGAAAATTTAGCAACGTACTCTTCAATGTTCAATTGCCCTTGCCTCAGGTTTGCAAATTCAGCGCCTTTATCTTTACGGTAGGATATAGGAAAGAATCGCTGATAAAACTTGGTCTTGAACACTTTCCATGTAATCTCAGTGCCACGCTGTTCTAGTGCTCTTTTGATATTCAACCACCAATGTTTAGCAATGTCTTGCAGTTGATGGCCAATGAGCTTCACTCTCTTCTCATCACTGTACCCTAGAGACTCGAATAACATCTCGATATCCTCCAACCAGCTTTCACATTCGATTGCATTTTCTGTACCCTTGAGGGTCGGTGGTCGAAATGACTGGAATCGCTTTAATAAAGTCTCCATGGGCGTAGCAATGACATCCATCGTATCTCCGGATGTGCTATCCTGTTCTGGCGCTGGTGGTCGTACTGGCACAACTGCTCTTCTAGGAGGCATGTATCTAATAATCCAACGGATTAGCATACAAGATATACAACTGTCTCAGCCCTCCTCTAGTCAGTTACCTCTGACCTAGAATCGGTTCTGATTCAGTTTATTACATGCTGTAATCACTCAAATAACAAACAACATGTAATAAAGAAAGCAATAAACATGCTAGCACAGCATAAGCAAGGAAGATGACTCGATCTACCCCGCTCATTCTACTCTATCTCAGTCTACAGAACCTACGGCTCTGATACCACCTGTTGTGGGGACCCGGGCTCTAATTCTTTTCTTTGGGATTAAAACGGATCATTAATATAAAAAGTGGGTCAAATTTTTTTCGCTTTTACATTAACTCAAATGAAAGCTAACTTAAGAAGTCTCTATGTTATTTAACAACATAATATACAAACATAAGATACAAATATGTCTGGTTCCAAACCATATTCGACAACTAGTAATTAAATACAGTACATGCCAAAAGTACAACTATTAGTTCTTCTGCTATGCCCGAGATCACCACGCTATGTCCATCTCTCATCCTCTGCGTGACCCAGATCCTGCCCCACCTGTTGTTATGCACACATACAGACATAACAACAGCCGGAAAACCGGTGAGAACAAATCCCAGTATAAACATGTATACATGCATATAATCAATTAAACATGAAACATGCTATCATGAATGACATCATATGCACATGCAATGCAATGCGAATCAAACCATGTCTGGACTCGACTCGACTAGAACTCTAGGGATCCCGGTGTGAATAAGACGTCACTACCTACCCTCCAATCGGGGTAATGTACGTCTCATTCCTAGACTTCGGTCTGAGCTGTATCAACGGCGGCAATAAGAGTAATGCCTACTCCTATGCTGAGATACACCGAAACGTCTAGCTATTTGACAATGCCTGTCAAAGACTCTCCTATCTTAAATGCAATGAATATCAATATGTAAACAACGTATAATCATATTCATATCTGAATATCACACTGATCATACACGCTTGAATACAATTCTGAAATCAAAGCATAAACATGTTAAAAGATTGAATATAATGCTATACACAATTCATAAACATGTTACAATATATCTAATAATACTAGTATGTGATTTTGGTTGGGAAACTCAAATAATATCTTATTTGAGTTACATCTCCCCAAACAAAACATGACTTATACCTTTCGTCGCTAAACCTTTAACGATGTCGAGGTCTCGATGTCGAAGTGAGGTAAGATGAATCTGAAATGGAATGTTGATACACAATTTATCAATTACTAATCCAAATCAACACCTATACTATCAATTCACTAGTGCATTTCAACACCATCGACGGCATAACGGCGTATTTCTCGATACCGGTCAATCCATACAACATAATCAACCCAAAACTATATCCTCAATTCATAATCATCACAATATCCAAGTCAAGATCTCAAAATCTGCATATACTTCATTCTATACATGCTGAAAAATCATAATAATAGCATACGATATCCGTTCTTCGATCCGATTGTATTTCTACGGTATCAATAACTACAAGAACACATTCTAAAGCTTAAACCATAATTCTCCCAACATATATATTTCAAAACATGCTGGAATTGAAGAAAACTTACATCACTTTGTAGATAATGAAGAGAGGAGTTCAAAACCGAAGTCGGATCAAAGTTTGGATGCTTAAATCTTACAAAATCACCATTATAAGTGAAGGAGAAATTTGAAAACCTTTCCTCCTCAGAAACCTCGATCCTTGCTGCTGAAATAAGAAGAATTCGAGGCAATCATATATATATACCTTGCATGTTTCGAACACATGGCTCACCCTTTGAAGCACACGTCTCGCGCATATGCGCGGCATTACTCGCGCATGTGCGCGAGACCTACTGTCTCGTAGATTTTAACACTCGCGCATATGCGCCACTCAACTCGCGCATATGCGCCAATGTGTCTGGACGCTCCGCGCATATGCGCCACTACTCTCGCGCATATGCGCCAATGCTTTTGGACCGACCGCGCATATGCGCGACTAAACTCGCGCATGTGCGCCATAGCTGCTGGAGGTATCGCGCATATGCGCGCATTATCTCGCGCACGTGCGCCGAAGCTACTGGAATTTAGGCGCATGTGCGCGCATATCTTCGCGCATGTGCGCTGGAGCTTCGACCTTTCTCCTCTCTTTTATACATTTTGCCTTCCTTTTTAAATCCAATAAAATACATCTATAATCATCTTAATTCTTAACAAATCCGTCTGATTATGATAACTAAATCTTCGAGCCTTACATTTCTCCCCCTCTAAGAAATGAGTTCGTCCTCGAAATCGCATGCCATTCTATCAATGCAAGTATAAAAGTAATCACACCAACACTAAACAAATACTTACATCATTGAAATAACTCGGGGTGTTTCTGTCTCATGCCTGCCTCTGTCTCCCAAGTCGCTTCCTCGATACCATGACGACTCCACTGAACTTTCACAAGTGGAATATTCTTCGTTCTGAGCTTCTTTTCTTTCCGATCAAGGATCTGTATCGGTTGCTCCACGTAGCTCAAAGTCTGATCAAGTTCAGCTTCGTCAGGATGAATGACATGAGAAATATCTGGCATATATCTTCGCAACATTGATACATGAAACACGTCATGTATTCCAGATAGAGAAGGAGGAAGAGCAAGTCGATAAGCTCGATCGCCAATTTTCTCAAGAATCTCGTAAGGACCAATGTATCGAGGAGATAGTTTCCCGCGTTTGCCAAATCGAACAACGCCTCTGAATGGAGAAATCTTTAAGAATACTCTATCTCCTGCCTCAAATACTAACGGTCTACGTCTGATATTGGCATACTTTGTTTGTCGATCTTGGGCTGTCTTCATCCTTTTCTGAATGAGTTTCACTTTCTCTGACATGTCACGAATCATATCTGGCCCAAGTTCTGGTACTTCTGAGATATCATCCCAATATAGCGGAGATCTGCACTTCTTGCCATACAAAGCTTCAAACGGTGCCATTTCGATACTCGTCTGATAGCTATTATTGTAAGAAAATTCGCAAAGAGGTAGGGAATCTTGCCAACTAGTGTCAAAATCTAGCACTACGGCTCTCAACATATCCTCTAGAGTCTGGATAGTCCGCTCTGACTGTCCGTCTGTCTGAGAATGATACGCAGTACTCAGGTGCAATGTAGTACCTAAAGCCTGCTGTAAACTGTGCCAAAAGTGCGAAGTGAATCGTGGATCACGATCTGAGACGATAGACTTCGGCACACCATGTAATCTGACTACCTCTCGAACATATATCTCCGCCATCTGATCATGCCGATACGTCATTTTGTACGGAATGAAACAAGCTGATTTGGTCAATCTGTCAATAATGACCCAAATCGAATCACAGCCACGGAAAGATCGGGGTAACTTCGTCACAAAGTCCATGGAGATGTGGTCCCATTTCCATTCAGGAATAGACAAACTCTGAAGTAACCCTCCGGGCTTCTTCCTCTCGGCCTTCACCTGTTGGCAATTCAGACATTTAGACACATATTCGGCGATGTCTGACATCATCTGTTTCCACCAGAACTGTGTCTTCAAATCATTATACATCTTTCTGCCCCCAGGGTGAATGCTGAACCGACTGCAGTGCGCTTCGGACATAATCTGATGCTTCAAATCTGAAACATCTGGCACAACAAGATGGTTATTGACGTAAAGCACATGATCACGCACCCGATATTCTGACAAATGCCCTGATCTGACCATTTGAATCGATCTTTGCACATTCTGATCGGTTCGTTGAGCTTCTTTGATTCTCCTGATCAAGTCAGGCTCAACTTGAATAGCAGTAAGTCGTAGTGGCCTCCTGTCTGTATCAAATTCTAATCCAGAGAAACAGCAATGTTCAACTAGCTTTGTAACACCTATCGTCGATAAGGACAAAGAACATACCTTACGACTCAAGGCATCTGCTGCTGCATTTGACTTCCCTGGATAATATTTGATCTCGCAATCAAAGTCCTTTAACAGATCAAGCCATCTACGCTGTCTCATGTTCAATTCCGACTGAGAGAACAAGTACTTTAGGCTTTTATGGTCTGAATAGATCTCGAATTTCTCGCCATAAAGATAATGACGCCAGATCTTCAGTGCAAAGACGATAGCCGCCAATTCAAGATCATGAATGGGGTATCGAGTCTCGTGAGTCTTCAGCTGTCTTGATGCATATGCGACCACATGCCCTCGTTGCATTAAAACACATCCCAAACCTCTGTGAGAGGCATCACAATATACAACGAAATCACCCGTACCTGAAGGAATCATCAAGACAGGTGCACTGGTCAGCCTCTTCTTCAATTCTAGAAAGCTAGACTCACACTCCTCAGACCATAGGAAGGGCGCATTCTTCTGTGTCAATTGTGTGATTGGCTTGGCAATACGGGAGAAATCTTGGATGAATCGTCTATAGTATCCTGCTAGACCCATGAAACTGCGTATTTCTGGTACAGAAGTCGGTCTCGACCAACTGATCACCGCTTCCACTTTACTCGGATCAACAGAAATACCATCTCCAGATATGATATGCCCCAAGAATACAACTCGATTCAACCAAAACTCACACTTGGACAATTTGGCATACAATCTCTCATTTCTCAGGGTTTGCAACACAATTCTGAGATGTTCTGCATGCTCATTCCTGTTCTTAGAATACACCAGAATGTTGTCGATAAAGACAATAACAAAATCATCCAAATACCTCTGAAAGATTTGATTCATCAATCCCATAAATACCGCCGGAGCATTTGTTAAACCAAAAGGCATGACAATAAATTCGTAATGCCCATACCTGGTTCGAAACGCTGTCTTCGGTATGTCTACATCTCGAACTCTGAGCTGATGATATCCGGATCGCAAGTCAATCTTAGAATACACAGAGGATCCCTGCAACTGATCAAATAGGTCATCGATCCTAGGCAAAGGATATTTGTTCTTGATCGTTGCCTTATTCAACTGCCGGTAATCGATACACAACCGCATCGATCCATCTTTCTTTCGCACAAATACCACCGGAGCGCCCCAAGGAGATACACTAGGTCTGATATATCCCTTGGCTAGAAGATCTTCCAACTGTGCCTTTAATTCTTTCAACTCTATCGGCGTCATCCTATAAGGAGCTCTCGAAATAGGAGTGGTACCTGGAATAAGATCTATACTAAAATCTACCTCTCGCATTGGAGGTAACCCTGGAATCTCCTCTGGAAACACATCTGCAAATTCCCGGACTACTGGCAAATCTGTTAATGTCGGGCTAGAATTCTGAACATCTACAGCATACACAAGGAACCCGTCTGCTCCTTTCTGTAACAACGTATTCATAGACAAAGCCGAAATCAAGGGAATCCGGGATCTGGAACCCTTTCCGTAGAATTTCCACTCGTCTGTCATTTCTGGTCTGAATCTGAAAATCTTGTGGAAACAATCCACGGTGGCTCTGTACTTTGTTAACATGTCAATTCCAACAATACAATCAAAATCAGCCAGACCCAACACTATACACTCTAGGTCAATTTCATGCCCCTCAAACTGTAGAATGCAATGTCTAACCGTAGTTACCGATATCAAATCACTTCCTAACGGAGAAGTAATAGACACGACATCTATTAACGATTCAACAGGCAGAGAATGCAATAATGCAAATCGTTCTGATATGAATGTATGCGATGCACCCGTATCTATCAATATATAAGCAGGATAACCGCAAAGGGAACAGTTACCTGCAATGACATCATCTGGGGCATCCTGTGCTTGCTCTTCAGTCAAGGCAAACACCTGAGCCTGTTGTCTCTGAGGCTGACTCCCTGGCTGGCCACCTCTGGCTCGAGGTTGGGTCTGTGCTGGTGGCGGCTGAAATGAGTGAACAGATGAAGCTTGCCTCTCAGGCTGAGTCACGGAGGCAGACGATCCTACAGCCTGGAATCTCGATGCACCACTCCTTTGAGGACAGACCTTGGCATAATGCCCCTGTTGTTTGCATACGTTACACCTGCCCACTACACCTTGACATTGTTCTGTGGCATGCTTACCTCCACACGTACTGCAATATCCACTCATCGCCTCTAAACCCTGGCCAAGACCTCTCTGTCTTGACCCGCTGGAGCTCGAAGAACTGCTCCCTGCCCTCTTAAACTTTTTGCCCTTTTCTTTCAACTGATCCTTGCGTCCACTACTGCTACCACCACTTTCGAATCGAGGAGGATGTTGTGCTGGAGGTAGTGGCGGTCTCGGACTCGGTGCAACATACGGAGCACTCCGTTGCCTAAGCAATCCTGCTTCAGCTCCTTTGGCACGATTCAATGCATCCGAGAAATTATCGGGTCTCCCAGTATTGACCAACGTAAAGATATCTGGATTCAGGCCATTTATAAACTGATCCGCCATGGCCTCATCATTACCTGAAACGTGAGGTGCAAAGCGAAGCAAAGAAGAAAATTTAGCAACGTACTCTTCAATGTTCAATTGCCCTTGCCTCAGGTTTGCAAATTCAGCGCCTTTATCTTTACGGTAGGATATAGGAAAGAATCGCTGATAAAACTTGGTCTTGAACACTTTCCATGTAATCTCAGTGCCACGCTGTTCTAGTGCTCTTTTGATATTCAACCACCAATGTTTAGCAATGTCTTGCAGTTGATGGCCAATGAGCTTCACTCTCTTCTCATCACTGTACCCTAGAGACTCGAATAACATCTCGATATCCTCCAACCAGCTTTCACATTCGATTGCATTTTCTGTACCCTTGAGGGTCGGTGGTCGAAATGACTGGAATCGCTTTAATAAAGTCTCCATGGGCGTAGCAATGACATCCATCGTATCTCCGGATGTGCTATCCTGTTCTGGCGCTGGTGGTCGTACTGGCACAACTGCTCTTCTAGGAGGCATGTATCTAATAATCCAACGGATTAGCATACAAGATATACAACTGTCTCAGCCCTCCTCTAGTCAGTTACCTCTGACCTAGAATCGGTTCTGATTCAGTTTATTACATGCTGTAATCACTCAAATAACAAACAACATGTAATAAAGAAAGCAATAAACATGCTAGCACAGCATAAGCAAGGAAGATGACTCGATCTACCCCGCTCATTCTACTCTATCTCAGTCTACAGAACCTACGGCTCTGATACCACCTGTTGTGGGGACCCGGGCTCTAATTCTTTTCTTTGGGATTAAAACGGATCATTAATATAAAAAGTGGGTCAAATTTTTTTCGCTTTTACATTAACTCAAATGAAAGCTAACTTAAGAAGTCTCTATGTTATTTAACAACATAATATACAAACATAAGATACAAATATGTCTGGTTCCAAACCATATTCGACAACTAGTAATTAAATACAGTACATGCCAAAAGTACAACTATTAGTTCTTCTGCTATGCCCGAGATCACCACGCTATGTCCATCTCTCATCCTCTGCGTGACCCAGATCCTGCCCCACCTGTTGTTATGCACACATACAGACATAACAACAGCCGGAAAACCGGTGAGAACAAATCCCAGTATAAACATGTATACATGCATATAATCAATTAAACATGAAACATGCTATCATGAATGACATCATATGCACATGCAATGCAATGCGAATCAAACCATGTCTGGACTCGACTCGACTAGAACTCTAGGGATCCCGGTGTGAATAAGACGTCACTACCTACCCTCCAATCGGGGTAATGTACGTCTCATTCCTAGACTTCGGTCTGAGCTGTATCAACGGCGGCAATAAGAGTAATGCCTACTCCTATGCTGAGATACACCGAAACGTCTAGCTATTTGACAATGCCTGTCAAAGACTCTCCTATCTTAAATGCAATGAATATCAATATGTAAACAACGTATAATCATATTCATATCTGAATATCACACTGATCATACACGCTTGAATACAATTCTGAAATCAAAGCATAAACATGTTAAAAGATTGAATATAATGCTATACACAATTCATAAACATGTTACAATATATCTAATAATACTAGTATGTGATTTTGGTTGGGAAACTCAAATAATATCTTATTTGAGTTACATCTCCCCAAACAAAACATGACTTATACCTTTCGTCGCTAAACCTTTAACGATGTCGAGGTCTCGATGTCGAAGTGAGGTAAGATGAATCTGAAATGGAATGTTGATACACAATTTATCAATTACTAATCCAAATCAACACCTATACTATCAATTCACTAGTGCATTTCAACACCATCGACGGCATAACGGCGTATTTCTCGATACCGGTCAATCCATACAACATAATCAACCCAAAACTATATCCTCAATTCATAATCATCACAATATCCAAGTCAAGATCTCAAAATCTGCATATACTTCATTCTATACATGCTGAAAAATCATAATAATAGCATACGATATCCGTTCTTCGATCCGATTGTATTTCTACGGTATCAATAACTACAAGAACACATTCTAAAGCTTAAACCATAATTCTCCCAACATATATATTTCAAAACATGCTGGAATTGAAGAAAACTTACATCACTTTGTAGATAATGAAGAGAGGAGTTCAAAACCGAAGTCGGATCAAAGTTTGGATGCTTAAATCTTACAAAATCACCATTATAAGTGAAGGAGAAATTTGAAAGCCTTTCCTCCTCAGAAACCTCGATTCTTGCTGCTGAAATAAGAAGAATTCGAGGCAATCATATATATATACCTTGCATGTTTCGAACACATGGCTCACCCTTTGAAGCACACGTCTCGCGCATATGCGCGGCATTACTAGCGCATGTGCGCGAGACCTACTGTCTCGTAGATTTTAACACTCGCGCATATGCGCCACTCAACTCGCGCATATGCGCCAATGTGTCTGGACGCTCCGCGCATATGCGCCACTACTCTCGCGCATATGCGCCAATGCTTCTGGACCGACCGCGCATATGCGCGACTAAACTCGCGCATGTGCGCCATAGCTGCTGGAGGTATCGCGCATATGCGCGCATTATCTCGCGCACGTGCGCCGAAGCTACTGGAATTTACGCGCATGTGCGCGCATATCTTCGCGCATGTGCGCTGGAGCTTCGACCTTTCTCCTCTCTTTTATACATTTTGCCTTCCTTTTTAAATCCAATAAAATACATCTATAATCATCTTAATTCTTAACAAATCCGTCTGATTATGATAACTAAATCTTCGAGCCTTACAACGTACAAGGGTCAGCACTCAGTCTGTTATATCTAAGGCTCTTGATATAAGAATCACATATCTTGTATCAACATTTCGGAGCCTGTTTGAGACCGTATAGAGATTTGTTCCACCTGTAAACCAAGTTCTCTTTGCCTTTTTTCCGCAAAACCTTCTGACTGAAGCATATAGATTTCTTCTTCAAGATCTCCATGAAGAAATTCAGTTTTCACATCTACCTGTTCTAGATATAGGTCAAACACTGCACACAATGCCAACACTACTCTGACTATTGTAAGTCAAACAACAGGAGAAAATATTTCATTGAATTCAATGATTTCTTTCTGAGCATACCTTTTTACCACCAATATAGCACGATACCGTTCTACTTGGTTATCGTCATCACGCTTGATCTTATAGACCTATCTGTTTCTAATGGCTTTCCTCCCTCGTGGTAGTGTAACAAGATCTCAAGTTTTATTCATGTCTGATGCATCCAACTTTTCTTGCATTGCTATCATCCATAATGATACATTCGAGCTTTGAGTAGCCTCGTGGAAACTCGATGGCTCACCATCTTCTGATGATAGAAAATATGCAATATTGCTTTCTGTGACATAATCTGAAATCCAAGCAGGTGGTATTCTGTCTCGAGTTGACTGCCTCACATTGGAAACCTCAGACTCAATATGTTCTTCTTCGTGCTATGGTACTGCTTTACAAGATATTTGACCTTCGTTCATCTTATTTTCCATATGAAATATAGTTGTTTTTGAATTCATTGCACTTTTGTTGCACTTTACTTTATCTTCCTCGAAGATAACATAGCTGCTAATGACAAGCTCGTGGATAGTAGGATCCCACAAGAAAAACCCCTTTATTCATCAGCATAACCCAAGAAGACATTTCTGGATTTTGAATCCAAATTCAATCTTTCTTGCTCATTGTACAGAACGTACACATGACTTCTAAATGTATGCAAATTAGAATATTCTGTCATCTTTCAATCCACGTCTTTATCAGAGTCTTCAGATCAATCAACACTAAAGGAGAACGATTGATAATATAACAATTGGTTTTGACTGCTTCCGCCCAAAATGACTTGTCTAGACCCACAGTCTTCAACATAGCTCTTGTTCTGTCCAACAAGGTCCTGTTCATCTGCTCCATCACTCCATTATTTTGAGGTGTGTAAGATGTCGTAAATTGTCTTTTGATGCCCTCATGTTGACAATATGCATCAAATTCATCACTGGTATATTCTCCTCCATTGTTAGTCCTGAAACACTTTTTTTTCTTTTTAAAATCAAGCTCAACCCGCGATTTGAAATCTTTGAAGATCAGATTTCATCTTGATTGGATACACCCAACATCTCCTAGAGAAATCATCAATGAACGAGACAAAGTATCTCGCTTCTCCTATGGATACAATTGGTGCTTATCAAACATCCGAATGAATCAAATCCAGTATGTTTTTTCTCCTAGTAGTAGAAGTGTCAAATTTTAATCTATACACAATGCTCTCAAAAGGGTAGTGACATTTTTATAAGTCTCGGCATCAGCTTCCGTCATGAGAGAATTTTCAACACTCATTCTGACATATGCCTGAGTTTTTATGCCATAACACTGTTAATTCTTCTCCTGAACCAATTGATGCAACAACTAATTCTGCCTCTTTGTGTGTTTCTCCCAAAAATACATATAGATTTGCATCAAGTTTTTTTGCCTTCATAACCACAAGTGATGTAACACCCCAGATTCGACGACTGTCCTCACTGTATCAAGACGGGTCTTTCCAGCGTGCTTATGTCCTCACTCACATGCACCCTAGGAAACTTCCCAGGAGGTCGCCCATCCCAAAATTTCCCCAAGTCAAGCACGCTTAACTTTTAAGTTTTTATGTGATGAGCTACCGAAAATAAGATGCACCTTCTTGATATGAGTAGTACATATCAAATCTTTTAATCCATCTTCAACTGTACAATCCATTACATTGAACAGTCTTGGAATCCCTCTCATTCCGGTGTAGGATCGGTTCATTCATGTTCCCTCCACCTAGAAGCATGCCAGGAGCCGCTCATTGTCCGTGCAACCTCATGGCACCGGCGATCACCCCCCGCCCTCTTCGGCCCCGGGCCTCACATGTCCACCAGCTTCCACTTGGTTCGTCCTCGAACCACACCGTACTAAGAGAGGTCGGTTCTAATACTAACTATAACGCCCTAGATTCGACGACTGTCCTCATTGTATCAAGACGAGTCTTTCCAGCGTGCTTATGTCCTCACTCACACGCACCCTAGGAAACTTCCCAGGAGGTCACCTGTAGTGACCCGTTCCAGAATCACCTACTAGTTGAGAACTAAGCATGCAACTAACTTAATTAACAATAATCAGAGATAACAGCGGAAAAAGTCAACAAAATAATGGTTATACAACCCAATCGAAGTCTAGAAAAACTCAAAATAAAAATATCCAATACAACCATATCGAATCAAAACAATACCGATAAACTAAACCAACCAGCTACTCAACGTCCTCCTCCTGCTCCTCCTGAGCTGCCCAACCTGAGGCCTGCCCCGTGGGAATGGGGTGTCCAAGAATAAACAAAACCGAGGACGTGAGCGATAAGAACGCCCAGTACAAAAGTATGAGTATACAGACCTATATGAAATGCACATGCTATGATCATGATACCGGGGTAGTCAAGAAACAGGAGTCACAAAAGGATCTCAACAATGCTCAGTCTAGAGGCGCCAAGTGGATAGTGCCGCGCGGTACACCTCTGGGTCACTGCATCCACTACAAGACAGACGTGGACCTAAAATGTCCCGGACCACCGAAGCCCTCCCGACCCGTCGGCCACTGTGTACTCTCGGTGTCCATGCGTCCACAAGACAGGGCTGAGCGGCCCCAAGATATAGCTTATCTCGAAAGAGATACAGCTCAACAGTAAAGGCTATCTCGAAGGAGATACGGCTCAACATGATATGCAATATGCATCATAACTCGTGACATAATAGCATGCATCATATGACATATAACAATGCAGCAAATACTCATGCAACACATATATGAATGTATACTCAACCAGGATATCTCGGATAGTACTTTCGTACCTCTATCACAGCAAGCCTAGCCTTACGCAACACCGCTAATCAGGTCTAGCACAAGCCTACGCATCAAAAGCATACTCAATCAATACTACCATGCTCGACTAGCAAAACCAGTACTCCCTAGTACTACCAAAGGTTTAGGGTTTACCTTCGTCCGTCGACAGCCCTTTGATGTCGATTGCCTTGAAACTCAGGCGCCGCTACGCTACTACTCCTGGCAGCTCCTGGCTATCGCTCGACCAACAACTAACCCTAGAAACCTTCCAAATCCTCTCAACTATGAGGCAAAATCATGAATTGGCAAGTCACAAATGAGAAATCCGAGCACTATTTATAGGCCATGTTCGGATCCTCCGAACAACACTTCGGAACGTCCGAACGCTACGTGTCCATTGGCTCTTGACAGCTCATGATCGGATCTTCCGATCATACACTTCGGACCGTCCGAACATGCATGGAAAATGACGTGTCGATCAACACTTGACACCTATGATCGGATTCACCGAACTACACTTCGGATCGTCCGAACTCTTCGGTGCTTCCGAACCCTCTTCGGTCCGTCCGATCATGACCATAGCCAAAAATACACCTTAAACCTTCTTAATCACCATTACTCCGTTAATTACCCAATTTGGAATTCGGGCTACTACATCACCCATCCCAAAATTGCCCCAAGGCAAGCACGCTTAACTTTGGAGTTCTTATGTGATGAACTACCAAAAAGAAGATGAACCTTCTTGATATGAGTAGTACATATCAAATCTTTTAAGCCCTCTTCAACTGTACAGTCCATTACATTGAACAGTCTTGGAATCCCTCTCATTCCGGTGTGGGATCGGTTCATTCATGTTCCCTCCACCTAGAAGCCTGCCAGGAGCCGCTCATTGTCCGTGCAATCTCATGGCACCGGCGATCACCCCCCGCCCTCTTCGACCCCGGGCCTCACATGTCCACCAGCTTCCGCTTGGTTCGTCCCCGAACCACACCGTACTAAGAGAGGTCGGTTCTGATACCAACTGTAATGCCCTATATTCGACGACTGTCCTCACTGTATCAAGACGGATCTTTCCAGCGTGCTTATGTCCTCACTCACACGCACCCTAGGAAACTTCCCAGGAGGTCACCCATCCCAAAATTGCCCAAAGTCAAGCACGCTTAACTTTGGAGTTCTTATGTGATGAGCTACCGAAAAGAAAATGCACCTTCTTGATATGAGTAGTACATATCAAATCTTTTAACCCCTCTTCAACTGTAAAGTCAATTACATTGAACAGTCTCGGAATCCCTCTCGTTCCGGTGTGGGATCGGTTCATTCATGTTCCCTCCACCTAGAAGCCTGCCAGGAGCCGCTCATTGTCCGTGCAACCTCATGGCACCGACGATCACCCCCCGCCCTCTTCGGCCCCGGGCCTCACAAGTGCACCCTTCACAATTTTCATGATCCCGTTCTCGATACGGATTTTGCACCTGTTGTCATCCAATTGCCCCAAAGACAAAATATTTTTTGTTAGTCCCTTCACATGTCGTACCTCTTGTGTGGTGCGAATTGTGCCATCAAACATTTTTATTTTGATAGTACCGACCTCAGCGATTTCCAAGGTATGATATTTTCTCATGAATACAGATCCTCCTAAGACTGGTTTATAATGATCAAACCATTCTATCTGAGACATCATGTGCCATGTCGCTCCTGAATCCATAATCCATGTGTCACACAATTTGTGTTTGTCTACTGCAACTGTTGCCGCTTCGCTGAATAATATTTCACCACCGCCTGAAGTACTGACCACATTTCCTTGAGAACTCTTCTCGATACTCGTAAACTCTTTCTTGAAGTGCCCTTTACCGCCACATTTAAAGCATTAAATATTTTTTCTCTTCTTTCTCGACTTTGATCTACCTCGTCTTTGGCTCTCATTGAGTCACGGTCCATAAATATTCCTCTTATCATTGGTAAAGGCTCTTCCTGCTTCGATGTTAACAACCTATCTTCCTTATTCTTGCGTCGGCTTTCTTCTCTGAGAACCGCATTTAAGACATAGTCAAATTTTAAAAAGCCCATAAGAATATTGTTGATTATGTTGATATTAAGTTGATCATATGAATCTGGTATACTTTGAGTAGAAGCTCCACACGTTCATTTTCCTTTATTTTATGCCCCATGGAAGTGAGTTGGGCAAATAAAGTATTTAGTGTCTTGATATGGTCTGTTATCGATGAGGATTCTATCATCCGAAAAGTATAAAGCCTTCCCTTTAAGAAAATCATGTTGTGTAGCAACTTGACCTCGTACATCTTTGTCAGAGTATCCCAAATAAATTTTGCTATTTTTATCTCATAGATACTTGACAATAATTCATCTGCTATAGCCAAATGTAGATTGAAACAACATTATCATTCATCTCATTCCACTTTCTATCATCTGTAATTTCCACTGGTTTATCTCAAATAGCCGCCAAGCAATTCTCATTTCTTAAAACTGCTTGTATCTTTATTTTCCATAATATAAAATTGCTTCCATTGAACTTTGTTATCTCGTACGTGCCCATCTTTATGTCTACAACAATTTAGTAAACTGGAAAAAATAATACCGCCTTAATAAAAAATCTCCATAAAAATTTTCTGATGTGGAATATCAATTTAGGCTGTAACCAAAGAGCATACTCAGAATTTTAAGAAATTTTAAACCAATGCTCTGATATCACTTGTTGGTCCCACGTGCGACAATTTGAGATAATATATATGAAAATAAAGAATAAATTGGACACCAAGATTTACGTGGAAAACCCCCAAAAATTATTAGGATAAAAACCACGGGCAAGATGAAAGTATTTCTACTATAATATTTTATGGTGTACAACGACTCACTGTGTTTCCAAAGAGAACACAAACTCTCTTAATACATGGGAACAAAACACCTCACAAATATTATAAAACTAAGCATTCAAATGCTATATGATGATATAAAACTCGAAGAAGAGATACTTGAATTATGAAGGAATGCATCTATTTATAGATGCAATTCCTCGTCTGAATGCATCATTCCGTTTAAAAATAAATAAATAAATCGGCCATTTGACAATCGATCCATGAATGTAGAGACAACACATGGTTGTGAGCTTAGAAACTGGTGAAAAATGTTTATTGGTAATCTACCACTTCTTGTTGATTATATCATTTGGCCACCAAACGAGCATTGTAACGATCAATGGAGTCATGTTTTTTATGTTGATTTTGTAAATCCTCTTGCATCCTATTGCTTTCTGTTCAGTGGAAAAGGTTTAAGTGTCCATGTTTGATTAGTTTCCAATGTTTTGATTTCCTCTTGCATTGCTCCTCTCCAATACTTATCAAGCATAGCCTATGTTAAATTTTGGATTCTTCCATGGATGAAATGGATGCTAAAAAAGATCTATGTGCAGCAAAGAAGTTTTCATAAGACAGATGTTATATGATGGATGAGAAGTGTTTACTTGGAAAGAAGCAGACTGGGGAGATTTTAAATTACAAGCGGCCAATTTATTGTGATAGTCCTTGAGGTAAGATGGGGATGTAGATCACGGTCTAAGCGTCTGATTGATGGTTGGGGACTAGTGGTCTGTGCATCAAAATCTATAGGTTTGGAATTTTCAATTTTCTCATAGAATGATTCATGCTCTTCCAAAGTTAATGGCTGTTGGAGGAGGCGAAAGAAACCACTTTTCAGGGTGGGATATCCTATGAGTGACAGTGTATGGGTATGAGCTACGGTCCATGCTAGACCAACCTACGGCGCATGACCATTAGTGGTGCATGTGCATGTGCATGGGCATTGGCATGAGCTGAATCTCATGTTGGGCTAGCCTACGACCCATGGTGGTTACAAAAAAGACTCAACTGGTACCAATACTTTAAGAATTTAGGTATTTACGCCTGGAGGTCCTTAGTTCAAGTGTTTGGGGAGAGGAAAGAAACCACTTTTTGTTGAAAATTTGAATCAAATTATAATTTTGAATAAAAATTATGTCTCATGAATGTGGGAGAGTCTTTTGGCTCTCCATATTCTTGAGTTAGTTGTGGCTCATGATTTTGGAAATGTCTTTTGACTTTCCACATTCTTGAGTTAATTGAAAACTTTTGACTCTTCATATTTTTGAGTTAATAGGAAGATTAATTGAGTTAATTAATTTTGCATAACTTACGGTGAGCATTTTGGAGCTTATAAATAGTGTGTTAGTTTTTCATTCCATACACATAAAATGATTTTTACAAAAACTCAAGCTCTCTCACAAGGATTCTCTTGCATTTCATATTATTAGCTTTTCATTTGGCCTCCAATAAATTTCAATGATAAAGTGAAGGTTTGTTTTCTGTTCGCCGATGTAGTTACTTAGTATTATGTTGCTGCAAGGTTTTGCTGTTGTATCTTGGGAAATAGTTGTCCGTCCAAATCCTCGAAGCACAGTCGGAGGGGACAAATTTGTTTTAAGGAAACTGTATTGTTAGGATCGGTTAAGGTAGTTGAAGTGCTTAGAAGGAGATTTGAATAAAACTTAGGATTTTTGTATTTTTTATGAAATGTTAATCAGTCCTTCGAGGAACTGATCCTAGAATCTTGTTTGTCGATATAGATCATTAAACTGAAATTTGTGCGGAATAAGACTAAAGTATAGTTGAATAATTAGGGTAAACTGAAATGATAACTGAAATGAATACATGAAATTTTTCTGGATGTTCGGAGACTTCAAATGCTCCACGTCACAGCTTCTATCACGAGGATAGAATTTCGCAAAAGACATTGATATATTACAACATATTGTAATAATCCACTTCAGTTAGTCTTACGCACTTCCAGACTGAAACTCTTAGCCTAACAACTCTTAAACAATTATAAACTTAAAGGTGCTCTAACTAGTAGCCTAAATGTAGGGGTGTCAAAACCAGACCAAACCCACCAACCTAACACGGTTCAACTCGAAAAAAATCAGGTTTGGGTTTGAGATTTTCGGGTTCAGGTCAGATCGGGTTGGACCCGATAGCTGACCCGAAAAAAATGATCGGGTTAGGTCAGGGCAGGTTGACCCAAAAATTTTAATTTTTTTTAAAAATTATAATTATTAAATATTGTCTACATTTTTATATATTATATGTCGAAAAATATTTATTGTATATTTATATAAAAAAAATCATAATTTATTATTTATTTTGTACATTCTTTTATTTTTAAACAATTGTTTATTTAATTTAGTAAATATACTTTATTTTTATACAATTAGACTTTTAAATTTTAAATCATATATATAAGAGTAGTTATAATGTGTTTAAATTAAAATATTATTATTATTTAATTTTAAAAAAATTTAAAAAATTGGGTTGAGCGGGTTAATTGGGTTAGTCGGATTCGTATTCGAGTTTGGAGTTTTCGGATTGGATTGGGTTCGGGTCGAGCAATTTTTAAATAGTACTATGAACCAACCTGACCCAACCCACCCGAATTGACACCATTACCTGAATGCTACTGATAAATACAAAGAAAGTAGAGCTTAGTATGCGATCTATAATTTAAGAATATACTCGAGAAGTGTATCGCAATTGATTGAAGGTTGTAGTTTTGTTGCTTCATGCGAGTTCACTTGTTTTAGTCACCAAACCTCTTCAGCTGATTCAATCAGCTATATATAGTTTTCAATCTCAACGGTCGAATTGAATTCATTTATTGACCATTAAATAACAAATATATATTGAATTGTCGTGTAGTTACTTTTTTTGACAGTGGTTCGAGGTATCCAGACTATTCTGTTATGATACAACTATTCTTCTTTGGTACGACCTGTCAGTCTGTCTAGTGATACTCGAACTGATGACAGGGCCAACTGATTAGAAGTCAACTGATAAGCCGATCAGTTCAGTTGGACATTATTAGTTGTAACCGATGTCCTATCTGTTATAAATACTTCAGTTGATAAGATTTTTCATTTTAGTTCAAGAGAAATCTTCAGTTATGATTTCACGATTGTTCTATCAGTTAGTTTCTTTAGTTCTCTTGCGGATTAATTTTCCAAACTCTGAAACTTTATAATATTTCAACAATTTTCCATTTTCGGTGTTTGACAAAACTTAGATTTTGTGAACTGATGATAGAGAACAAAACTGAATGTACATACAATAATGTACAGATTCATACATATTCAGCAATAACAATTTTATAGATTTTGAAAGAAGTAAGTACAGATTCGTACAAACATTCTAAAACAAAAAATAAGCCTCCAGACCGATAACTGATTTAGGACAAGAAATTATTTTTTTCTACTTCTTCTCAGCTGGCCCTTTATCAGTTGGCTTGTCTGGTTCAGTTTTCTTCTTCCTGCTTGTTTTTGCTACCTCTGTCTTCTGTTTTTCCCCCCTTTTGCCAACACCCAGCACTTTTGTGAAGAGGAGGAATGCTGAACTAACTTGAGCAGATACCTCGGCCAGCTGATTTTGGATGATGTCAATCTTCTTAGATAGATTGGTAAGAACAAAATCCATCTGGTTTCTGAGTTGTTCTTGGGAGGAGAGCAGAGTAGGAATTGTAACTGATTCTGTTTTAATCTTTTCGACTGAATCAAAAAGAACAACTCCATCCTTGGTCAGCATCTTCAAGTCCTTCATTTTATGTTCTTTTAAGGTGTCCAGACTTAAAGAATTCAACAGCTGAGTAGATTTAATATGGCTTATATGTGAACCAAGATTGTTCAGTCCTGAAACGATGGTGCCCGGGATTATATCAGCTCCTAGTGGTAATTCAGGGGATAATGCTTCAGTAGGCACTTTATCTTTTCCATTTCCCTTCTGAGAGAATTCAACAACATCAAGCTGACTTGGGGCAATATCTTGGTCAATATCAGCTGCAAGTTTTTCTACTATTGCTTCTTGAACTGACTGACTAGGAGGGTGATCATGTTGATCAGTTGAAGAGCTTGATACCTTGGTAGTATTTTGATCAGCAAACATCTTAAAAGTGGCTTGAGACATAAAGAAAGTCTTAGGAAGGAGCTAGTTGATTCATCGCAAGGCAGTTGCAGCTGTTGGTTCCTGGACTGAGGGAGTGATTATTTGTTCAGTTGGTAACTGAACAGCTCCAGTTTGCACTTCTGCCTTTGTCGTTGATATTATAACTCGATCTTCAATGGGTTGAACTATGTCATCAGCAGTAGAATTTTCTTTGAATTCCATTTGAATATCCTCAGCGACTGATTGCAGCAGATCATCTACATGTGCTACTATCAGATCTTCTTCAGAATATGTAGATGGCCGCACTACTGGTTTAGAGATCGGTAGGATAATCAATGTTGTAGATAAGGAGGGTTGTTCATCGGTTGAGAGTGAAGGAGGGACTTCTGAAAGTAGTTGACTCACAACTGACTCTGTTTCAGCTGGAGCCATCAGCTGCTCCTCTCTTGACTTAGTTGGAAAGTCCTCCACATCTGAATCAGTTGGAATTTGTTCCTTAGCTGATTTTGAACCACTGGCCCACACTGGAACGTGTAATTGTTGGCCCATATACCAATTTTTCACTTTCAGTTGAAGGGAGATGATATTAGAGTCCAGTTGTTGAAACACTGCTTTGTCTTCATAAGCAGTAGGACTAGCTGGATCATAGTTTCATTTCAGTTCAGCTGTGACCACAGCCAACCTCTTGATTCTCACAAGATAAAATAAATATGATCTCATTTCCATGGCTTGGGCAACTGTAGTGGCTTTGACAGCCTTCATGACAGATGATTCCAAAGAGATGAACTTCTCCAGGGCTTTCTTCTTCTTCTTCTTCAGCTTCTTGGAAACAGTGACTGTCAGGAAGTTCACCCATACATCATAATGTTCCAGCTTCAGTTCAGCAATCTCATTGATATCTTGCATAATTAAATCAATTTTCATTTGAGTGGCATTGCTAGGTCTCGATTTCTCAATCATCTTTGCCTTGTCCTTCATATCAGTTAGGGCATGGGGCAGATCTAGTGATGAACCAGTTTTGTCCACCACTTCTCTAATGATTATGTCTTTTGAGTGTGTTGGAGGTAGAACTGTGGGGCGGACAACAGTTGTGAGAAGATTTGAGATTGCTGTCAGTTCTAGATTCTCTCCGAAGTCAGTTATAATTGTGGAGGGTAGTCAGCTGTTGTCTTATGTTTCGATGGGGAAGCTGGCTGAACCGACTGAATTGGAGTAGCCTGAAGAGATTGCTCAGCTCCGGATGGCAACAATCTATGTTCAGGAAGAGCTCCAAGAGTAGCAATTGGCTTGGTATTCTGTGACCTTGGTTTCTTCAACAAATCAAGAGAAGGGGTCTTCTCCGAATCACTAGTAGAAAGGACAAATATTCTCTTTGACTTGGGACAGCAGCTGGTTTGATCTTTTAAGTTTTCTTAACCTTGGCTCCTGACTTGTTAGCCCCTGCCTTCTTCAGCTGCACTTTGGAGACTGTGAAGATTTTGAACTTGATAATTGAGGATGAGGGTACTTGAAGTATCCTTGAGTCCTCAAAGAGTCTGCTCAAATGAAGCGAGCCTTTGGACTGCTTCAAAGTATGTACCATGTTTTTCAAGATTGTGAAGAGGATAGATGACCAATTCATCTTTATCCCCTTGACAATAGTAGTCATGACTTGAAATTTTTCGAGAATGAGGGCAGCAAAGGATCATGCCTTTGCTAGAAGGCACTTGACAACGATGTCAGCCAGTTGCTGGTATTCTTGCTTAAGTTCTTTCTTAGGGTCAGACACTTTGATCTTTTCCCCAGTTGGAGATAGAGCTGTCTGCATCTCTTCAATAACAGCAGCAGAAACCTCTGAGAAATTCGAGAGGCCTTCAGTTGTGAGCTGAAACAAGCTCCTAAAAAATTCTTCGTCCACAACCAGAATGTGGTCATAACCTTCATTTGAATCTTCCCATCAGCAGTGATTGAGCTAGATTCATAAATAGAGAGGATCTCAGCATAGAAAATTTCCTGGGTTGCCAACCTTAGGAAGGTACAAAGCCCAGATGCTTCGATCTTTTCAAACATGATGCGAACTGATTCTTCAGAGTGTGCAAAGGTCGATTCAAAACCAATTGCAATAGCGTTGGAGAGATAATCAGGTGTCTGAGATGCCATTTGATTGATTTTCGCTGAAAAGAGAGAAAAACACAAGTGATCTGCTCTGAAAATACGAAAGTTATAAACTTTGGAAATGGTGATACACTTTCTGAGAGGCGGTTTCTATTTATATCTTGTGACCATTCAAAGGTTAGACACTTGGCAGTCCGTGAGAGGTTTTGACCAAATAAGTAAGATTTTCAACCGTTGGACATTTAAATTTAGTAACTGGTTTGAGCAGTTGATAAAAACGGAAAGACGTTTGAAATTCAAAATTTAAATAGATAATTTGTACTTGGTCATGATTTTAATTGAGAAACTTAAAACGAATTAAAGTTAGTCAACGTAAGGGATAAGATCAGTTTATTCAGATACCAACTGATCATATCAAAACTGATTCAGTTCAGTTTATGAACAACTGACTGTTGTCTTATTAGTTGAATTACTGAAATTCAACATTTGCCCTAAGTTAAGTATTTAAGATAAATCAATAAGCCCTAATATATTCAGAAAGTAAGTAATCTGGTAGTGGCTTAGTGAAGATATCAGCTGCTTGTTGTTCAGTTGAAATATAATTCGGTCTGATGTCCTTCTTGAGAGCATGATATTTGATGAAATGATGTCTGACATAAATATGCTTGGTTTTGGAGTGAAGAACTGGACTGTAGGCAATCGCAATGGAGTTCGTGTTGTCACAGAAGATCGATGACTCTTCAGCTACTTCTCCTTAATCTTTCAGTTGTTGCCGAATCTAGAGCAGTTAAGCACATCAATTTCCAGCAGCTAAATATTCAGCTTCAGTTGTGGAAGTGGCGATGGATGTTTGCTTTTTACTGAACCATGAGATCATTATGTCTCCTAGAAACTGACATGATCTACTTGTACTTTTGCAAGATTACATCCTACATAGTCTGCATCTGAATAACCAAGTAAATTGAAATACGAGTCCTTAGCATACCATAAGCCGACATTCTGTCTGCCTTTTAGATATTTCAATATACATTTGGCAACTAGGAAATGTGATTTTTTAGGATTATCTAGAAATCTATCACAAAAACAAACAGCAAGCATAATATTAGGACAGCTAGCAGTCAGGTATAATAAAGAACCTATTAACCATCTGTAGAGTGTCAACTCAACTGATATTCCTCCTTCATCTTTGTCTAGTTTAACTGATGAGCTCAAGGGAGTGCATGCATCTGAACATGTTTCTATGCCAAACTTCTCCAGCAATTCCTTCGCGTATTTGGTCTGACTGACAAAAATATCAGTTTCCAGTTGTTTCACTTGCAAGCATAAGAAGAATTTCAGTTCACCCATAATGCTCATCTCGAATTTTTCCTGCATCAGCTTAGCAGATTTATCACATAATTTGGGGTAAGTTGACTCAAATATGATATCATCAACATAAATTTGAACAAATAATGAATGATCTTTCTTGGTAAATTGAACAGGGTTTTATCAACTGTTCCTACTGTAAAATCATGATCAATCAAGAATTTTGATAGAGTCTCATACCAAGCTCGAGGAGCTTGTTTTAGAAGATATAAAGCTTTATTAAGATGATAAGCATGATTAGTAAGTGATTAAAAAAACTTGGAGGATGTTTTACATATACCTCTTCTTGCAACTGACCATTATGAAATGCGCTTTTAACATCCATCTGTTACACTTTGAAGTTTTTGTAGGATGCATATGCTAGGAATATCCAGATTGCTTCTAGTCTAACTACTGGAGAATAAGTCTTGTCATAATCTATTCATACTTCCTGTCTATAGCCTTGTGCGACTAGTCTTGATTTATTGCACACAACTGAACCATCTTCGTTCAGTTTGTTCCTATATACCCATTTGGTACCTATAATAGATTTTGAATTGGGTCTTGGAACTAACTTTCAGACATTGTTATGTGTAAACTTATTAAGCTCTTCTTTCATAGCAATGATCCAGCTGGGATCCAGGAGAGCTTCTTCAGTTTTCTTTGGTTCCAATTGCGATATAAAAGAAAAATGAATAAATAAGTTCAACATCTGATTTCTGGTTTTCACCGGATCAGATGGGTTACCTAAAACCAAGTCCTGAGGATGGTTTCTTCTCCATCTGTAGTTAGGATCTTCTTGATTTGTTTGTAAGCCTTGTTCAGTTTGTAACTGAATAGTTCCTTCTGCTTCAATTGGAACAACATTAGTTTGAGGTTGAATATTTTCTAGCTGATCATCAAACTGATTATCGGAAATTGTATCATGTCCAACTAGTAGCTCTACCACTTCTGGCTCTGGTGTTTGAAGCGAATTTTTGACAGTGTGATTTTCATCTTCACTGTCATCTTCCAAATTTATATTTGTTAAGCGATTAATCAGCTCAGCTGGATCAATTGGCTTATCAGTTAGCACATTTTCATCAAACACAATATGCATCGATTCTTCAACATTGAGAGAGTGTTTATTAAAAATTCTATATGTTTTGTTATCAGATGAGTATCCTACGAATATCTTTCATCCTATTTAATATCGAAGGCAGTTAAGTGATTCTTGTCATTGTTATAAATGAAACACTTGCACCCAAAATTTTTAAAATAAGATACCACACTTTTATTGCCATGCCAAATCTCATATGGCATTTTCAAATGATTTTTGTTAATAATTCATCTGTTTTGAGTATAACACGTGGTGTTAACTGCCTCTGCCCAAAAATTTTGAGAAATACCAGAATCAGCTAGCATTGTTATCATTGCCTCCTTAAGAGTTCGATTTCTCCGTTCAGCTACACCATTATGTTGTGGTGTTCTTGCAGCAGAGAACTCATGCTTGATTCCTAAATTTTCAAGATATTGAGACAAAGTCTGATTGACAGCTTCAGTTTCTCGGTCAGATCTTATTCTGTCAATCCCGACTGATTTTTCATATAAAAGTCTTTTAAAAAGTTTGATCAGTTGTGAAGCAGTTTGATCTTTTGATTTTAGAAAAATGACTCATGTAAAATTTTGAGAAATAATCAACAATTACAAGAGTGTATTTCATTACCTCTAAGCTTATGTGTAACGCCCCGAAAATTTTAAGGTTCACGCAAACCACGTGCATGCAATTATTAAATTCTTTTGTATTTTAATTAAATGTGTTAATTGTATAAATTAATTATGTTGTGCATATTTGCATGTTTAAATTATATTTTTCTACATGGTTGAATTAAAATGTATTTTTAAAAGGTTATTCGAGTTGCGATCGAGGAGCGGAGACCGATGACTGCAAAATAGAAAACGTTTTTTTATTAAATGATTATTTTTAATTATTTAAAAATATGGTTGATGCTTTTTAGTATTTGTAATAGCCGAGCCCGGTGTACGGTACGATTTAAGTTTCGTTTGTTATTTGAGTTATTTGATTAGAGGTTTAGAGTTGTGTTTATGGGCTATAGTATGTTTAGTATATTGTTCTTGAGGTGTTAGTTGTTGTTGGTTGTTTGTTTCAGAGTTCCGGATCGATTTTAGTTGCATGGAAATAGTGCTTGGCCGTGGCTTGAGTGCACCCGCGCTCTTAACTGGAGTGCCCCCGCGGTGTACTGTGCAGTTTTTTGTGTTGGAGGGCCGTAGCATCACCGCACCCGCGGTGATGCAGTGACCGCGCCCGCGGTGTGTAGCGCACCCGCGGTGCTTGCAGTGCCGCACCCGCGGTATCTGTGGTTCAGGAATTTTGTGGACTGCCGAAAGCTCAGCGCACCCGCGGCCTTTGTGTTGGCGCACCCGCGGTGATGAACAGTAGAGGTATGGTCGAGATTTATAGTACCTTTTTGATGGATTTGACTTCATTCTTTCCTCTTTTCATTTCGAAATCCTCTCATTTCTAGGGTTTTTAGTCATTTCTTTCCTTTCCTATCTTCGATTCAGGCGTTTGTTTGGAATTTCGACTTGAGATCGACGTTCTCCTTGGTGCTAGGAAGCTTGGGTAAGCTTTTGGTGCGATTCTGTTAAGGTTGTAAATTAAGAGTTGTTTAGGTTGGTTGTTTATGTGGATTTATGGATTATTTAGCTTGTAATCTTGGATATTTAGTTGATATTGGTGTTATTTGTGGATTATTTGTTGTAGGTGGTGATCAAGAGCTAAGTTGAGGTGTTTGTTGTGGTTTGTAAGTGGAAATTCATTCCTTTTGCTCACATGATTATATATGTATGTGTTTCAAAGAGTTTATTGTGTTATTCCCTTTCATTTGATCCATAGTATGTATTGTTATATGTATTGGAGGCATTGTATGTCTCATTATTGATTAAAGGGAATACAAAGAGATATATAGAGTTCAAAGTGATTGTTAAAACCAGAGAAGAGTTTAAATGTTTTCGGATTGATAAATACATAGTCAGAGATTGCATGCAATTAGTTGATCAACGCCTATAGGCTTATATCCCTCAGAGTTATCGGTATTTATATCGATTTGGGATACGAGCACCCCAGAGCAGAGATACTATTGATATCAATCCCCAGAGCAAAAGAGAAATACCATCATATTTTTATGCTATTGCTATGTTATTGATATTCAGAGTTTACAGTTCAGAGTTGATGGTATTTATGATTTCAAAGAGATGTTTTACAGAGTTATTGTTCATTGTTATATAAGAGTTCCACTTGCTGAGATTTATTCTCATTTCAGTTATTTTCATGTGATGCAGATCAGAGTGGTGCCTCGGGACGTTGACTGTAGATCGGGGGTCATATGCATACACCGTTGGAAGGAGGATTTTGGCATGATCATAGGAATGATGTTTTGTTTTTTGTTATGTCATTTAAATGATCATGTATTTATTTTGTAAAGATATTTGATGAAATGTATTTTGAAACTCCTTCCGTATATTTTAAAGAGAAAATTTTATTTCCGCTGCGTATTTATTTTATAAGAGGATCGGGGTGTCACATTTTAGTGGTATCAGAGCGGTGTTTTCTTCGGACCAATGCATATGACTTCGTCTACTTTCAACTGTCCGGGTATGTTTTCTTTGCATCTATCTATTGTTTTGTATTGATTGGTGTCTTGTGAGCATTGTAGAGTAGAGGATGCCTCCTAAGCGTAAGGCGTCAGAGGGGGAGGATAGTTCGTCCTCGAGAGTTGTCGACGAGTTCGGCAAGTTACTGAAGGAGCAGGCTAAGGTTCACAGTGAGCAGATCCAGCAGTTGCTTAGACTGCAAGGAGCAGGCCAGGGCAGAGGCCAAGGTAGGGGGCAGGTTGCTCCAGTAGCAGTTGGTTCTGATGCTATCTTTTCTGCGTTTAAGAGGATGGATCCACCCGAGTTTCCAGGCAGCTCCGATCCTTTAGCTGCAGTAGAGTGGGTCAAGGCTTTGGAGGCGATTTTTGATCATCTCCACTATGAGGACAGAGACCGTATCAGTTGTGCTGTTTTCATGCTGGTTAAAGCTGCACGTTTGTGGTGGAATGCGACCAAGGTTGGCATTGATGTTTCTACTTTGAAGTGGTCTGAGTTTACTGAGCTTTTCTACGACAAGTACTTTCCTGATGCACTGCGAGCGAGGAAGGTTACAGAGTTCTTGGAGCTTCGTCAGGGGAGCTTGAATGTGGACGAGTATATTCTCAGGTTCGAGGAGGGTTGCCTTTTTGCTCCGTACATTGCTACTAGTGATAAAGATAAAGGCGCTCACTTCATTCGAGGCCTTAGAGCGGAGATCAGGCGTGATATCAATATGTCCAAGGCTGTGACTTTCAAGGAGATTGTGTCCAAGGCGTTGCTAGCAGAGCAGGACGAGAAGGATATCGCCAGGGAGAGACAGGCGAGGCACCAAGCTAGTGTTCAAAGAGGCCAGAGTTCAGGTCAGCGTGGCAGAGATCGATTCAAGGGGAAGGGCAAGGTGGATCAGAGTCCTAGGCCACCGTCAGTGCCAGTTGCTCCGTCTGATTCTGAGAGATCTTTGTGTCCCAAGTGTGGCAGACCTCATCGTGGAGAGTGTAGATTTGGCACTCGTTCTTGCTATCGTTGTGGCATGCCAGGCCATATTTCCAGAGATTGTCCTAAGGGAGCTAGCCAGGAGAAGGTGCAGGGTCGTATCTTTTCGATGACTAAGGAAGATGATGGCCAGGGAGGAGTTCTCGCCAGCTCAGGTACTTCGCTGGTCCTTCCTTTTATTTCGTGTCTTGATGCTGAGAGGCTATTGTGTAGAGGTTGTGATGTTTTTCTAGCATCTGTTGTGGATATGGATAGACTGATTAAGTTGAATATTGATGATATTGATGTGGTGAGGGAGTTTGCGGATGTGTTTGAGGATGATGTTCCGGGTTTGCCGTCGGATAGAGATGTAGAGTTTGTTATTGATCTTGCTCCAGGTACGGTTCCTATTTCTAAGGCTCCGTATAGGATGGCTCCTACTGAGATGAAAGAGTTGAAGACGCAGTTGCAGGATCTTCTAGATAAGGGTTTTATTCGTCCGAGTTCTTCGCCTTGGGGAGCTCCGGTTCTATTTGTTAAGAAGAAGGACGGGTCTTTGCGTCTGTGTATCGATTACAGAGAGCTCAACAAAGTGACGATCAAGAACAAGTATCCGTTGCCACGGATTGACGATCTATTTGACCAACTCCAGGGTGCCACTGTTTTCTCTAAGATTGATCTTCGGTCTGGCTACTATCAGTTGAAGGTTAGGGAGTCTGATATCCCTAAGACGGCTTTCAGGACCAGGTATGGTCACTATGAGTTTCTCGTGATGTCTTTTGGTTTGACCAATGCCCCTTCTGTTTTCATGGACCTGATGAACCGTGTGTTCAAGCCGTATTTGGATAGCTTCGTCATTGTCTTTATCGACGATATCTTGATCTATTCCAAGACCAGAGAGCTTCATTCAGAGCATCTCAGAGTTGTTCTCCAGTTGCTGAGAGAGCGGAGGTTGTTTGCTAAATTGAAGAAGTGTGAGTTTTGGCTGGATCAGATTTCTTTTCTAGGCCATGTCGTTTCGAGGGATGGCATTGCTGTTGATCCGATGAAGATAGAGGCGATTCAGAAGTGGCCTATTCCTACGACTGTTTCAGAGGTACGCAGTTTCCTTGGTTTGGCGGGTTATTATCGTCGTTTCATTTCGGATTTTTCCAAGATTGCCCTGCCATTGTCCAATCTGACAAGGAAGACTGTGAAGTTCGAGTGGTCTATAGATTGCCAGAGCGCATTTCAGGAGTTGAAGGATAGATTGACGTCAGCTCCTATTCTCGCATTGCCCAGTGGTTCAGAGGACTTTGTTGTCTTTACCGATGCGTCGAAGAAGGGTCTCGGTGCATTGTTGATGCAGAGAGGTAAGGTCATTGCCTATGCTTCTCGCCAGTTGAAGGATTATGAGAAGAATTATCCGACGCACGATTTGGAGCTAGCAGCTGTGATTTTCGCCCTTAAGATTTGGAGACATTATCTGTATGGCGAAAAGTGTGAGATCTTCACAGACCACAAGAGTTTGAAGTATCTGTTCTCGCAGAAAGAGCTCAATATGCGACAGAGGAGGTGGTTAGAGCTTGTCAAGGATTACGATGTGACTATCAGTTATCACCCAGGGAAGGCGAATGTTGTGGCTGATGCTTTAAGCCGCAAGTCGAGTGTTTCATTGAGTTCTTTGATTCAGAGACCGTTGCTGATGGATTTGCAGAGAGAGGATATTGATCTGGTGATTCCAGGCACCATTGCTCGTCTTTCAGCGTTAGTTATTCGATCTTCATTGACGGACAAGATCCGTAGAGAGCAGTCGACTGATGTTCAGTTGACAGAGTTGAGAGATAGAGCAGAGATTAGAGGTAATTCAGAGTTCGCCTTGAATGGTGATGGTTTGGTGACTTTCAGAGGTCGTATTTGTGTTCCTGTTGGCGATGATATTCGTAGAGATATTCTGACAGAGGCTCATACCGCGCCGTATTCGATTCATCCAGGCAGTACGAAGATGTATCAGGATCTTCGTCGACTCTACTGGTGGCCAGGTATGAAGAAGGATGTTGCCGTGTTCATTTCTCAGTGCCTTACTTGTCAGCAGGTGAAGATTGAGCACCAGAGACCTGCTGGGACATTGTTGTCGTTGCCGATTCCTCAGTGGAAGTGGGAGCATATTACGATGGATTTCGTGACTGGTCTTCCCAGAGTGCGGAGAGGTTTCAATTCTATTTGGGTTATCGTTGATAGATTGACTAAGTCAGCGCACTTTCTTCCAGTCAAGACGACGTATTCGATGAACCAGTATGCCGAGGACTACATAGCAGAGATTGTCAGACTTCATGGTGTCCCTGTGTCGATCGTGTCTGATCGTGACCCCAGATTTACTTCAGAGTTTTGGAAGAGTTTGCACAGAGCTATGGGTTCGCGATTAGCGTTCAGTACAGCCTGTCATCCTCAGAGTGATGGTCAGTCAGAGAGAGTCATTCAGATTCTTGAGGATATGCTCAGAGCTTGTACTATAGACTTTCCAAGTAGCTGGGATTCTTTGTTGCCTTTGGCTGAGTTCACTTATAATAATAGCTACCAGGCGACGATTGGCATGGCACTGTATGAGGCACTTTATGGCAGGAAGTGCAGGTCTCCCTTGTATTGGGACGAGGTTGGTGAGAGGAAGATGTTGGGACCAGAGTTGGTCCAGCAGACTGCTGATGTTGTTGCTGTTATCAGAGAAAGGATGAAGACTGCCCAGTCCAGACAGAAGAGCTATGCAGATGTTCGTCGCAGACCTTTGCAGTTCGAGGTTGGCGACCACGTGTTTCTGAAGATAGCACCTCTCAAGGGTGTGATGCGATTTGGCAAGAAGGGCAAGTTGAGTCCTAGATTTATTGGTCCATTCGAGATATTGGACAGAGTTGGCGATCGAGCCTACAGATTAGCCCTACCTCCAGATCTTGACAGAGTTCATAATGTGTTTCACGTTTCGATGCTCAGGAAGTATGTTGCAGATCCTTCCCATGTTCTTCGCCATGAGCCATTGGACTTGACGTCGAATTTGACGTATCAAGAGATTCCGATTCAGATTCTGGATCGCACAGTTAGAGTTCTGATGAACAAAGAGATCGGCATTGTCAAAGTTCTTTGGAGGAACCATTTGTTAGAGGAGGCTACGTGGGAACCAGAGGAGGAGATAAGAGAGAAGTATCCTGAGTTGTTCGTGCCGTGACGTCAATTTCGCGGACGAAATTCCCTTAAGGGGGGGAGATTGTAATAGCCGAGCCCGGTGTACGGTACGATTTAAGTTTCGTTTGTTATTTGAGTTATTTGATTAGAGGTTTAGAGTTGTGTTTATGGGCTATAGTATGTTTAGTATATTGTTCTTGAGGTGTTAGTTGTTGTTGGTTGTTTGTTTCAGAGTTCCGGATCGATTTTAGTTGCATGGAAATAGTGCTTGGCCGTGGCTTGAGTGCACCCGCGCTCTTAACTGGAGTGCTCCCGCGGTGTACTGTGCAGTTTTTGTGTTGGAGGGCCGTAGCATCACCGCACCCGCGGTGATGCAGTGACCGCGCCCGCGGTGTGTAGCGCACCCGCGGTGCTTGCAGTGCCGCACCCGCGGTATCTGTGGTTCAGGAATTTTGTGGACTGCCGAAAGCTCAGCGCACCCGCGGCCTTTGTGTTGGCGCACCCGCGGTGATGAACAGTAGAGGTATGGTCGAGATTTATAGTACCTTTTTGATGGATTTGACTTCATTCTTTCCTCTTTTCATTTCGAAATCCTCTCATTTCTAGGGTTTTTAGTCATTTCTTTCCTTTCCTATCTTCGATTCAGGCGTTTGTTTGGAATTTCGACTTGAGATCGACGTTCTCCTTGGTGCTAGGAAGCTTGGGTAAGCTTTTGGTGCGATTCTGTTAAGGTTGTAAATTAAGAGTTGTTTAGGTTGGTTGTTTATGTGGATTTATGGATTATTTAGCTTGTAATCTTGGATATTTAGTTGATATTGGTGTTATTTGTGGATTATTTGTTGTAGGTGGTGATCAAGAGCTAAGTTGAGGTGTTTGTTGTGGTTTGTAAGTGGAAATTCATTCCTTTTGCTCACATGATTATATATGTATGTGTTTCAAAGAGTTTATTGTGTTATTCCCTTTCATTTGATCCATAGTATGTATTGTTATATGTATTGGAGGCATTGTATGTCTCATTATTGATTAAAGGGAATACAAAGAGATATATAGAGTTCAAAGTGATTGTTAAAACCAGAGAAGAGTTTAAATGTTTTCGGATTGATAAATACATAGTCAGAGATTGCATGCAATTAGTTGATTAACGCCTATAGGCTTATATCCCTCAGAGTTATCGGTATTTATATCGATTTGGGATACAAGCACCCCAGAGCAGAGATACTATTGATATCAATCCCCAGAGCAAAAGAGAAATACCATCATATTTTTATGCTATTGCTATGTTATTGATATTCAGAGTTTACAGTTCAGAGTTGATGGTATTTATGATTTCAAAGAGATGTTTTACAGAGTTATTGTTCATTGTTATATAAGAGTTCCACTTGCTGAGATTTATTCTCATTTCAGTTATTTTCATGTGATGCAGATCAGAGTGGTGCCTCGGGACGTTGACTGTAGATCGGGGGTCATATGCATACACCGTTGGAAGGAGGATTTTGGCATGATCATAGGAATGATGTTTTGTTTTTTGTTATGTCATTTAAATGATCATGTATTTATTTTGTAAAGATATTTGATGAAATGTATTTTGAAACTCCTTCCGTATATTTTAAAGAGAAAATTTTATTTCCGCTGCGTATTTATTTTATAAGAGGATCGGGGTGTCACAGTATTTTTGAAAATAAAGGGTTTTGAGGTGATTTTATACGCCGGGACGTAAATTTTATCGGTGTTGGTTTTTCAACTAAAATACGAGCGTTTTGGCAACCCGGCTAATAAATTCACATTTTTAATTAAAGAAAACTTTGTTATTAATTTAATTAAATCCTAAATAGACTAATGGGCCTAATTTAATGGCTTATTAGGCCTAAGGTCTAGTTAGGGATTAATCTACTATTTAAAGTGTTAATTAAACTCACAAACCCTACTCTAGAAAGAAAAGAATCGGCCACACCTTTTCTTTATTCTGAAAACTCTCTATCCCAACCCTATAACTCACGGCTGTGCACACACCACACTTTTGAAGGAAAAATTTCGGTAGAAAGCTAAGGAAGGTGATAGCCGCAGTTCTCGCCCGTTCTTCGCAATCGTCAACAAACTTTCGTGCGTATATAACGCAATGGCCCGCCTTAATCTCCTTTTCTCATCCGTTACATCATAGAATTCTTTTATGCATGAAAAACATGAAAACAAGTGTCACTTTTATGTATTTTCGTTTTTGATCATAATATGAATTGTTAAGCAAAGTTTTTGATTCCTAAATCATGTGTGGGTATTGTTTAAGGGCTGCCATGACATAGGTAAGATTACACACATGCACCCCTAACATCACAGAACTCGCCAGGCGCATGAACCAACTAACGTACTACTGCTGTCAAGAGGGGAGGGATTCGGGTTCTTCACGTTGCAGGGTCTGGGGCTTGGTTGGTTTGTCCAGGGGCTAGCCAAGGGTACGGGTGAGTCAGGAGGAGAGTCCTAGCCATGCTAGGACTCGGACCGAAGGGCAGGGTGGAGTCCTTGCAAGCAAGGACTCCCACTCGAGAAGATTGCACAAATTTGTGCAGGCTTCGCGTGGCTTCAGAAGTTTTGGCAGGGAGAAGGGGCTCGGCCAGGGGATGGGCTGGGTTAAACTAGGTCCTTTAGGGTCTAGAGAAGGTGGTCTAAGGTTGGGGCAGGGGATGGCATGGGTGGTTCAGGCAGGGCATGAGAAAAAACCAGAAACGTGGTGATGCATGTAGCGCGCAGGTTGCCGCCTTCTTCAGGTGGCTTGTGCGCAGGGTCCAGGGACTGGGTCAGTTTGGGCTCGGGTCTGGGCGTGGTCCAGAATGGTTAGGGTCAGGTTGGGTCAAGTGGTTAGGGGCTGGAAGTGTCCTAGTTAGGCTAGGAGTCCTAAATATCCTAGGAGAAGCACACACGTACACATGCAAGTTTTGGGCCAAATTTCAGGAAGGTTTTGTGCGGGCTAGGTCTTGTTTCACGGGCTGGGCTTGCACAGTAGAGTCCCTAGATGGGTTGGCTAGGTTTTGGTTCAAGGTGGCTCGGGTAAATTAAGAGATGGCTCGGTGTGTTCGTCGAAGGGTCAAAAACGAGATTAATAAAGCTAAATTTAAATCCATGGGTCCACGGGGGTGGCTCATGACTTGGAAAGGTAGAATAAATCATAAAAATGTTATGTTTAAAATTTGAGATCAAAATAATGAGTTTTGGATTTATTCGGGATTTAATCGCCGCACGAAACACTAATTAATGAGTTAATTGAAAAGTCTAGTTTTAAGCTTTATAAAATCATGAAAAATTAGATTTAAGCTTAAATAATTATTAGAAGTCTAAGTTTTGAATTTGGGAATTTTATATTGATTTTTGGTTTAATTCGGGGTTAAAACGCTATAATACGTCTCATTTAAACATTAATTTAAAAGTCCTCGATTTATGCGAAATAAAAATACGAGAAAATTCATGTAAGCTTAAATAATTACTTGAGACATGTTACAGTCAATGAAATTAAGAAAATATCAAAAACATGAAATTTGACGTCTAGGGGTAAAACGGTCATTTTACACCTAGAAATTAGTAAAGGTCATGGCAGTGCCCTAAATGCTGTTTTTATGGAATTATGACTATTTTTAAATGTTTATGAATTGTTCATGATTAAATTATGATTTTTAAATTTCTAGAGATTTTTATGATTTAAGAAGACATTTAAAATACATGTTGCATGCTTGGTTTCAAAAATGAAAATTTTAAATATTACTCATGATTTTTCTAAGTGATATGAATGTAAAATGTTGAAGGATGTGAAGTGATTGTGACTAATTCGTTAATGTTGGCGACGTCGTGAGGGTTATGGTCCCAGTGGGAGCCCGACGATCGTGTTTCCATCATTGCGAATATGTGGTAACGGTCATGTGGTAACGGTAAGAATGGGAATGTCGTGAGGGGAAAAGGCCCGAGAGAGAACCCATTTATGGGAAAAGGCCCCCGAGGGAACCCCGACGAGCGTATTTCTATTCGATCATGATAGGCCAGGGCCCAGTTGACCGGTGAGAGTGTTGCTGGTGTCCCCCGCCGCCCACTACTGAGGTTTCACGTAGATGGATCCATCGTCATGTCATGTCATGTCAGGAAAGTCACAATTAACGATCTGAATTCAACAAAGGAAAAAAAAAGGAAATTTTCATGATTATGTTTAAGGTTTTATGTCATGTCATGCTGTGGAAAAAGGAAATTCATGTTTGCATGTCATGAAAATGTTTATGTTTAAAGTTTTATGCATAATGAAAATGTTTACGAAAATGTTTATGTTTGTGCATCTTCATGAAAACTATATTTAAGTACAAGTATTTTTCACCGTTATATGTTGACTGTATTACGTATTACTCGTTATAAAGATTATGGTGTGTTGAGTCTATAGAATCACTAGGTGTGATGGATGCAGGTGGTATTGAGGGAGGACTTGATGAATAATTTGACTGGACTGATGGTGCACACAATCCGAGGACCAACGCTTCTACTTTTTCCGCATTATGATGTATGACTCATGATTTACGTTAAAGATTTTTAAGACTACTTATTTATGCTTTTGAGATATTTTTGAGAGGTTTAGTATGTGCTTTACCTTTCAAATTATTGCTTTTTAGGTTTGGTAAACAGTAGACGATTTCAGTTTTATGACTATTTCACTTGATTTTAAAATGCTAGTTGGTTGATGATTTATTTTAAAGAGTAAAATATTTGCATGTGGTAAATGTACATGGCCAGAAATTGAGTGTTTTAAAAAAAAAAATTCTAGTACTTTTAAAGCAATAAAAAAGGGCAGGACGTTTCATTATGACTGGAATTGGATCAAATAATTTCATATGCATCAGTTCTAAATATCGGGTTGAGGGTTTACTAACTTTATTTTTAAAAAAGGATCTAACTTGCTTCCCAAACTGAAATGCTGAACAAAATTTATCTTTAGAAAAATCATATTTAGGCAGACCAGTTACCAGCTCGTGCTTGCTCAGTTGTGCAATGATTTTGAAGTTTAGATGGTTTAATCTCTTGTGCTACAGCCAGTTCTGAGATTGAGTAGAAGCTACTAAAAAAACTGGCTTATCGGGTGGATTGCTCCAACTCACTTTGTATGTGTTTCCACATCTGTTTCCTGTCATGATTAAGTCACCCGTTTCATTTCTAATTGAACATGCAAGCATATTGAATTCAACTGAATAATCATTATCTCATAGTTGACTGATGCTGATTTAGTTGTATTTTAAGTTGTCAACAAGTAATAAATCATTAATGATAATGCTGCCATGTATAAGCTTACTCTTACCTATGGTTTTACCTTGTGAGGCATCACCAAAATTGATCTTAGGACTAGAATATTTGATCAATTGAGATATCAATTCAGCATTTCCAGTCATTTGTCTTGAACGTCCACTGTCCAAGTACCACACTGAATCTTTGATCAGTTTACCTGTAACATGCAATCACGAATAATAAATAAATTTGGTACCCAAATCTATTTGCGTTTGGTTTGGAGGATAAAATAAACTAATGATTAGTAAGTAAATGATAAAGAAAATGATTGTTTTAGGAATGTATTATATGGTGTTATGTTTGGTATGATTTTTAAGTGTGGGATAATTTTGAATTTTTTGATGAGAGGACAAAATTGCCCCTTCTTTTTTTTTCTTCCACTCCGGCGGCGACGGCGACGGCGGCATCTCGACGGCGACGCCGGCGGTGGGTGGT
Organism: Primulina eburnea; assembly: GCF_022965805.1. NCBI lineage: Eukaryota > Viridiplantae > Streptophyta > Magnoliopsida > Lamiales > Gesneriaceae > Primulina > Primulina eburnea. Next base: position 32,111,908 of record NC_133110.1, read on the forward strand.
CTGGCGGCGACGGCCGGCGACGCCGCCGGTGGGTGGTCTGGCGGCCGTCGACGTCGGCGGTAGGTGGCGGCGGCGACGGCCGGCGGTGGTCTGGCGGCGGCGGGGCGGTGGCCGGTGGCGGCGGTCATGGCGGGAAGTGGTGGTGAGTTTGGATATAGGAGAAGGGTAAAATTGGAAAATAGGAAGGATTAAGATTTGGATTAATAATCCTAGGTATTATTTTAACCCACCTAATATAACCTAATCATTCATAGGAGGTATTGACTTGGTTAAATAATCACGCGAACCAAACGACTGACTAGGTAGGATAAAATAATCAATCCCTCCTAATCACCCGAACCAAACACTACCTTTGGGTATAGATCTGATTAGTCCTTTAGGAACCCAAAATTTGGATCAGTCGAGCTGATCTATCAGTTTTTGTGTTCCAAATAACCTTCCCTGATTTTTATGTGACTTGTAAGTGCGGTGAGTTTGATATAACATTTGTTTTTGTTATTTTATCCTTGTTGTTCGTCCGATATCGCTTTTGAATAGGCTTGCTATTATAATAATTGTAATAATAGCTTACAGCGGACTTTCGTTTGGAATAACTGGACTTATTGGGAGATCAGTTGCAAGGAGACCAGTTGTTTGATTCAACCGAGCTTCTGGGACTGTACTCAATTCCATGTCGCTTTGCCTTGTTCATATTTTCAACTTATTTTTCAGTTGGTTTTTCTACCGAATTTTTGAACTCAGGATTCTCATGTACCATGAATGATTTGACAAAGTGAATATATTTCCCTTTGTTTGTATTCAGTTTTTGTATTGTACCATTGGTTGAGGATTCATCTCATCTATCAAAGCCAGACCAGTTTTATCTTCAACTGGTTTTTGCAAGCCTTGTATTTCCGTCGGTGTAACTGACTATTTGTTCCAAGCTTGAATTATTTCAGTCAGTTTAGAGTTTTCAGCTCTCAGGTGCTGAATTAAAAAATCACTTTCATACCTTTTCGCTTTCAGCTTAGCAATCTGCTCTTTGAAATTTAAGTTTTCAACTGATTTAAGACTATCAGCTGTGTCAGTTGAGTGATCATTTTGCTTTGTTTTAGCTTTCTCAAAGGAAATAACTAGTTTGTGGTACTCATTTACCATTTCATGCAGTGTAAAGATAAGCAATTCTCGTGTAAAATAGATTGAGCTAAAATAAAATACATGATCACTGCTGGACTCTAGCTCAGCATCATTAGCCATGAGGCATTTCACCTCCTCTTCATCACTTGAGCTGCTAGAGCTCTCAGTTTCAGATTCTTCCCTGTTTGAGTCAGCCCAGTTTGACTAGTTTTCTTCTGCTACCAAAGCTTCATGCTTCTTCTTGGATGAATTATTTTCATCCCTGAACCTTCTTCTGTGCTTGAATTGTTTTTTACCCTTCTCAACTGATCTCATAATGTCCTGTTTTGGGCTTTGTACAGTCAGTAATAAAATGGCCGATTTTTCCACAGTGAAGCACGAATTAGGTTCATCATTGGGTTCATTCCTATGATAGTTTCTTTGATATGAGCCTTGATCCTTTCTCATGAACTTCCCAAATTTTCTCACAAAAAATGACATTGCATCATTGCTTAGCTGATCTGCCGACTTTCAATTGAAACTAATGGTTCCAATTTCATTGCGCTTAAAGCAATTGTAACTAGTGGAACAGTTGGCTCGCCTTCTCCGGTTTGCATCTCAAACTCGTAGGCTTTTTGATTTGCAAATAGTTCATGTAATTCAACTTTGTTCAAATCTTTAGATTTCCTCATGGTCATGGCCTTAACGTCCCACTTCTTGGGAAGACCACGCATAAATTTCAGGGAAATATCTTTATTTGAGTGCACTCTTCCAAGTGTATTCAGTTCATTCACTATGCTTCTAACTCTTTCATCAAAATCATTCATTGATTATCTAGCTTTCGTTTTGATGTTTTCAAACTTTTAAACAGCATCATACAACTTATTTTCCTTTGTTTGCTCATTTCCTTCACATAGCTGAATCAGATTTTCCTCCTAGATTTCTTTAGCTGATTTAAACATTTTGATTTTGCTAAATGTGTTTTTGTCCAGAGTCTTATACAATATGTCATTGGCCACATTGTCCAAGTTATCTTTTCTTTGTTTTCTGTGGTCCACTCATCTCGTGGCTTCTCTAGTTGGTGTGGTGCTCCATTAGTCAGAGCAACAGCTGTATTGGCTTTCATGATTTTCATCGGTCCATATGTGATGACGTACCAAATTTCATCATCTTGAGCAGCTAGATGAACCTGCATTGTTATCTTCCAATCATCGAATTCTTCTCCGGAGAACATGGAAATCTTTTTGAAATAAGAAATGATGATCTTTATCAGTTTGAGTGTTTGTAATTATTCAATGACAAGATTTGTTGGAATATTTCATGTTCGTAATCTTGATATTGATGTTTACAAAACTTGTTTATCTGTTTCTAATGAGTTTACCTAAGTGCATAGAAACTGAAATTGATCGGGTTTCAAACTGATCAGTTATCAAGCTTAAACTGAAGCTATCGAGACGTAAACTGAAAACACCAACTGATCAACCAAACTGAATCAGTTCAACTGTAGTATCAAGAGCAGTTCAACTGATTGTCCAGTTGATAGGTGATTCAGCAGAAGACCTTTTGAAGCCCGGCTAGCTGATGGAGTGTTCAACTGATGAAGAGCTCAACTGACCAGTTCAACTGAATCAGTGAAATTAGTTCAACTGATGAATCACCTGATTTCACCAAGACCAACTGAAGATCAGTTCAGATGATCAGTTAGGAACACCAGTTAGGAGCGAACCAGTTTGCAGATACGACAAGCTTAATCCAGCTGTGCACAAAGGTATAAAAGCTATTGTACGATCAAGGTACAATAAGAGACGTTGCAGCAACGCTTAAAGCCAATTGTTCCAGATATCTGTTTGGGGGAACAAATTCAAACTGCCATAGATTATTTCACTGATTCTCACTATACATTCAGCCAAACGCCTAAAAATAGAAGCCGAAGCTCAGTGAAGACAATGATGAGAGTTGACAAGTGAAAATAAGAAGGGCACGCATATTGCATATCAGCCTACAAGAAAGAAGCAGTCAACCCAGAGGGAACACTTCAATGTGTTATCAGCTTAGATTAGAAGCTTACTTCCCTCAGTGTATGAGAACACCTTCGTGGTGCATTCCTTGTTCAGTTCTCTCACACACACGCACACACCACCACTCAAATTCCGTCTTGCAAAATGACGTAAAACTTGTGTATGTAGTTTTTGACACACAGACGTTAAACAAGTTTTGGCTGGAAGGTTATTCCTTCAGTCTAGACTAGGAGTTCAGTTAGGCAGTGGATAAGTCCTAAGATGTGTGGGTTATTAAACTTGGTGTAATTAATCAAAGCCTTCTAGTTGATCCTACCCGATGAGGTAGAAGGGGTGACGTAGGAGCTGTTGAAGTCTCCGAACATCCATAAACATATCTTGTGTTCTCTAACTGTTAACCCCTAGCTTTAAACTGACTTGATCAGTTCAAGTATCTATCAGTTCAGTTCTCACCATAACTGAACTGATACATGCGAGAACTGATCCCCCTTATCTTCAGTTAATTAGTTACACAAGATTAAAAGCTTTAATCGATCAGTTTTCTTAACGAAATATTATTTCGAGTGTTTTATGCTTGATTTAATTTCAAACTCGATCTAATTCATCGGTGTAAATATTCTTAGAACACGAGCTATCGTAGTTCATCACGTTTTTAGAGGATTTTCCCGATCCAACAAGATTAACCGCTCTGTTACTACTTGTTAGGATCGGTTAAGGTAGTTGAAGTGTTTAGAAGGGGGGTTTGAATAAACACTTAGGATTTTTGTATTATTTTCTGAAATGTGAATTAGTTCTTTGAGGAACTGATCCTAGAATCTTGTTTGTCGATATAGATCAGTCAACTGAAAGTAGTGCGGAATAAGACTGAAGTTTAAATTAAATAATACTTAGTGTAAACTAAAATGATAACTGAAATGAACACATGAAATTTTTCTGGATATTCGAAGACTTCAAATGCTCTTATGCCACCGCTTCTATCACGAGGATAGAATTTAACTAAAATACTTTGATATATTATAACATATTGTAATAATCCATTCCAGTTGGTCTTACACACTACCAGACTGAAACTCGTATTCTAACAACTCTTACACAGTTACAAACTGAAATGTGCTCTAACTAGTAGCCTGAATGCTACTGATAAATACAAAGAAAGTGGAGCTTGAGTGTGCGATCTGTAAATTAAGAATATACTCGAGAAGTGTGTCGCAATTGATTGAAGGTTGTAGTTTTATTGCTTCATGTGAGTTCAGTTGTTTTAGTCACCAACCTTCTTCAGCTGATTCAATCAGCTTTATATATTCTTCGATCTCAACAGTCGTATTGAATGCATTTAATGACCATGTAATGAAAAATATCCATTGAATCATCGTACAATACTTTACCTGTCAGTCTGTCTGCTGATACTTCAACTGATGACGTGACTAACTGATTAGAAGTCAATTGATCAGCCGATCAGTTCAGCTAGGCATTATCAGTTGTAACTGATGTCCTATCAGTTACGAATACTTCAGTTTATAAGATTTTTCAGTTTGGTTCAAGCGAAGTCTTCAGTTATGATTTCACGATTGTTCTATCAGTTAGTTTCTTTAGTTCTCTTGCAGATTAATTTATCAAACTCTAAAATTTTATAATATTCCAGCATGTACTTCGTACAGGCCTTGGTTTGATTTACAGTTTTCTTGTTGTTCTTTTATACACGATATTGATACTTTTAATAGTATGCTCATTTTCGTTTAGTGCTTTTTCTTTACGAGATTGCTTTCGTTCTCTGCTTCTATAATTTTTGTGACATGATCGATTAGGGAGATCATTGTTGAGCTACAATAGCTCAGTTCTTGAAATATTGAACACCGATGAATTAAATCGAGTTTGGTTTTCAAACCAAGCGGAATACACTCGAATAATCCTTTCTAGAAACCAATTAAACATTTTGTAAAGCATTTAAAATATACGCAAGTTGAATGAGTTAAAAAAATATTGGTTGAAGCATTTTATTAAACACTTGGTATGCAATATTTTGGTATTTGAAAAACACATACAATGCTTCTTTTAAAAAGTGGAAATGAACAGTAATGCAATAAACAAATAGACACGAATTTGTTTTATGGATGATAGGAGACTTCAAATGTTCCTATGTCACCCCTTCTTCCCCTTGGGAAGGATTCACTAGAAGACTTTGATTTATACAATTCTTTGTACAAACCCACTCCAGAAGGGCAACACCCAACTAGAACTCCTAGTATTCAAGATTTTAGGCAGCACCTCACAATAAGCATATTGTTTAATGTCTCATATGCAAAGACTACAAACACAATGTTTTACGTCTTTGTGTAAAGACTCACTCAACTAATATTTGAAGTTCAATTCTCTTGTATATGTGTGAGTGATTGTGTATGAAGAATTTATCCTTTACAGTATACATCTCAAATATATCCTCACACAAGGGCTTGTGCTCTCAACTAGCTGATTTCTTCATGCAAACTGCTCATGCTTTGAATCATCTTCAAAAGCTCTTGTTTGATCTTCTATATGCTGTATTTATAGGCCCTAACAATGATATTTACGTTAGATATAAGAATATGACCGTTTGTAAAGTTTCTCTACTGTTCTGAAATTGCAATGTCAAATTCGTCTTGCTGGACATTTTCCAGAGTGGTCAACTCTGGTCAACTGGTTTAGTTCAACTGGTCTGGTTCAGTTCAGCTGGTCTGGTTCAGTTTCAGCTAATTCAGTTTCAGTTGGTCAACAGCGGGTTCAGTTCAATTAGTCAGCTGCTGGTTAGTTCTGAATTGCTGGTTCAGTTCAGTTCAGTTCAGTTCAGTTTAGTTCAGCTGGTCAGCAACTGGTTTAGTTCAGTTCAGTTCAGCTGGTGTGCTGAAATCGGTCTAGCTGATTTCAGTTTGTACAAAACCAGTAGCTTCATCGTCTTTTAACAACATCTTAAACTTCGATTCAGACTTTGACTTCTGAAAATGATTTGTAGATCATCGTCTTATATTTTCAACGCATAGTGAATCGCTTCATTTCAATAACCGAGTTGAGAGATATGACCAAAATACCGCAGCTGCTCATACTCAACTATTTGTTTTTTTCGTGCAATCAGTTCGGTAATTCAGCGATCAGTTAGACCTTGAAAACATCCGAATTTTTCCAACTGACGTGACATACGACTTGTTTGAAATTGAGTTTTCTGATCAGCCAAGTTTGCGTACTGTCATTTGAATCATCCAGATATATCATCAAAATACCAAAGCTTGCTAGAAATTTAGTTTGTGCAGAATTCATTTTCAATTTACTTCTTGTGTTAATAACTTCACGCTTGAGTAATATGTTAGAAACACAACAACAAGTTTTGTTAACATCAAAATCAAGATTGCAAATATGAAATGTTCCAACATTTTGCTTTTATATTTTTGTTATTAGCAATTTGGCTAACAATCTTAAAACAGATTTTGTTATCGTGATTTGTCGAAGACATGGTTACTAATTCTAATGTCTCAAATGTGTCAAAGTTATTCCCTAATTATGAATTCATTGATGTCGATGTGCCTGTGGTCCATTCTAATACACCGAAGAAATTCGACGCCTCAAATTCCAAAAGGTGGCAATAAAAGATGTTCTTCTATCTTACCGTCTTGAATCTAGCAAGGTTTCTTACCGAGAATGCTCCCAAACCAGAGAGGTTGACGGAGATGTGTAGAGAGCTAGTGATATTGATGCATGTCAACACTCATATTTATTTTGTAGAAAATGAATGGTTTGGCCGATTCGCTATAAAATGTGTATAGTGAAAAGAAGATGCCTCAAGAATTGTGGGAGTCTCTGGATCGGATATACAAAACCAAGGATGGCGGTGCCAAGAAATTTATTATTAGTCGAATCTTGGACTACAAGATGGTCGACTCCAAACTGGTGATCAGTCAGGTTCAGGAACTCCAAGTGATCCTACATGATATTCACACTAAGGGGATGACTTTGAGCGAATCTTTCCAAGTGGCTGATGTAGTGCCCAAATTCAGTACACGTATAACCCATGTATTTATTTAATTATTAAAGCATTTATTTAATTTTAAAATGAGTCTTAGTGGTGCATGATTTATTTAAATACATTATTTTATATTTTTATGTTTAGGTGATGCACGTTAAAATGTTTTTTCGAGTTTCATGTTTCAGGCGATAATTCGAGGCGGGATCGAGGAAAAGACCGGCGACAATTTTTGGCAAAATTTTAACGTGGTATTTTTAGCTATGGATGGGGATTTTTTAAATAATTATTTTAGTTTTAGTATTTTAAAGGCCTAATTTAATTATTTGGTGATTTTATGATTTTTTTAAAAGAATTTAAAAAGTTAGTGAGTGTGTAATTATTTTTATATAAATGTTTTTACTTTAAGTTAGAAGAGGTTAGTATTTTAATTAGTGGTTATTTTATTTAAGCAATAATTTGGCCCTAATTAAAACACACACACACGTTACACACACAACTACACGCACACATACTTTTACACACACTAGAATTCGCCTAACACACACACACACACTATCACTATTCAGATTTTAATTATTTTTGAGAAAGAACAAAACCTAGGGTCCTTGAGAGAAAAGGCAGCCGCCCCTCCCTTATCTTTTCCAGCAAATTTTCGTGTGCTTTAGTGGAAGAAAATTGAGCCACAATCATCCCGGATCAAGTCTCGCATCATCTCCGCTTCGGTATCGTCGTATCGTGAGTTTCTCACATCAAAAGCATGTATATTCTTTGGTTTCTGCTTCGATCTTGTCATAGTAAATATTTTCATGTTTATTGTATGAAAATCGTGTGTATGTTATGTAAGAGTTTAAGCAAATATGGTTGGATCAATTTTGAAACGGTTTTTGGATCTGAAAACTCGAATTTGTTGTCTTTTTAATTACTGCGATTTTTCGGTCAATTTTCTGGAAATACTTTCAGCATATGAAACATAGAACTTTTTGACACCTTCGATTTGATATAAAATTCGAAATATTTGGATAACAAATGAGTGGGTTATGATTGTTTTCGTGGGACTGCTCAAACTGCGACTTTTATGAAAATGTGTTCTTGACATGTTCTTGAAGTTATTTGTTGCAGGCTTCGTTGGGCATCGCCGGGCTTGTGCTACTGCATTTAGATACGTTATGGGATGTATTTAGGTGTTATTTGGTGGTTCGTTTGGGACGGGATTGGCTTGGGATGTAATAGAAGTCGTAGGAAGCGAAACGATGCCGAATTACGAGTTATTGTTGTATTGAAGTTACTTGTCGATGCTTGATGACGTTTGGGGTATTTTTACGAGTTTGAATCAATGTAATAGCATCCTAGGATGAGTCTCGAGGTGTTGGTTCATGGTCCTTAGCCTTGGATTGAAAGGGTGAATGATTAAGTTAGTAAATTTTCGTGAATTTCCAAATACAGAGGGTACCCGAACCCCGGTATGGAGTCCGTGTCTATTTTCCTTCAAAATATGAAATTCCAGTGCCTACCCAGACCCGTACATGGACCCCTACACGGGTTCTGTGTACCCCCCTCTTAAAAAAATAAAAAAAATTAGGATTTGTTTCGAGGTTCTATATCATGGTTTAGTACGATGGTTAAAATTTATTTATGTAAAAATATAGGATTTGTTTTGGGGTTCTATATCATGGCTTAGTACGATTATTAAACGAGGTCAAGTCCCGAGTGATCTAGAAGGTCATAAGCTAGTTATTTCCTTTGGTGGCGAGCACGAGTTACCTACGTATAAGTTACGCAAGATAAGTATTTGAAACTTATAATAGTATGTGCAGCAGTGGCCCCAAGTGAGATCCAACGAATCCATCAACGCCAAGCAAGTAGTTGACGTGCAAAAGAAAATACTTTTAAGTTTTTGAGGTATGCTAAATGTCTTGTGACCAAATTTATGTATGTGATTGGAAAGCGGTAAAGCATGACCAGGGACCAATCCACCACGTTAAATCATGAACGGGTTTAGATCAGGATTGGAAAGCGTTAAAGAATGAACGGGGACCAATCCACCCGTTAAAGCATTAACGGGGATCTCATGTATGTGGCAGTGGATTCTTCGTTGTCAACCCAGTACTGTGGTTTAGTCTGATCAGGCGATTTATGCATGTGTCACTTGCTTTGAAACATGCCTCTACGCAAAAATTACGAAGTGTATGTATGTACAAGTAAGCAAGCATGTTCACGTTATGGCACGTCTATGTTATGTATGTATGTTCAAGTTTAGTGCAAGTTCAAGTTTCAAGTAGGTATGCTCTATTTTAAAGTCGCATGTGGTTTTATTACGTATTATTCACTACTACCAGTTTATACGTGTTGAGTCTTTAGACTCACTAGACTTGATCGATGAAGGTGATTTTCGAGGAGAAGGGGTGGGGACCAAGGAGCAGGCTTGGACTGAGCAGGAGGCTAAACCCGAGGACCGCCCAAGTTTTAAGCTTTTATGAAAATGTTCAAATACTTTTGTCAAACTTTATTTTCATATCTTTTGTGGAAACAACTTTTGAGACGTACATTTTATTTTATCGAATTTTGAAGGCTCCTGAATTATTTAAGAAAATTTTTAATTTTTCCGCAAATTTCAAGTAATAAAAAATACGGTACGTTGCAGCTGCTATTGTTGAGAAGCTACCATCAGCCTAGAAGGATTTCGAAAAATATTTGAAACACGAGAGAAAGGAGATGAATTTTGAAGAGCTCATTGTTCGCCTTCGCATCAAGGAAGACAACCAGAGTTCTAACAAAAGATTGTTTTCTCCAGTTTCTACCAAGTCAATGTTGTCAAGCATGACCAAAGCTTGAAAAGGAGAAAATTTTCTCCTTCCAACAAAAAGAAATATTGAACCACTTGATCTAACTCACAATGATATATGTGATTTAAAAGGTGTTCAAACATGTGATGGAAATAAATATTTTATTACTTTTGTTGACGATAGTACAAGGTTTGTTATGTGTATCTTCTTAAAAGTAAATTTGAAGCAATTGAAAAATTTGTTCACTACAAAAGTAAAGTTGAAAACCAACTTAGCAAAAAAATTAAGGTGCTAAGAATTGATCAGATAGGTGAAATGAATCATCATTTACTAAGTTTCATGCTCAACATGGCATCAAGCATGAAGGAACTGCACATTATTCTATTCAGCAAAATGGCATTGCAGAGAGAAAGAATCGCACCTTGATAGAAATGATGAATGAATTGTTATTAAGTTCAGGTTTACCACAGAACATGTGGATGGAAGCTGTTCTAAAAGCAAATTACCTTTTAAATAGAGTGTCTGGAAAGAAGCAAGATAAAACTTCATATGAGTTATGGAAAGGAAAAACTTCTTCCTACCAATACTTACGAGTATGGGGGTGTCTTGCCAAGGTAGCAATACCTACTCTGAAGAAAATAAAGATAGGACCAAAGATTGTTGATTGCATTTTCATTGGATATGCTCAAAACAATAGCGCTTATTGTTTTCTCGTATATGAATCTCAAATACATGATATTCGCAAAAATACAGTAACGAAATCAATAAATGATTCGTTCTTTGAACATGTGTTTCCATGTAAATCTAAGGAAGAACCAAGTTTATCCAAAAAAATCACATGAGACAAAGAACAAGAGGTTAACCATGAGGTTTAATCTACACGAAGTAAGAAAGATAGGATAGAGAAATCCTTTGGTCCGGTTCGGATTTCATCTCCTTCATGTTGGAGATTGAACCTCAAAGCTTCAAGGAAGAAACAAATTCATCTGAGGGGCCTCGATTGAAAATAGGCTATCGACTCCAAAATATAATCCAATTTACAAAATCATACATGAGAATTAGTGAATCTTCTTCTAGGAAGCAAATCACTAGGCTATAAATAGAATTTCAAACGGAAAATGAAATCAGATGGAATCATAGATAAGTATTAAACAAAAATGATAATCAAGGGTTACCATCAATTCAAGGGCTTAATTACTTGGCACTTATTCTCCTGTAATGAGAATAACATATATTCGTGTGATACTTGCAATTTCCGCCTTGCGGAATATTGAAATACACTAAATGAATATAAAGATGGCTTTTTTTCTAAATGGAGATTTAGAAAGAAAATTTACATGGAATAACCCGAGGGATTTTCTGCGAGTGGGCAAGGAAATAAGGTCTGTATATTGGTGAAGTCTCTATATTACTTAAAACAAGCGCCAAAGCAATGTTATGAAAATTTTGAGAAAGCCATGATGCAAAGTGGATTACATTCAGTGAATGTGACAATTGTGTATACGTAAAGAACGATAAAAATGATTATGTCATTTTATATTTTTACATAGATGACAAAGTTGTCATTGATAGCAATGATAAGATGATTAAATTTACCAAGAAGTTGTTAAACTAAAAATTCGACATAAAATATTTGGGTTTAGCTGATGTGATCCTTGGAATTAAAATTCATAGAACATCAGAAGGGCTAGTTCTAAGTCAGTCACATTATATGGACAAAATCCTTGAGAAATTCAATAAGGATGACTATGCATCTATCAAAGAATCGAGGGGAGAGTATCTCTCAATTAGAATACTCTCGAATCATTGAAAGTATGATGTACTTAATGAGTTGTACAAGACCATACTTAGCTTATGTAGTAAGCAAATTGAGTAGTATCACGATTAATCCAGGAGTTGAACACTATAAAGAAATTATCAGATTCGTGACCATGGACTGCACTATACCAGATATCACACTGTTATTGAAGGATATAGTTATGAAAACTAGATATCTGATATAAATATTCAAAATCTACAAGTGGATTTGTATTCACTTTATGAGGTGCATCAATTGTGTGGAAATCTTCTAAACAAACTGTAATAGCCAGATCCACAATGAAATCTGATTTTATAGCTCTTGACAAATGTACACAAGAGGCTGAATGACTACGTCGATTCTTAGGATATGTTCCAAGATGAGAAAAACATGTCCCTACTACATGTATACATTGTGATAGTCAGTCTGCGATTGGAAGGGCACAAAATAATATTTATAAGTGTAAGTCTAGACATATATGTCGTAGACAAAATACTATTAGACTGCTACTCTTAAATGGAATTATCTCTGTTGACTCTATAAAATCAAAGGATAATATAGAGGATCCGCTAACCGAAAGATGGAACAGATAGTTAGTTGCGAAATTGTCTAAGAAAATTTAGATTAAGCCTAAAGAATAAATTGGTGCGAAGGAAAACCCAACATATGCTGACTGGAGATCCTCAAGAATTAGGTTCAATGGTACAACATAATCTCACTTTAGGGGTTATCCATATCTCATTCCTATAATGAAACGTTGAATGGAGAGGATAAGCATATAGCTTTTAATTATTTTGATGATAAGCAATAAAGAATCACCTATGTGAGAGAGAAGTGGGGCCGCTTAGGAGGATTGTTAGGCTCAATTCTGGACCCTCTCGCAGAACCAGGTGTTTAATGTACCGTACTTTTTACTACATAAAATTTGAGAAAAATTAAAAATTTTCTTAAAAGAGTAGTCAAACTTCAAATTCGATAAAGTAAACCGTATGTCCCCAAAGTAGATGAAACCAAAGATCTAAAATTAGAGTTTGAAAAAAGTATTTGCTTAACATCTTATAACTAGTAGCGTGAAATCAGAGTATTTGACTTTTCATGAAAACTTAAAACTTGGGCGGTTCTCGGGTCTAGCCTCCTGCTCAGTCCAAGCCTGCTCCTTGATCCCCACCCCTAGTCTCCTCCAAATCATCATCACCTAATCGATCAAGTCTAGTGAGTCTAAAGACTCAACACGTATAAACCGGAAGTAACGAGTAATACGTAATAAAATCGAGGCAACTTCAAAATAGAGAGTACATACTTGAAAATTGAACTTGCCATTAAACTTGAACATACATACATAACATAGACGTGCCATAACGTGAAACTTTTCTTAAACATGCTTGCATACTTGTACATACTTGAACATACATAAACTTCATAATTTTGCATCGAGGCATGTTTCAAAGCAAGTGACCCATAACATAAATCGCCTGATCAGACTAAACCACAGTACTGGGCTGAAAGTGGAAAACCCACTGCCACATACATGAGATCCCCGTTCATGCTTTAACGGGTGAATTGGTCTGCGTTCGTGCTTTAACACTTTCCAATCCTAATCTAAACCCGTTCATGCTTTAACGGGGTGGATTGTTCCCTGGTCATGCTTTACTGCTTCCCAATCTCATACATAAATTGGTCACAAGACATTTAGCGTACCTCAAAAACTTAAAATATTTTCTTTTGCACGTCAACATACTTACTTGGCGTTGAGGGATTCGTTGGATCTCACTTGTGGCCGCTGCTGCACATACTAACATGAAATTTAAATACTTAACTTGTATATCTTAGATGTAGGTACTCGTGCTCACCACAAAATAATTAAATAGATTATCACATTCTAGATCACTCGGGACTTGACCTCTTTCAGTCATCGTACTAAACTATGACATAGCACCCCAAAGCAAACATAATATTTTTCCCAAAAACGAGAGTACATGGACCCCATGCCCTGGTCCGTGTAGGTCTGCAAAAGAATGTTTGGAACAAAGTAGGGACACGGATCCCGTGCTAGGGTCCGTCTAAGGGTCCGGGTAGACACGAAAAGTTGACAACTGGAAAGAAACAAAGGCACGGACTCTGTGTCAGGGTCCGTCAAAGGGTCTGTGTAGACTCTGTTTGTTGACACTTCGAAGGAAACAAAGGCACAGACCCCGTGTCAGGGTCCGTGTGGGGGTCCATGTAGCCGCGGTAGGAGAAAACCCACGAAATCTATGTTCATGTGCTGCTAACGCTCTAAACTCGATTGTACGGACTATGAATCGACACCTCGAGACCCATCTTAGGTTGCTACTACATTGACACCACCTGTACAAACACCTCGAAACGACGATATCAGACCTAAACATCAAAAACGAGATTTTCAGATCTAAAAACGTTCAAAATGCGATCTAAACAATTTCTGCTCAAACTTTACACATCACACATGTATTTTTACGCATAAAAACAACGCAACACATACTATGACATGATCGACGCAGGAAAAATAGAATATACATGCCTTTTGATGATTAAAAAATACTGAAACGACAATACCGACGCGGAAGGATGCGAGAGATGATCCGGGACGAACGTGACACTATTTTCTTGCAATGAAAATGACGAAAACTCGCTGGAAATAATCAAAGGGAGAGGCGGCTGCTGCTCTTGCTATAAACCCTAGTTTTCTCCTCTCAAAATAATGAAAAACTGAATTGAAAATATGTGTGTGTGTGTGTGTGTTGTGTCGTGTATTTGTGTGTGTCAGTGTGTGTGTGCGTGTGTTTGGTAAATTAGGGAGAGTAAAATTTGTTTAATTATTAATTAGCAACTAATTTAAAATATTAACTCTCCCTTAACTATAATAAAATCTCTAATTAGAAAAATAAAATACACAATGTAACTTTAAAATTTTTAAAATTCTAAAATTACTAAATAAATATATTAAACTTTTAAAATTGATAAAAATTAAATAAATTATTTAAAATGCCTCATCCTTAACTTAAAATAAAATACCACATTTTAAAATTACCAACATCGTCACTGGTCTCTTCTCCTCGATCTCGCATCGAATAAACGCCTGAAACATGAAACTCGTGAAATATCTTAACGTGCATCACATAAACCTAAATAATTTAAAATAATGCATTTAAATAATTAACGCATCATTAAGAATAACTTTTAAATTTAACTAAATGATTTAACCGTTAAATAAATGCATGGAATTTACGTGCACTGATTTTTGGCTCTACAGTTACTCTCTCACTTATATAAATTTCGTCCTCGAAATTGAATCTTACAAAACAACTCTGGATATCGACTTCTCATATCAGTTTGTCTCCCAAGTGGCCTCTTCCACTGATTGGTTTAGCTACCAGACTTTGACTAGCTTCGTCACCTTGTTCTGAAGTCTGCGCTCTTGTCTGTCTAAGATTTGGACAGGTCTTTCCTCATATGACAGATCTGGAGCAAGCTGCAACGGCTCATAACTCAAAACGTGCGAAGGGTTAGCTAGGTACTTCCTCAGCATTGAGACGTAGAACACATTTTGTACCCCGGCCAGATTCGACGGAAGGGCAACACGATAGGCTAGTGTCCCAACTCTGTCAAGAATCTCAAAAGGTCCAATAAACCTCGGACTGAGCTTGCCTCTCTTCCCAAATCGCATAAAACCCTTCATGGGTGCTATATTTACGAAAACATGATCACCTACGGCAAACTCTAGATCTCTTCTCCTCTTATCAGCATAACTCTTTTGGCGACTCTGGGAGGTCGTCATTCTGTCTCGAATCTTGACCACCACATCAGCAGTCTGCTGAACAATCTCTGAACCAAGTTATGCTCTTTCACTGACTTCATCCCAATGAATCGGCGATCTGCACTTCCTCCCATACAATGCCTCGTAGGTTGCCATACTTATAGATGATTGAAAACTGTTGTTGTATGTAAACTCCACTAGAGGTAGCTTCGATTCCCAAGTCCCTTGGAAATCGATCATACAGGCTCGCAATAGATCCTCCAAAATTTGAATCACTCGCTTAGACTGGCCATCTGTCTGCGGGTGAAAAGCTGTACTGAATAGAAACTTCGTCCCCATGGCTGCATGTAAACTCTTCCAAAAAGACGATGTGAATCTAGGGTCCTGTCGGACACAATAGAGACTGGGATCTCGTGCAATCGAACTATCTCTCTGATATAAAGCTCAGCATAGTGCATCATGAAGAAAGTCGTCTTTACTGGCAAGAGATGCGCTGATTTAGTAAGTCGATCCACTATGACCCAAATGGCATTGAAACCTCTGACTGACTTTGGCAACCCAACGACGAAGTCCGTGGTGATATTCTCCCACTTCCACTATGGGATAGTATTCCTGCTGGCCTCTGATACTCTGACTTCATCTTCTGACAAGTGAGGCATTCAGACTCAAATCAGCGGATGTCTCTTTTCATCCCCGGCAACCAATACAAGATTTGCAGGTCCTTGTACATCTTAGTACCTCCTGGGTGAATGGAATACGGAGATGCATGTGCCTCTGTCAGAATATCCTCTCTGATCGAATCAACACTAGGCACCCACATTCTACCTATGTATTTCACAATAACATCGGAAACTGTGTATAGTACATTGCCCTTGGCCTCATCCTTCAGTCTCCATTTCTGCAACTGCTCATCTGATGACTGACCTTTATGGATCCGGTCAAACAACGATGACTGGACTGTCAGATTAGACATCCAAGGAGCTCTGTCCTTACAATAAAGCTCTAACCCAAATGTTTGAATCTCTAACTAAAGAGATCTCTGCACTGACAACTGTGCTACAACTGCGACTTTCCTGCTCAAGGCGTTTGCGACAACATTAGCTTTCCCCGGATGGTAGCTAATTTTTCAATCGTAATCTTTTACCAACTCTAACCATTGTCTATGTCTCATATTCAATTCTTTCTGCGTGAAGAAATACTTGAGACTCTTGTAATCAGTGAATATCTGGCATTTCTCTCCATACAAGTAGTGTCTCCAAATCTTCAATGCAAAGACGACGGCGGCTAACTCAAGATCATGGGTCGGGTAGTTCTTCTCAAGCACCTTCAACTGTCTGGAGGCATAAGCTATAACCTGACCCTGTTGCATCAAAACTGCGCCTAACCCGAGCTTCGATGCGTCGGTGTACAACACAAAATCACCTTGCCCTGCTGGCATGACTAACACTGACACTGAAATAAGAGCTTGTTTCAAAGTATCAAAGCTCTTCTGATATTCATCACTCTACACGAATTTTGAATTCTTCTTGGTCAGTGAATTGAGTGCCATTGCTATCGAGAAAAACCCCTGAATAAACTTACGGTAGTAACCGGATAACCCCAGAAAACTACATATCTCTAATGCATTTTTCAGTTCAACCCATTCTTTGACTGCCGCTACATTAGCTGAGTCCACCTCGACGCCACTGCTAGATATTATATGGCCCAAAAACGCTAACTTCTCCAACCAGAATTCACACTTAACTTCGCAAATAACTTGCGACTCTGCAGGATTTGTAAAACTGTTCTCAAGTGCTGGTTGTGCTCCTCATGGATCTTCGAGTAAATAAGAATATCGTTAATGAACACTATGACGAATTGGTCTAAGTAGGGCTGGAATACTCGGTTCATCAAGTCCATGAAAATTTCTGGAGCGTTAATCAGTCCAAATGGCATCACTAAGAGCTCGTAATACCCATACCTGGTCCTGAAGGTTGTCTTGTGAACATCTGCATCTTTCACCTTCAGCTGGTGATACCCTGATCGAAGATCTATCTTAAAGAACACTGTGCTCCTTGCAACTGATCAAATAAGTCTTCGATTCTAGGGAGTGGGTATTTGTTCTTGATCGTTACCTTGTTCAATTCTCGGTAATCGATACACAGCCTCATGCTCCCATCCTTCTTTTTCACAAAGTGCGCCCCACTGTGAGAAACTAGGGCGGATGAATTCCTTGTCAATAAGCTTCTGAATCTACTGCTTGAGTTCTAACATCTCGGCTAGAGCTAGTCTATACGGTGCTTTAGATATTGGCAATGTGCCTGGCATGAGGTCAATAACAAACTCCACCTCTCTCTCTGGTGGAAAGCCTGTGACGTCATCAGGAAAGACGTCTGGGAATTCTTTGACTACTGACACATCAGATATAGACGGAGTGGGCACGTCGGGTGTGGAAATAATGCTGGCCAAGAAGGCTTGACACCCCTTAGAAATAAGTTTCCTTCTCTGCATGCAAGAGATCATGCGACAAAAACTCCTCCATCTAGCTGGTTCAAATAGAAAATGTTCCATACCCAACGGTCTAACCAAAACCGACCTTTTGTGAAAATCAATTAGGACTCTATCATTCGTCAGCCAGTCCATACCCAAAATAATATCAAACTCTGGAATCGGCAACACTATCAAGTCGGCATATACCAGGTGGCCGTGCAGCTCTAGATCAATATCCCTGACCACACTAGTAGCTGATAGCTCTTCCCCTGATGGGACTGTCACTGAGTAGCTCACGTCGAGTCCAATAGACTTGACGTCCAGATGATTCGTGAATGCCTCTGAAATGAAAGAGTGGGTGGCTCCTGAGTCTACCAGGGCCTTCGTTGCGACTCTTTTTATGAATATGTTTCCTGAGAGATGTTAGCCCAACACAAGACTTATATCCCAAATTCTAACATTAACCTCAAACATAGTAGAAAATTTTATTTCAAGTCATCAAAATATAACTAGCATCCTAATAATCCCAAATACAATTCAAAGCATGCATGGCAAAATAACAATGTACTGAATTAAACAAGTTACCAGTCAACAGTGTCGTGTCTGGATTCGCTTCTTGTGCATACATGGCGAACACTCTGCCCTGAGTCGGCTGCCTCCACCGAGGGCACTCCTTTAGCATGTGGTCACTGGCTCCACATTTAAAGCAATTTCCTGACCCATATAAACAATGTCTCAGTTGCTGACGGTTGCACTTCGGGCACACCGGGTGCTCACCCGGCCTCTGTTGCGCCTTCTGCTGTGGCATAGGACCCTTTCCCTTTGGCGGTCCTTGATATGGCTTCTTCCCTGGCTGCCCCTGGAACGGCCTCTTAAATTGAGGTCGGTGATGCTGCTGTTGTGACTGCTGTGGTGCCTGGTAGAGCCTCTTGCCCTGCCTGCCGCTCTCGATATCCCTCTGATCCTGTTCTGCTGCCAAAGCTCTGGACACGGCAACTGCATATGTAGTAGGACCATCTACACGGACATCTCGACGCAAGATCGGCTGCAATCCATCCATGAAATGCCTCAAATTTTCCTGGGCATCGTTAGCTATCAGGGGTACAAAGTAACACCCCCTCTCAAACATTCGCACAAAATCTGCTACGCTGTTGTCTCCCTGCCGCATCGCCATGAACTCCCTGGTCAACCTGGAGCGTACTTCCTCAGTGAAGTAGTTGGAGAAGAACACATCTTTTAAACCAGTCCAAGACAAAGTCTGCAAGTTAAACGACACAGACGCACTTTCCCACTATAGCCTGGCGTCTCCAGTCAACAAGAAGGTGGCACATCTAACCCTGTCAGCATCTGCCAGCTCCATAAAGTCAAATATCACCTCGATGGATTTAATTCATCCCTCAGCCACCATCGGGCCAGTCGTCCCCAAGAACTCTTTCTGACTCATCCTCCTAAATCGTTCATACATAGCTTACGGTCGGGGCCTCGCCCCTGCATCTACTGCAGCCTGGTTCCCCGCAAACTGCGCAAAGAACTGATTCATACCTGCAAGCATCTGCGCTTGCATATCTGGTGATGGAGGAGGAGGAGTGTTTCCTCCTTCAACTTGATCCTCTTTGCCCTCAACCCTTGCTTCCCGGTTAATCATACGTCTAGGAGGTATACTGTTCCAATAATTTACCCACCACGTAAACCCGATATGCATTAACATAATACCAATAGAATAAGATGCACGAAATTTGAACTAAAAACATAACATGCTGAAATCATGGCTTAATGCTTAATACATAACATAATTTAAACTTTAAACTTACAGACTTGAAGTGTGACTTCGTGAGCTTCTTGCGACTGGCAGTAGGCATAACCCTTTACAAAAACAACGCTCTGCTACCAACTGTAACGTACCGTACTTTTTACTACTTAAAATTTGCGGAAAATTAAAAATTTTCTTAAAAGAGTAATCAAACTTCAAATTCGATAAAGTAAACCGTACGTCCCAAAAGTAGATGAAACCAAAGATCAAAAATTATAGTTTGACAAAAGTATTTGCTTAACATCTCATAACAAATAGCGTGAAATCAGAGTATTTGACTTTTCATAAAAAAAACTTGAGCGGTCCTCGGGTCTAGCCTCCTGCTCAGTCCAAGCCTGCTCCTTGGTCCCCACCCATAGTCTCCTCCAAATCATCCTCACCTGCATCGATCAAGTCTAGTGAGTCTAAAGACTCAACACGTATAAACTGGAAATAAGAAGTAGTACGTAATAAAATCACATGCAACTTCAAAATAGAGAGTACATACTTGAAACTTGAACTTGCCATTAAACTTGAACATACATACATAACATAGACGTGTCATAACATGAAACTTTTCTTAAACATGCTTACATACTTGAACATACTTGAACATACATAAACTTCAAAATTTTGCGTAGAGGCATGTTTCAAAGCAAGTGACCCATAACATAAATCGCCTGATCAGACTAAACCACAGTATTGGACTGACAGGAGAAAACCCACTGCCACATACATGAGATCCATGTTCACGCTTTAACGAGTGGATTGGTCCTCGTTCATGCTTTAACGCTTTTCAATCCTGATTTATACCCATTCATGCTTTAACGGGGTGGATTGGTCCCTGGTCATGCTTTACCGCTTCCCAATCCCATACATAAATTGGTCACAAGACATTTAGCATTCATCAAAAACATAAAATATTTTCTTTTGCACATCAACATACTTACTTGGCGTTGAGGGATTTGTTGGATCTCACTTGTGGCCGCTACTGCACATACTAACATGAAATTTAAATACTTAACTTGCATATCTTAGACGTAGGTACTCGTACTCACCACCAAAATAATTAAATAGGTTGTGACATTCTAGATCACTCGAGACTTGACATCTTTCAGTCATCGTACTAAACTATGACATAGCACCCCAAAGCAAACATAATATTTTTCCCAAAAACGAGAGTACACGGACCCCGTGCCCGGGTCCGTGTATGGGTCCGTGTAGGTGCGCAAAAGAATGTTTGGAACGAATTAGGGACACGGACCCCGTGCTAGGGTCCGTCTAGGAGTCCGGGTAGACACGAAAAGTTGACAACTCGGAAGAAACAAAGGCACGGACCCCTTATCAGGGTCCGTCAAAGGGTCTGTGTAGACTCTGTTTGTTGACACTTCGGAGGAAACAAAGGCAGGACCCCGTGTCAGGGTCCGTGTGGGGGTCCGTGTAGCCGCGGTAGGAGAAAACCCACGAAATTTCTGTACATGTGCTGCTAACGCTCTAAACTCGATTGTACGGACTATAAACCGACACCTCGAGACCCATCCTAGGTTGCTACTACATTGACACCACCTGTACAAACACCTCAAAACGACGATATCTCACCTACGACACAATACAACTCAAAACATGGAAATTAACCCCAAAATGTTTCCTACGACTTCTAATGAACTCAAGTGCCTATCGACACTAACCGGCGTACCAAATACAAACCCAACGTCATACTAAACATACCTATATGCAGCAACGATCACACGTTGATTTTTAACGAAGCCTGCAACAATAAAACTTCAAGAACACATCAATAACATAATTTTTCAGAAAACGCAGTTTGAGCAGTCCCACGAAAACGATCATAACTCACTCAGTTTTTATCCAGATATTTTGAATTTTATATCAAATCTAAGGTATTGAAATGTTCTACGTTTCATATATTGAAAGTTTTTTTCCAGAAAAGCGACCGAAAAATCGCAGTATTTAAAAGAACAGCAAAAACGAGATTTTCAGATCCAGAAACGTTTAAAATGCGATCTAAACAATTTCTGCTCAAACTTTACACATCACACATGTATTTTTACGCATAAAAACAACGCAACACATACTATGACATGATCAACGCAAGAAAAATAGAATATATGTTCCTTTTGATGATTAAAAAATACCGAAACGACGATACCGACGCGGGAACGATGCGGGAGATGATCGGGACGAACGTGGCACTATTTTCTTGCAATGAAAATGACGAAAACTCGCTGGAAATAATTAAAGGGAGGGGCGGCTGCTGCTCTTACTATAAACCCTAGTTTTCTCCTCTCAAAATAATGAAAAACTGAATTGAAAATGTGTGTGTGTGTGTGTTGTGTCGTGTATTTGTGTGTGTGAGTATGTGTGTGCGTGTGTTTCGTAAATTAGGGAGAGTAAAATTTGATTATTATTAATTAGCAACTAATTTAAAATACTAACTCTCCCTTAACTTAATAAAATCTCTAATTAGAAAAATAAATACACAATGCTAACTTTAAAATTTTAAATTTCTAAAATTATTAAATAAATAAATTAGACTTTTAAAAATGCTAAAAACTAAATAAATTATTTAAAATTCCTCATCCTTAACTTAAAATAAAATACCACATTTTAAAATTGCCAACATCGTCACAGTCTCTTCTCCTCGATCTCGCATCGAATAAACGCCTGAAACATGAAACTCGTGAAATATCTTAACGTGAATCACATAAACCTAAATAATTTAAAATAATACATTTAAATAATTAATGCATCATTAAGAATAACTTTTAAATTTAAATAAATGATTTAACCGTTAAATAAATGCATGGAATTTATGTGCACTGATTTTGGGCTTTACAAGGTGTGTGTTCATGGCCAAAACGAACACGATCATGAGAATTGAATATTATCAGGGAGAGTCTTGTTTGAAATATATCTTAATTTACATAAACAACAGAACATTTCAAGTACATCGTGTCTACTGGTCAGCAAGTAAAGAAAATATATTTCATAAAGGAAGGTTGAAAGGGTAACACCTACTTATCCTATGCAGGATTCAACTATAGAACTTTATTACCAAGATTTGAATCGATTTTCATTCATGTAGGGGATTGTTTGAAATTTGAATCAAACTATAAGTTTGAATAAAAATTATATCTCATGAATGTGGGGGTGTCTTTGGCTTCTCCATATTTTTGAGTTAGTTGTGGCTCATGATTGTAAAGGTGTCTTTTGACTTTCCACATTCTTGAGTTAATTGAAACTTTTGGCTTTTCATATTTTTGAATTAGTGGGAATCTTACATGAATTTTGATGTTCATTTTGGAACTTATAAATGTTGTGTTAATTTCCTCATTCCATATACATAAAATAATGTTTACAAAAACTCAAGATCTCTCAAGCATTCTCTTGCATTTCATATTGTTAAATTTTCATTTGGCCTCCGTTAGATTTGATGATAAAGTGAATATAAGTTTTCAGTTCGCCGGTGTAATTACTTCGTGCTAAGTTGCTACAAGATTTTGCCGTTGTATCCTAAGAAACATTTGTCCATCCAGATCCTCAAAACACAGTTGGAGGGGACAAATCTGTTTTAAAGAAACTGTATTTCGTATAAGCCTCGGTTTTATTTACATTTCTCTTGATGTTCTTTTATATACGATATTCATACTTTTAATAGTATGCTCATTTTTGTTTAGTGTTTTGTATTTACGATATTTATTTTGTTCTATGTTTCTATATTTTTTGCTTCTATATTTTTGTTATTAGCAATTTGGCTATCACTTTCTAGGGATAAGATATTCTATGAGTGACGGTGTATGGACATGGAATATGGCCTATACTGGACCAACCTACGATCCATGACCAGTAGTGGTGCATAGGCATGAGCTGAGTCTCATGTTTGGTCAGCTTACGACCCATGGTTTTACACTTTTAGTGTTCAAATCATATAGCTTACATTATTTATTTGCATAGGATAACCTAGGAAAACACAACGACATGCTCTAGAGTCAAATTTGGTTTTCGTTGCATTGGTATTGGTTGTAAAATACAAAAAAACCAAATACTCTCAAGTTATTTTAAGAAGGAATGTACCCAAAAAAGTAATTTATAAGGTGTTTTTCTTGAAAGAAGAGGATTGAACATTTTGTTTATTAAATATGTGACAGTCAAGACACACACTCTCCAAAACGAAATTGGAAGATTTGCTTGAAAACACAAGAATCTAGCAACATTTAACAAATGACCATGTTTTCTCTCCACAGCCCTATTATGTTGAGGAGTGTTAATGCAACTAGTCTCATGAATGATCCCTTTAAGTTGATAAATTCTTTCATGTCAAATTCATACCATTATCTCAACGAATGATTTTGATTTTTCTGTCAAATTGAGTTTCATCGTAAGCATGAAATGATCGTAAAGGATGTTTATTTCACTTTTATTTTTCATAAGAAAAGCCCAAGCGTTCTTCGTGTAATCATCCACAATGGTTAAAAAATGAAGAACCCCACGAGAAGATGGTGTATGAAATTTGCCCCAAATGTCACAATGAATCAAATCAAACAGGGTATTAGATTTTCTATTACTTAGGAAAAAGAGAACGAGCTTTTCAAGAAAAATGGCCAAATTGACACAATCTCATTTCAAAAGAACTCAAACTAGAAATCTATTTTGAAATTAATTTGATGCGACCGAAGTTAAGGTGTCCTAAGTTGATGCGACTAAAGCTAGGGTGACAAAGACAACTATACAATCCACAACTTGGATTATTTTTACAAATGAAATCATGTTGTCATTGAAACTTGGCACACACAATACATTTGGTACAATGATGTTGGAAGTTATATGGACAACTCCAACATGAGTTGTGGATTGTTTTGAACCATTTTGTAATAGAACACTTCTAGAGCAGTATGAAGTGATATGAGAAAAAACAAAAGGAAAGACACTATACGAGTAGTGGCCCATGAATCAATCAACAATACAAGAAATTTTATTCGGAGAGGAGATGACATTTAAGGCAATACCTGATAGATTACTCTTTGTAATAACGTTACCTACAATATTTGATCTTGGATGGGCACCAATTAAAGTCAAAATCTATTGGTACTGCTCTGTAGTGAAAGGTGAAATATGAGAGGTTGACAAGGCAGCATAAACTTGGTTGGTTGATGTGTGGTTTGGAAATTAATGTTTTGATGATTTGTTCCTTTGTAAAGTTTATGTTTGGGAGGGTATACATGTAACTTGTAACATTTCTTTTGAACATGTCCTCGGCATCCACAAAAACCACATATTCGTTTTGATCCACTCGATTCAATTTGTTTTTTGGGCTTTAATGTTGGGAATTGGTTTTCTCATGTGCAAAACACAACAGAAGTTTTAAAATTTTTAATTTGATGTTCTGATAACGTATTTGCACATTCGTATGGTTTAAACAAAATTAAGCATTCATAAGGTATTTATGAATATACCTTTAATGAATAAATCACTTGGCACCAACTATCTCGAGATTGGCGGAAATAGCTCTTGTAATATTTTCTACGAACGATTGAAATATTCTTTCTTTAATCTCCAATCAAGTCCATGACTAGAACATTTACTCCTCTTCTAAATTGCACTAGAAAAATTAGAAAACAACGTTGAGATCAAAAATTAAACGAGGGCTCAAACCCAAAACTTTTTTGAAATGGCCGAAATTTTGGAGAGAAATTGAAGGAGACTTTTCGAAAATTGCAACCAATGGAGGCTAGGGTTTTGTGTCTCTTTTTAAAACCATGAGTTCTTAACCTAGTTTTCTTAATTATAAGTTTAGAGTTCCTTAATTAAACATTAATAGGCTTAATTAATTAATTTGACTAGTCCAAATAATTTAATTAATTAATATATAAGAGTCCATTAAGGACTTTAATTATTTAGCATGTTGGACTTGTACTTCTAAACGCTCATTATACATCTTATTACATTTTTTTTAATCTTTTATAAATTCAAATTTTTAGTTTAATATTTTAAGCTCTCAATTTTTCATAAATTCAACTCATTAAATTTATTCTCTCCAAATTTTAATTATCATAAATTCAACTTCTTGAATTTACTATATCACAATTTTATATAAATTCAACTCCTTGAATTTATTGTCTCAACGTGAACAAAATATTTAGTACTTGTGTGACCCTTGATGGTTCAGAGATAAATCTAACCGTGAGTTCACAAGTCTTTGTGATTTTGGACATCACCCTTTATCCGGACTTACCTCTTTTTGTCACATTTTATGTACCAACATTTGATCATGAGAATGTCATAAATCATTTTCGGATTAGACCCATCGATGGTAATAAGTCTAGTAATATCGCCTCATTATTCCCTAGGTATCACTGATAGTTCATGGAAAAACCAATCAGTTATGATTAACATACAGTACGGTTCATTCATCTCATATATCCCGATCGAATCTACAACATTTGGTTCATCGATTATTGCATAATAGATTCGATAGTTATGTGATACATTCATGAAATATTCACAGTGTCATTGCATGCACAACTAGAGAACCCTCGTCTCTAACGTACATTTTACACACTGGTCAGATATCTCATGCACTACTATTTTGTTAGCTCATATAGGATATCCACAACTGTAGGTGAGCGGCGATATCCACAACTGTAGGTGAGCGGCGAGTTCTCAACTACAATGCACTGGCTCCTACACATGTCACAATTGCACCCAACCTCGCCACCTCGTCACCTTTGCGAAGTCAGTAAACGAGTCAAAGCACAATTCTAGTATGTAGAGCATCGGTTATGTCCTGGGTCGTAAAGATTAATTATGCATAATCATAACCACTGAATTTTCATCTCGATAAATAATAACCACTTGAAAAGTCCAAGGGAAGGTTGTTCGGTACAATCATTATATGATTATCATCTGCATGATTGGAATCTTTATGTCCTTACCATGAGACAACGTACACAACATCACAAATGTTAGTCTCAAGCTCAAGTTGTGTTTATCTTTGTTTTCAGGCAGTTGAATCGACTAGAAACGAATTTAGAATATACCATGTTTACAAATGAGTTTCAAGATCAAAGTATGATTCATTTGTATTAAAGTATAATAAAAGTCTTTATCTATGATGATTGCATTAATATATAGATAAAGTAAAACGAAACCATGAAATATAAATTATATTAAAATAAAGACTATTTATTACAACTAAGCCAATAAATTATTTAGCCAATCGTTGGCTTACATGACATCTACTCTAACACAATGATCTTATGGATTTATATTCGAGATGAGTCAATCGATCCATACCTATAATAAAAAAATAATACTTTTAACATAAAAAAATATTCAAATCAACATATGTGATATAATATATTTTTGACATAAAAAAATATAACTGTTAATTCAAATCAGCTTATATTACACAATATTTCTTTAAAATATAATTAACAAAAAATGATATATTTAATTTTCAATAAAAATAATATTTTAAACATAAAAAATAATAATATTTTTTTTTTATTAATGGGAGTATCAAAAGGTTAAATGGTTTATATGTTAGAATCGATCTCTCAAGTCTCAACACACACGAGAATTGTGTGTGTTTAATGTGTACTAGTGTAGCAATCATGGAATAAGAGGTGGCAATGGAGTCCAAGAATGAGACACGTTAAGTAAATCCAGCCCGGAAACAGCTCCCATTCATCGCTCACGCTCTCACGTTATTCCATTAATCAAATCCATCCCACAGTCGGTAAATTCTTCCTTCTTTCTTCCCACTTGCTTGCTTTCCTTTCCACATTTGAGAGAGGAAGCCTCGATTTTTCTAGGTTTTTGTGTGATTTTCTCGGCTGATGGGTTCTGAAAGCCCGTTTGCAGCTCAGAAACGGACTTCTAGCGCGCTACCGACGACAGTCGCCGCCTCCAACGGCGGAGTTCGTGGCCGTGCTGCCGCTCTCCTCCCACGTGGTCGGCAGATCAATAAAACCTTCAACAACATCAAGATCACGATACTATGTGGATTCGTTACTATTCTCGTACTCCGCGGCACGATTGGTATCGGCAACCTTGTGTCCTATGAAGCGGAAGCTGAAAATCAGAATCTCCAGGAAGAAATCAATCGGATCCTCTCCGAGATTCGTTCGGATAAAGACCCGGATGACCAAGCCGAGGAGTTTTTCAACCCGAACATAACTTTCACTTTAGGGCCCAAAATCGATAGCTGGGATGGAGACAGAAAGGCATGGCTTGAAAAGAATCCGCTCTTTCCCAATTATGTTAATGGAAAACCTCGGATTTTGCTTGTCACAGGATCCCCACCAAACCCTTGTGATAATGCGATCGGAGATCATTATTTGTTGAAAGCTGCAAAGAACAAGATTGATTATTGCAGAATACATGGGATCGAGATTGTGTATAACATGGCTCATTTAGATAAGGAATTGGCAGGGTATTGGGCTAAGTTGCCGTTGATACGAGGGTTGATGTTGGCTCATCCTGAGGTGGAGTGGGTTTGGTGGATGGATAGTGATGCTTTGTTTACTGATATGGCATTTGAGATACCGTTATTTAAGTACAAGGATTATAATATGGTTATCCATGGTTACCCTGATCTGTTGTTTGATCAGAAGTCGTGGATCGCGTTGAACACTGGTAGTTTCTTGTTCCGAAATTGTCAGTGGTCATTGGACTTGTTGGATGTTTGGGCTCCAATGGGCCCCAAGGGTCCTGTTCGTGTGGAGGCTGGCAAGATCTTGACAGCAAATTTGAAGGGTCGGCCAGCATTCGAGGCAGATGATCAATCTGCATTGATATACCTGCTGCTTTCACAAAAGGATAAGTGGATGAATAAGGTTTTTGTTGAGAACTCATATTATTTGCATGGATATTGGGAGGGTCTAGTGGACCGATACGAGGAAATGATTGAGAAATACCACCCGGGACTGGGTGATGACAGGTGGCCATTTGTGACACATTTCGTTGGTTGCAAACCTTGCGGGAGTTATGGGGATTATCCGGTTGAGAGGTGTTTGAAGAGCATGGAGAGGGCTTTCAACTTTGCGGATAATCAAGTTTTGAACTTGTATGGCTTTAGGCACAGGGGATTGGTGAGCCCCAATATTAAGAGGATTAGGAATGAGACTGTTACTCCTTTGGTGTATGTAGATCAGTTTGATTTTCGACATTCAGTTCATCAAAAGGGTGAAAATGGGAGTTAGGTTCTGCACCGCCGCATTCAGCAAAGCTGTTAGGTAATGTTACTTTTTCAGTTACAAGCTGCAATTAAGTTGTTTGTATTTCAGTCCGTTGTTGAACTTGTTAACCAACAAATTACTTGAACTTGCTTGTATTTAACATGTATTTACTATTTACTATTTTCCGCAACTGCGGCATATCATTATTCAACTAATTTTTTCAGTTACAAGCTGCAATTAAGTTGTTTGTATTTCAGTCCGTTGTTGAACTTGTTAACCAATAAAGTACTTGAACTTGCTTGTATTTATATGTATTTACTATTTTCCGCAACTGCGGCATTTCATCATTCAGCTAATTCTTTGAAAGTGCATTCGCTAGATTCATAGCTTGGTTACCCTTTCAAAACATGCTATTTCAGTATAAGCTTGTTATGTTCAGCTCTAATATGATTTCTCAATGGTTGGTAGAAAGTTGTTTTCCCTGGTTTGCCTTGTAACAAGTAGCGTTCTTTTGCAACTAGCCAAATAATTAGTGTAGAATATAGTTATACTATGTAGCGGATTGTTGCAAAATCATTGAAGGATAGTTTGACCTTTTACTAAAGTCGAATAGGCTCTATCATTGATATTGAGTATGTTTTCTAATTCAAACACTTGTACAGTCAGAAGTCTTAGAGCTAAAGATCTAGTTATAGATGATATAATCCGCCACTAGTCTTCACCATTTTGTTTGTTTTCAACAACCAGATTGAGGGATTAGAGTTTAGACACATTATGTTTGCTAGCTACTTTATTTTTAATGAGACTTCAGTATTGCAGCTCTATCAACATCTGATAACTATTTAATGAAGCATGTTCACCAAGTCATTCTCTTGAACTGTGAATGACAGTGAAGATGCTTGGCTAGGCTGTTTAAATGATTGGTATAAGAAGATACGTTTACCTCATTCTGCATTCGAAATCTGATAGGGGGTATACTTTCTTATTCAATAGTCAATACATATATTATGCACTCAAAAGTTTAGAAACAAAATGTGAGTTATATGCATTATAAGCCTCACTGGAATCAGGAATTAAGGCTGAGAGTTTGCACACGGTATTATGCATTGTTGTCAAAACTTCATTGGTTCATAATGGAAAATTATTAATTTCATAACTTGTTGACAAAATAATTGAAAGAATGTCGATATTGCCTGAATTTTGAGTTTTGGTAGTAATTTCTTTTTCTCTGATGTTTGTAAAAAGCCTTCTTCTGAGGCATGCTTGATACTTGAATGCAAAACCATTAATATTTTAACACTGAGGTTAATATCTGATGAAAAATTTATCCACATTTATGAAATATACTTTCTTATGTAAATGATGTTCCAAAGGTATATTCAGCACCCTAGTCACGCCATGTGAACAAATTTTTTTACCGTACTCTGACGATTTCCTGGGAAAGTTGTTGAGACCTTAATAACTTATACAGTAACCAAAGGGCATTTATTTGAGGTTCTCGATCCATAAAGGCCAAGTGTACTGACAGTTCTCCACACACCAATACTCCCTGAAAAAGCAAGACCTTCGCATCTAAAACCATATAAGAAAAAATTACTCGCTTTTCGTGATAGGTAGCCAACTTTTGTGTTTATTTTTTTATTATAAGTTGCCTAAATTTAGGAATTCCAACAGAAAGAAATGGCTGTCTATATATACTTTATCGGAGAATCTAGGATGTCAAGCATCTTTTTTCCCAGACAATTCGACTTTGATGGAAAAAGACTCCTAAGAGTGCTAGGGCAATCACATGAGAGCTGGACCTGCAATGGGACAGCCTGGGCTTGGAGTCTACTTCCTTTAGTGCCAAACCTTGTTCTATAAAGTAATGGAAACATAGGGCCACGAGCGTGACTTGTATTCTAGGAATTTTCATTTCTCAAAACTTATGGAAGTTTTCTATTTTTTAATTTTTTTTGAAGATTGAAGGATATGATCTGGGTAAAACCTTGTAATTCCCATAGTTTGCTTGAGGATTTCCCTCCTTATATATAGAGATCTCATCGACGGGGTGTGACAGAGACCAACTGGTTTGAAGATAAAATCTCTTGATCTAGCTGGGAGAGCTACATTTGTTCGAACTGTTACCGCTGCCAATCCTATTCATGCCAGTAATTCTTTGCGAGGTTCATATCTGCAATCCTTAGGCACCCTTCAGGTGTTCACAACCATCGGGGTAGACTCAATAGAACTTACTTTCGGCCACTGCCATACAAGAAAATTCACCTTGTCGCAGAACAATACCAAAAATGAAGAGAGTGGGGATTGGATATCAGGGAGTCTAGAAACATAATTATCTATTTGCTAATTTTGCTTGCCAAAATTGGGTGGAAAACGATTAAGGGAGAGTAGTCTGTCCTATTGACGAAA
Source organism: Primulina eburnea (assembly GCF_022965805.1). Lineage (NCBI taxonomy): Eukaryota > Viridiplantae > Streptophyta > Magnoliopsida > Lamiales > Gesneriaceae > Primulina > Primulina eburnea. The sequence goes on from NC_133110.1 coordinate 32,143,235, forward strand.
AAAAATATGAAAAAACTTTTGATTTCCTAGGAATGGGAACTCTTACATCTAGAAAGAGTTGGTTAGAAGCAAAATAGCCTTTGGCTCTCGCTCATTTAATGGAGAGGAGGTAGTGGGGATAAATTTCTCTTTGGTTTAGATGGTTATGTAAGGTAATGTCTGCGGTATTCTGGGCAATGATAACCTTGAGGAGGATACATCTGCAACATTCCAGATCTTGAATTTTAAAGTTCACTGGAATTTCTATTCCATCCAAACCACCATTTCCAACCCGGAAATCCTTGTACTTATTACACCCAACTGAAATAGAGAGGATAAAGAACTTTGACTATTTCCATTGATTGGTCGGTATGATAATAGTCATGTTACTATGACCTTGCTTGGTGAAACCTATTTTTTTTTTTTATCAAGTTTGCTCTTTTATGCAGCTTCACCGTAAGACGCTCTTGGAATTTCATCTCATTGCACTGTTTTGAGTGCCGGAGAACACGAAAGAAAGTTGTCCTTTTAATGTTTCATATTTATGCCGAATACCAAAGTTCTTTCATTGGGAATGTTGTAAAACTCACACTATCCTTGTCCAGAAGGATATCGTGCTTTTGGGAGAATGCAGAATGATAAGTTCTTCATACGTTTATTACTCTTTATGATTTGTATTTGGCACAGAAGTAGATTTGGTTAGTGAACTTTACAATTATAATTAGGCAAGCACAGTGTATATGTGCACTAAGTTTTTAGTACGCCACGATTCTCGAGATATATTATAATTTTGTGTATAATAAATATAGTTTTAAAAAATTAAGGCCCTTCAATTATTGAAATGGGCAAATTTTTGATGGATTTGATTCTATTTGCCTTTGTGAACATCTTTTGCAAATGACAAATTTCAAACATTTAAACAAGAGTATGTAAGTGAATGATAAAACGATGCTCGATGTATATCGTAGGACATTGCCATAATTTGCATTATTGCTCTCATGAAAAAGTTTATACTATGATAGAGCACAAAAATGGAACTTTATGGTTCCTCACAATGGTTGTACTCAAATAATTCTACATCACTGCTTTAATTATGTTTGGCTTTTTGAACTAAATTCCGAAACAATAACTGGTCTAATTATACTTGGCTTATTTAATTAAATTCCGAAACAACTGAACAAAGTTTAATTCAATCATTATGTAGATGACAATACATGTGATTTATCAAAGTAGTTTGCTCGATGGTACTCGCCCTATGTTTCAGCATAAACAATATATATGTTTACTATAAATCTTAGTAAACACAGCCGTCACAAAACTCGCAAAATGAGATGCTAAAAGATGAGATAATATATTGAAAAATAATGACATGACTTTTCTTAAAATTTAATTATTGTAAAACTCCAGACAAATGAAATGATGCACACCAAACGATGCCTCATGCTAGATTTGTCAACTTCTGTAAATTGAATAAGTTTCACTTTCCATATCTCTCAGCCGCCGCAATCAAATTTCTCAATGAGGCTCTGAGGAGCAAAGAAGCTGACATATGAATGAAGGACCAGAAAGACAGATGATACATATAAAGACTAATTTTATCGATTCAACACAACAGTGTTTGCACACGCTGAGTCTATAGATGGATTCGAGCCATTTTAGTCTCTGAAAAAATAAAATAAAAAGATATCCTATGGCAGTCCCGGAACAATGTGTTTATTCATCAATATATTGAAGAGCTTGCATAAATTGAATCAAAATTTATTAAGCCTAAACACTGTAACCTGACTATATGACTGAACTAGCACAGCCTACTCTTACAACTTCTCTATACTTTCTTCTATACACAGCAAAGTTTTATGGAAACTTGAGTACATACTAATAGCCAAACCAATTTATATGATACAACAAAGGAATTAGTGCTGATATACCTACAGGGTTAGTGTTCTCTGTACAAACGTCGTGGTACATTTTGTTGAGATCTGCTTTTACAATTTGAGTCGCCTATCCTTTCGCAAGCAGATGTCCCAAAGGGTCAAGGCACCTAAATTTTCGCAAGCAGATGTCCCAAAGGGTCAAGGCACCTAAATTGAGCCAAATTCGATGAAACAATCCAACCAACTCGAAACATTTCTCTCAACAAAGGTGAAAGTGCCGAAATCATTCCCCCGACAACTCATTTGGCCTGAGGCTTGTGATAAACTAGACATTTGCAACATCTAAGCTGCAAAGTACCATGGTTCACTTCTCGATTTCCTTATCAGCAAAACTCGGGTTTCCTAAAGCCTCGACAGCTCCCTCCAACTCCATGTTCTTTGAACCCATAAACCAAATAAGTTCAGTAGAGTTAATAGCTCATGGCCGATCAACAATCTCAACTCATCATATACTGACCAATGCAAAAGAAATCATCAAAACATTAAGCAATTCTCAATCTTTTACGCCTTTCTTGGTTAGATTTATTCCCTTCGCATTCTCCATTTCAGCCTCCTTTTGAGCTTTCTTCTTTTCTAGTTCAGCCTGTTTACAGTTTTCTTCACGAGCTTTCTGAAACAACCTCACAAAGTTTAAGAGGGTTGCAGTAACTGCATACATGTTAAGACATCGACTCAGTGATCTGCAATCCCAAAAGTCAATCGAGAACAGAAAAAAGATCATCATGCTACCTTGCTCAAATGGGCATCGGGCTGGATCCTCACCAAAATATAGAGCTAGTGCATCTGCATTTCTTCCCTGGTAAACAATAGCATTGATGAAAGCCATTATGACCACGGTCACATGTGAGGTTATCTAATAATCTTTACAAAATAATCCAGGTGGATAGGTACCGCAGTGGAATACAGATTTGTTACGGAGGACACTTCTATCTCAGCAGCACCGACAAATTCTGTCAAATTCTGTCAAAGAAAATAAAAGTGAAACTTCTGGTGACATTGTAGCTTTCAAATCTTCGGAATGAAAGAACAAGGAAAAAATAATCCACAAAACAGCAACTTAAAGCAGGTAAAAATAATACCCTGCGAAAAGTTTCAGATACAGGACCATCATTCTCTGAAGTAGCCAACTCCTGCTTTACCTTTTCTAAGCCCTTGATAATGGCTTGCATTTCCTCAGCCAAAGATTTCAATTGTATCTACAAAGAAACTTCTAATTACGCAAGCCCTTCTACAGTGATTTAAAATCTATGGTGAACTCTGAGAACAAATACCAACCTTTGAGGCCGTTTCCAGGCTAATAAGATCTTTGTGAAAGTCTAAAAGAGATGGTGATTTAGATGCAAGTACCTAATATAAAAGATGATAAAAACACAAATGAGTTACTGAGTAGTGACCTTTCTCAAGATGCCTAAGCACTCTAAAGTAAATGGCTACATCACGGAAAGCAGGGTAGTCTGCAACAATGTGAAGTTGTTCCAAAGTTTAGTTTTTTTCATGCTACAGATTCTGAGCTCAAATTTTCTATGTGGTACACTATGGCTTTCAAAACCTGCTAATCAGATGTACCTGTAACTATATTTTACAGTCTACCTGTAACTATATTTTACAGAGACTGGACAAATGTAAGTAGTCATTACTTTGTTGTTGTACATAGGTAATTACTTATTCAAGCCCTTTTCCTTTCTTATAAAGGTTCATTGCAGGTAGTCGCACAAAGTAACACTAGGCAAATAAAATTGATGCACTCTAAATTAGCATCATATACGAACGGAAGGAGAAAAAAAAATATAATGCATTGACAGCTGCATTCTATCTCGTGGATGTGGTGTAATGTAAAAGCTGCAGTAGAGAGAGAGAAGAAAGAAAGAAAGAAAGAAAGAAAGAAAGAAAGAAATGGTAGAAAGGTCTGGATCAATTAGTGAGGAAACAAGAGAATAAGTAGCAGTTTGACAGATGCCAACAAAGCTTCCTGCTGTGCTTTCAGTTCTTAAAAAAAAGGACTGTACATCCAGATTCAACAAGAAACAAATGTTCTCCCTGGTCCATTGTAAAACATGACAACATTGGGACAATTATCCCAGTAAGATGGAATGGAACAGGAACGGACCGGCAGGTTGAAGAACTGGTTTCATAGAATTTTTGCCTTTCTGAAAACCGAACACGTGATACATTGAAATACCTTGCAAGGACCAACAGAAAAGTCGTAACAAATGCGAAGCTTCATCCATATATCCTAATCTTTTCTCATCCCACCATCTCCCTTCCATCAGCCATGCACTGTATCATACTCAATCAGTGTAACGACCCGAATTCTTATTTTGAATGAAATGCTAATTAAGATATAATTAAAGAGTTGTTAATTAAGCATCATTAAAGAATTGATAACTCGGCAACCTGTTGGGATCCACGAAATTTAAAATGGACCACACAATCTACTTCATATTACATTATCTCGATAAATCCAACTAGACGAATGATATTATATAACACATGGCAGATAAGATTGATTTCGGATCTTCTGAACTAGTCCTGATACAAGCTATAAATAGAAGCTGAATTCCTACACCGCTTTCCCACAGCTAACTGTCTCACGAGTTCTAGCCATATACCTTAGGTTTTCTAGCTATTTTATAGGACAGTTCAGTGTCGGGAAGCTTCGGAGTTAGTGTCAACTCGAGAAATGATCGGTGAACCAGGGCACGCAGATCAAGATGGACAGGCAGATCGAGACGAACACATGTATAATCCTGAAGCGTTCAAAAATAATTTAAAGATCGTTAGGAAGAACATTAAAGCATGTTTGGTAATTCACGATATGGTTTGATAGTGATTTCTTTATGTTGGTATCGTCTAGGTTCAGACGAGTAAACTTTATGTCAGATTGTTTTAGTGAGGTACGTGGTGTACTGACTGAGATATCCCAACGTAGTATACACCCTGATATGTTGCATATTTATTTGATGCACAATACATGTTTTATTGTTTTGGCATTATATGCATGACGTATCATGTTGGGTCAGATATCTTTTGTGATGTACCGCGCTTTTCAGGGCCGCTCAGCCCTATTTATATTGTGGACGGTTGGGCATCGAGAGATACAGTGTCCGACGGGACATGCCGACTCTGATGACCCTGGAGATTGTAGGTCCACGTCTTAATGATAAGTGTGGGAGAGAGGCTACACACTCAGGCACCTCTAGACTAAGCATGAGATTTTTGACTTGATCATTGATATCAGAGCATATTGAATGTCACATGCATCATATCAGTTTGTATACTCGTACATTCTCGTATTGGGCGACTCGTACATTCTCGTATTGGCCGATTGTCGCTCACGTCCTTGTTTTCATCTTGGGCACCCATTCCACGAGGCAGATCTTAGGTTGGACGGTTCAGACGGCCATAACAGTTTGGTTTTCGGTGGTGATCCAGTGGAGGTTTTAATTGGTTTCTCGTATTCTCGTGCACGATTATATTTTTGATATAATTGTATTAATGTTTAAGACTGAAATTATTATTTTGTTTTCGTTTGGATTGTAAGATGATTAAGTTATTTGATTTTCGTTACTTAGTTGTTGTTATCAAGTTTTAAATTTTGTATGCTTATTAATCTGTTCTCAAGTAAGAATGCTACAACCAGCCCTTTTGACATCATCCGTAAAATTATGTCAAGTTCATGGTATGACTTTGTCAGTTATCACTGAAATCCAATTTTCCAATTTCTCTCATGGACACACCTTTGCCATTTTTCTTTCTACATTGATTCTCAAGCCAACCACCAATATTGTTTAGCACAGATGGGAGGGGAAGCACCTCAGAAAATCTGTCAGTTTTGGAAGATAAATGTAGACATGAAAACAAAAAATCATTGTTTTGGAGAACTAGAGGGATACACTAACTCATACATATTCTCGAATTTGTACTTTTAGAAGTACACATTGTCAATGAATTACAGCACACATTTATAAATTATATAGGAATTGAAGATACATATCCCACCCACTGGTCGAGTCGGATTCACTCTGAAACTGGGAAGGAAGAAGATGGTCAATCATAATTTGGATTGATTCATGCAGGACAAAAAAAATTAGCATTTTATCATATTGAACTCAATATTATGTATATCCTAGGAAGCAGTGGAGGTATTTGGAAGACCGGCTACAGCAAATTAAGAAAAGGAAGGACCAAAAAGCAACAGGTCAATACCTTACACAGATAATGCATGAGTGTCATCTTGCTATTGGAGGCACGTGTGTCAGTGAGTTTCAAAAGACTGTCCAACTTGAATCCAATCGCTGCACCTGAATGTGGAACAATGATGTCAGAGTAAGATTCTTCCCAAATTTTTTTCTGCCACGTGATATAGCAACCACAACACATTAATCCAGCTTGGGCCTTTGGATTCAGTTTCTTCACACAACTACAAAAAGACAGGGGGGGGGGGGGGGGGGGGGTGGGAAGAGAGACCATATGGAGGGAAAGAGATATGATAGAAATTAGAAAAGGTAGGCAGACTTGGTCAAGGGTATGAATCGTATGATCCAGCTTTGAATTTACTGGTGCTTGTTTTTTTCTCTTTTTCTCTTCTTTTGTTTCCTTTTCTTTTTTGTTTTTTTTATTTTGTTTTTTGTTTTTGTGTTTGTCAATGGACATGGTTTGGACTTTGGTGGGTGATCAGATGTGGAAATCATATAGCCTTTCATGTTCATTTTTGTAGTTGGAACTTCATTTATGCTTGAGAATCGCAGAGGTTGATTGAAAAATAAAAAACTTCACTTATACAGTAAGGTAAGACATTTATCAGCATATGCAACAAGGCCACACAGTCCAAAAACCATACATGACACCTTTCATGAAAAGGTTAGTACCTCTGGCAGTTCCCTGATTCAAAGTATTTCCAAGGTATAAAATTTTCTTCATGATTTCTTTCAGTTTGAGGGATTGTCGAACCTAATGCGAGTAAAAGGTAAATTTATCATATCCAGAATGTAAAAACAACCAACACACAATCAGTGGCATTTTTAATGTACCTCTTCACAAGAAGAATTTACGATGGTCAAGCTTTTTTTGAAATCAGAAACCTGAGATGAAACACAAATTCAGGCATGCACACTATGAAATTCTCAGGAAGTTCATAAATGTCCCACAACAAACCTGAGAATAGAACAGAATCTTGAATAAGAAAACTCTTAGTTTAGATTCCACTCGTGGCACCTTCATTAGCTCCAGGAAAAACTGAAAGATTGAAGTAAATCATCGAACAATGGATACCTTTAGATTTTAAAAATGTAAAAATTGTCATTTAAATTTAAAAGAAAGGTAAACAAATAGCACACATTAAAAGAAAGGTAAACACAAAAATAACACACCACATATACATAAACAAGTTACAACCAAAGTAAGATAATTGCCAATGCCTCATATGCACTTTTTCCCAAATTATAGAGGATATTAACCAATCTTTTCTCAGAAATGCATTTCTACGTAGAACTGGAAAAAGAATTTTTACAACTGATCAAAACGTTACAAACCAATTCTCTATCACAGCTATCTGAAATTTGATTTGCTAAATGGAAATATTTACTATTTCAAAGCTCTGTCAATTTTTGTTGAATAACTAGCTGTTCTGACGCCTTAAAAGTTTAACCAGGCTCTGACTTAAGAAACAGTGTAATAGGCATTTTTGAGGACTGTGATGTTGAGATGATTTACTATGGATAGAAAGTGGTGGTCCAGTAGTACTAAAAATCAGGTCTCCAGAGATATCTTGTAGTGATTTCTATCAAGTATTACAGAGCACGAAAAATAGTTCTGTGACTACACAAAGATACCAGCAATAGATTTACGAGGAGTCAGGAATCCCATTTCTATGTTACAAGCTTCTCCAATGCAGGCATTAAAAGACGAACAGTGTTGGTCCAGTCATTGGTGTACAAGTACTTGCAATTGCACTTGCATAAACAAAATTTCAGGTATTGTCAAAAAGTACCAACACAGTATCGATGCTGACATTTGGGTACAGTCAAAATCTGGATGCACACTGAAGTTTCAATCAGTTCAGTATCAAACCCAGTTCAACTCGCATAAACAGACATTATATATTTATATGAAGAAAGAAATCCAAAAAACTCGAAAAACAAAAAAAAAAAGTCAAGCTCTTATGCCATGGAAACTGTCCATTTATAGGCTGATCTCAATATCAGTTGTTTGGAATACGCTTAAAATTCTACCTCTTTGCATGACAGACCATTATTAACTAGTACTTGATCAAAACCATATGCTACTACGAAAAAAGAAGCGGACTAAATCCATACACTACAGGCACAAACATGGCAAGCAAAATCAAGAACAAAATCAACAGAAAATAGCACAAGTCATGATCCAGTGTGCACACCTGTTCACATTTGCCCAAATTATCAAGGTCTCCCGTGTATCCCTAAAAAGTGAAATTTAAAAATCAATGAAAAGAAAATAATGGATCCCCAGATTAGTGAAATACCATGAACTTGTGTAAAAATACATGAGGAAATAAGCTTCACCTTGAGAAGTTCCATCTCTTCCTTTGTTGGACAAAATTTAATAAGATTTTCAACTTGATCCGCATCTAAAATTGATTCATCCAAAGCAAGTACTGCAGCCTGTCAAAGTGAACCATCCATGCTGTTGTAAGAATATCGAAAAGCAGCAATTTAGTAGGCATAACCACAAACAGTTAGGAGGTAGGATCACCTCCACCCATAGAGTCTATTTGAACACGAAAGAAATAGACAAAAAGGGTTGAAAAGGACATTTTTCTGAAAGCTGGTGAGTGGCCTGGTCTTAAGATATTTAACTTCAAATTACTATCTAACTTTCTCTAAATTGTTTCTCTTTTTTGCAATTATGTTAACCACTGTTCTAATGGGGAATGACATGTCACGCAAACAATTTTTATAATCTGCGATACGTGTTTTCTCCATTCAGCAGAAAATAAGCTTTTGAACTCCATAAAAACTCGACATCGGATTATGACAGTCAGTAGTCGGTTCTAACACCACCATATCCTCTTATATAACTATTAGGTACATTTTCTCCAGAATATGTAATCTGAAGTTTGTTGCTTTTTTATTGTTATCCTCGAGTCATTCTGTTGGAAATTTCAAATGATTCAACACAACAAATTTATCTCCTTATGCACACAAGACAATTTTAAACAAAAAATGTATTCAAAGTACTAAAACGGTTTCCAAATAATAAATTAAATTACCGAAAGAGATAAGATATCAGTTTAGCTGTTTAGGTCAGACATTTGGTTGTTGTCAACTGAAAGAACTTACATATTGAGAACAAAAATAATAAATAGGAAACTTATAGCATATTTAGCTTACCATCATGTCTGGAAGTGGCATTTTCACTTTGGTGAGCATAATTTCGGTATTATTTGCCCTCCTAAGGTCAACCTGCAAAGAGAATGTGTTGAATTGAGAAACTAAAAGCAAGAAAAAATTAGTCAAAGTGTGAAATAGGTCCCCAACCCACGTATTTAAATTGGTAATCAGACACATTCATGATCCAAAAGATACACACCGCTAAAAACAGAGGGGGGAAATATTAATAAAACGAGATAGAAATTTTTAGCTACTTATACATTGAAATAGTAAAATCTAATTTATCACCGCTGTGCAGGTTTCCCTTCCGATTAAAAAGGTGCCAATATAATGAACACCAACTCTGAAATTATGCTGATATCTGGACAGAGAATAGTATAATTGTGCATTTCACAAAAAGATTCCATCTTCATGAGTATAACACAAATGAATATACCATTTGTTAGCAGACAGTTTACTTTTAGGTGTTCTCAAGCTATTTGGGCTGTCGCCTATACATAACTTTAATCAACTGAACTTATATGTACATCACAATTTCACTACTACAACCTCATTAATCATGGTCGCCTAGAATCTATTAACCTTATATTTTCCCAGAAACAAATTTCTTGTGAGACAAGACGATTATAAGATTCATACAACATTACCATATGGACTTTTTCAGGCTTAGATCCAGCAGACTTCCGGCGACCACCAGATTTGCCTCCTGCACTATCTGACTTTGGCACTGTCGCAGAGAATAGAGTCTCAAGTTCCAACACATCAAATTCTGGTGCACTAGATTACAGTGCAGAGTATCAGCAGAGAAAGGAAATCGAGAAGCAATAAAGAAAGAAAATATAAAATAATTGTTACATAGTGCTATGTTAGGTAATTCTTTCTGGGGATTGGGGAAGGAGTGTTAGAATTTTCAAAAAATTAGTAAAACTAAATGAAGAAAGACAAGAATTGCCCAGTTCAAAATAAAAAAGTTAAATCAGCAGAGATAGAGAAATACACTTGAGGTTCTCCATATCTCTGCAATTCTTCCCACAAGCTTCCTTGTAATGCCCTAGTAACCTTGCTCCAATGAAGTGGTTTTAAGGTAGATCTTCGAGGTGCCGGAGCACCTAACATACCAGGAGGACGTGAAGGCACACGCCCACCACTTGCAGATAACCCTCTCCCATCTACTGCTGGTCCTTTTGTACCAAATGGTGGTGGTGGGGGTGGTCCAACACCTGGAGGTCTAGGAGGTCCTGGAGGTGCTGGTGGACCGGGTGCCCGACTTCCAGGAGGGGGTGGTGGAGGTGGGCCTCGTCCTGTGGGCGGAGGAGGTGGAGGTGGGCCACCAAACATGGGCGGAGGAGGTGGAGGTGGGCCTCTTCCTATTGGCGGAGGTGGTGGGGGTGGACCACCAAACATGGATAGAGGAGGTGGAGGTGGGGCTCCACGTGTAAGACGAGGTGTTGGGCCTCCAGGAGGAGGAGGAGGTGTTGGGCCTCTAGGAGGAGGAGGAGGAGGTGGAGGCGAGCAACCAAACATGGGCGAATGAGGTGGTGGAGGTGGGCCTCCGAGGGGTGGAGGAGGAGGTGGTGGAGGTGGGCCTCTACCTATGGATGGAGGTGGTGGAGGTGGGCCACAAAACATGGGTGGAGGAGGTGGCGTTGGGGCTCCATGTGTAGGAGGAGGTGTAGGTGAAGGTGGACCACCAGGAGGTGGCGGAGGTGGTATTGGGGCACCTGGAAAAGAAGGTGGTGGTGGCGGCACTAAGGCCCGGAGCATAGGAGGAGGCAAAGGTGGTTCAGGGACTCTATTGATTGGTGGAGGTGGAGGTGGCACCCTCATAGATGGAGGGAGTGGTGCCCTATGAACAGGGGGTGGTGGCGGTGCAGAAGACAAGGATGGCGTAGTGCCAAGCAACGGAAGTGGAGGTGGAGGGGGAGGTGGAGGTGGAGATGACACCCTCGTAGATGGAGGGAGTGGTGCCCTATGAACAGGGGGTGGCGGCGGTGCAGAAGACAAGGATTGCGTAGTGCCAAGCAATGGAGGGGGAGGTGGAGGTGGAGGTGGTGGAGCTCCACGTAAGGGAAAATTTGGGACCCCGTGGATTGGAGGTGTTGGTTGGTGGTTAAATTGGATGCCAAGTGAAGCCGGAGATGGAGGTAGAGGTATCTCTATATTGGAAGATCTTTGCGAGAAGGATACATGAGTAAACGGTGGAGGCGGTGGTGCGGGTGGGGAATTTGGCGTAAGTGCTAGAACATAACTCCTAGATGACCAAGGAGGAAGAGGAGGAGGAGGAGGAGGCGGTGACGGAGGTTTAGATGGTAAAATCCGACTAACATTCTGAAAATTAGAAAGGTTGGAAGGTGGAGCAGGTGGTGGAGGTGGAGGCGGAGGCGGAGGTATTGATGGAAAATTTCGACTAATGTTCTGAAAATTGGAAAAGTTGGAAGGTGGTGGTGGTGGTGGTGGTGGTGGTGGTGGTGGTGGTGGAGGTGGAGGAGATGGTGGGAGAAAAGTCACCCCCGAATTGGTACTTAAGTTTGAATTTTTAGAAGGCAGGGATGGTGATAGAGTAGAAGACAGCAACTGAGTAAAATCTGTACTTTGAGAATGTGGCAGGGAAGGAGGTGGGGGAGGGCGTGGTGAGCTTTTAGGAAAAGCAATGGCAGCACTTGCAGATGAAAATATTGGAGGTGGAGGAGGTGGTGGCGGTTGAGGAGGAAATGATGGAGCTGGAATATGTTCATGGGCCTCACTCTCTACCTTTGGTGATGAGGGTAGACTTGTGGAAGAGACCTCTCGTACGGGCGACAAATCTAATGATGATGGACAAGATGAATGCTTCCCATGGCCTGATGCAATTGGCCTGTCAGTTGTAGCTGTAGATTCTGAAGATGCAGTAAAAGATGGGGATTTAGATTTTTCCCCTGGGGAACCCTTGCCAAGAGATAGTGCTGCAGGAGCACTGTTATGTCTTGACGGAGGATAATATACATGCATTGAATTAGTGTAAGAACCTTTATTAGTAGGTATCCACCTGGATACAGAAGTTGGCTTTGCTTGTCTTGCTAGGGAACCCAGCGACTCTTGCTGCTTAGTTTTCTTATTGGAACTAGCAGCATCTGAAGCAGGTTTTAAATTGGTGACTGGCTGCTTGATTGTGACCATTGAGAACCCCTTAACCAACTTCTGATTATCATTATCAGCGAAAGAATTCTGTTGTGAACCTTGATTTTCAATCTTCTCCATTACAGAGAGCGGTTCCAGACTTTCCTTGTTCTTTTCTTCAAAATTTCCATGCATACCGGCATTTACAGATATGGTTACTGCGTTAGTAGACACATCAGATATCCCCAACATGGATTCTAATTTTCCATTACGTACGAATTTATTATTTGAATCCACCTTGATGTCTTGTATGTGAATTGCCTCATCTGCGGCACAATCTTGAAATGCATGATGATCCAACTCATCCTTCAAGATTTCTTTGTGATGATTTTCATCAACTCGAGCGCTAGCTTGGGCTGTAAGGTCATTAGTCTCCCCTCCCTTGCCCTCCTGACCATCAATTACACTGCTGAAGATCTCTTCTGCCTCAAAAAATTCCTCGGGTGAAGCACCTTCGGTTTCATTGCCATCATCACTTTCTGTTTCTACGGTGGTAATGAAAGGAAGAGAATTTAAGTCTGAAAAGAGCACCTGATCCAGAAAAAAAAAAGGGTCAAAATCTGAATCCTCATAAACAGAGAGACATAGCACAAGCAACACAAAATTTCTACCTCTGCTCTGAATTCCTTTGAAAATTGGTATTTGGCATCCCAGAGAACATCGACTTCATCACGGGCCAGTATCAAAACATTTGACCTGACAAATGCAGTATGCAACATAACTCTTAATATTATTTCCTCCCTCGCTAGATCATTTTCAAAATGGATACATTCAAGAACGACATCTCCTTGAACACGGCAATGAATACCAATTTTCACTAGTTCACACTCTTCCTGCAGCAAAATATAATAAGAACCCTCATAAATTTTTGTTTACAGCTTACCCTATTCAATATGAAATAGATGAACTGTGGCTTACCTGACTATACAGACGAATATGCTTTTTCAATTTAGAAGATGAAAACAAAAGCTTTGAACTTCTAGTGGATTCTTTCAAAGAAGGATCCTGACCATATACACGAACTACAGGTCGGCATCCTCTCCCACCATCATATAGCGGAAGGTTTCTAAATATTATAAAGTCCAAAGCCAGAGGTGTATCTGATGGGGGCCAATCAGACCCAAAATTTCTCCTAGAAATGTACTGAAGATATCTAAGTTGAGATGGCTGTGGATTCAAAGGAGACAAAAGATGAAGAAGCTCCCTCGGTGCCTGCTTGTACACCATTTCCAAAGTCTTCTGCTCACCAGTGTACTGTTTTCTGTAAAGAAGAAGACCAGCGAGCATAAATGCAAGGACAGGCCATCCTCCCCTTTCACAATGCATCAAAAGAACATTTTGCTGGCCCTCGAGGGATAACCAGCTCTCACTGGATCTTAAGAAATGGTGGATCATCTCCAATGGTAAAAGGGGACACCCTTCATATTGCCGAGGGTAATCCATGACTGTCATATCATACTGAGATAATACATCAGAGAGTTGGCTCCGCCGTTCCCCTTCTTTGAAATTAAAAACCATAAAAGCAGCGTCAGGGTAGTGATCTTGTAACTGAGCCACAATCCCATTCATGTATGATCGGTATTCATCTTCATCAAGCACATCAGTGGAGAAGCAGCAATCGAACACTGCATCGAGAACAAATCAGATAGAATCACCATATCATGCAAATCACAAACTCGGTAAGAGTCCTAAAAGCTGTTTCCCGTGGAACCATGTTACATTGTAAAACACACAGCCATAAAATACGGTTTTCAGCAAATTCAATACATAAAGTATTTCATAATTTATTACTTAAATTTGCAAAATAACAAATTAAAAATAGGAAAACCCATAAAATAATAACTGTTGTTGAAATTCAAGAATCAGTTTCCATCTTATGATATGTAGTCAATGCCTTCGAAAACAATATGGCTCTCATTAAAATCATAGAAATTTTACACCGCCTTTAACGAAACAAAAATGAAGTAAAATGATGTCACGGACTAATGATCTGAAACCCTTTTCACCCCACCTGAAATCTTAATGACTGACAAGTTTAAGATTTTGTTTTGCTGTATAAACTCAAGACGAACTAAAATACCAAACTCTGAAATATCAACACTCAGCAGCTCTTAATACTTTCAAAACAAACTACAATATATCATTTTCAGACTTAATCCGAGGATAACCAGACTTCAAAACTTCAAGTTCTAGTAAATAGTTGTTAAGGGCCTAGCCAAGTTAAACAGCAACAAAAATTCTTGCAAGCAATCAACCCCAAAAACTGGTTGATTAAAACATGATTGAGCTAAAAAAACCACACAAAAAAAAAACAATAAGAAAGGGGGCCACGACATACCATATACCCTTTCAGAAATCTCAAGAAGCCGATCAGGCGGCTTCCTATAGAAGAAGCGTCTGAACAGCGCCATCTAATGGCGCTGTTTTACCCCCGATCGGATCCAAAACCCCTTCTTTCCAGTTCAATTTCCCAAATATCCCCGTTCAAGTCTACCCAGCTAACCCCCAGATCTCCACAATCCGCCAATCACTGCCACAATGCAATCAAAATCCAAGAATCAAAGAAACCCACGTCAAATTTCACAATTCCAGACGAGGGTTTTGACCTCGAAGCAATCCAACAGTAAATCACCAGAAAAAAACTGAAAAATCAGATGAAACAGGTCTAATAAATCCAAGAATGAGAAACCTCAGGCAGTGTCAGTAGTAAAAATCAATGCACATTGCAATCTTAGGGTTTGGGGTAGAGGAAGAAATGCGACGGGGCAATTAAAGTCGGATTGTGATTGAAAAATAGATGAAAATAATGTTCCGACAAACGATAAGACACAAGTTTTTTGGGCAAAATGATGAAATAATGTGATCTTTCGCCATTTGCATAAGAAAAGGGGGGAAATTGGATCACAGGGGAAATGAAATGATAGAGACAGACCCGACCCGGACAAAATGGACCCGACTTTATATTTTTGTATTTTTACTCTTTTATTAGTTGTCTTTTTTTACTCTTTATTCATAATATAATTATATAATTTAATTAATTTTGTTTGATAATGTCACGTGGGCTGTGATTCAAAACACGGTTGTCAAAAATTGGACATTTATGAGTTGTCTAAAAAAAAAACATAAAATTACATTCTATAATGTAACTGTGATTTTTTTATATAAAAAAATTGAGTCCTTGCCCTTTGATAATTATGAAACCCAATTTTTAAAAAATCGTATATTTGCTAGTAACTAAGTCGAATTATTCATGAATAATTCGGTTAAAACTCAACTCGAATTATTTGATCGAACTCGATTCGAGTTCGAGTAGCTCGATTATATATTCGAGTCCAGTTCGGTTTTCAATTATTTGTACTCGCGAGATACTCGAGTATTAACTGCTCGTATATTTTTTATTAATATTATAAAAAATAGTGGATAATTTTGTAAATATATATCTAAACTCGAGCTCGAACCCAAGTATATTCTAGAACTCAAACTTCCAAGCTCAAGTAACTCAATATATATGAGTCGAGCTCGAGCTTTAAATGGGTTACTTGATCGAACTGGAATAGATAATTTTTAAATTGAACCAAGCTGGAATAGGACATCTACTCGTATTTATAACAGCCCAAAGATGGGCCTTGGTTGCTCCCGTGGTGAGGATAATTATTAGTACGATTACTAAACTAATTGGTGGGGTTTTCCATTGATGCATTACTAATCTTGCGTAAATAGATATTAATATTTTATTATAGGTAGGTATAAATGTATATTTGATGTGACTAATTACTTAAAATCTCACATTTTTAATAAATAATTAATTTTTGTCGTATATAATCTTACATGCAAATGTATTTTGGCTGATATATATATTATTTTAATACACACTTACGAGAATATAACGGACAATGAGTTAGATTACATTCGTTTATGTTGAAAATTAATATTTAAAGTGTGGGTATTGAATATTTGAATGTTGAATATTTGAATGTTGAAAATAAGAGTTGTAAATATTGAAAATTAGTGTGTGATGATGTAGGTAAAGATGTATTTTATTTTTGGATTATATGTAAGAAATTCTATAAATAGGCTCACCATTTGTGAAGAAATTCATGATTTTGTAGAGAGAAAAATATTATAAAGTGTGTAGTTTGGTAAATTTTGAGAGTTTGAGATTTTTACTTTTTACCATAAATTTTTATTTTTTACAACACGTTATCAGCACGAAACTCTAAAAGTCCTCCATACTTTTCCAAGCTCCAAACAGAAGAAAAAGGTAACAAAAGTAATAATATTTATTTTACTGTTATTTATTTATTGTGTATATATTTAATATATAATATAATGTTATTATTAGAAATAATAAAAATAAATTTTTCGAAAACTTGTTATAAATTCTGGGAGGATGTTAAGACGACATCTCACACTCCCGGTAAGGAATACGACAAGTATAAAACCCTATAAGATTTTAAACAAAATAACTTATGACGCATCATTATAATAATATGATATGATATACATAACTATTTAAACATTACTAATATTATATACATCATATTATTACCATAAAATTATACAAATACATACCTTTATTTTTTGCACACCAACGGTCATAAACGGTAACAAAACGGCTAGTTTTGTTCTATAAATATGATCTCACAAACACATTCAATCACTCCAACTTTCTCTTCTTCTCTAAAAATTATTCTTCATTAAAATTTTTGAAGAAAAAAGAATATGGCTTTCTCAAGGTTATTTTTAATTATTTTGGTTATCATACTCACGAGTCTTTTATTTATCGGAGAATATCCTCCTCGTGTGTTTTCTTTATTTTTACAAATGCTTGTACTTGTTGTTTATCCATTACTTTGTATTGCAATATTCATTAACTAATAAAATGCATCGTAGTTTTTTTAGTACCACCATGTCAAATTTGACAAAGCTCAAATTTGTTGCGCTCGACATCACGGAGAAAAATTATATGACATGGACTCTCGATGTAGAAATACATCTCGAGTCATTGGGTCTAAGTGAGACCATAAAAGAAAATGGCATATCGACATCACAAGAAAAGGCAAAAGCCATTATATTTTTACGTCGACATCTCGACGAGGGATTGAAATGTGAATATTTAATTGAAAAAGATCTCATGGCTTTGTGGAAATGATTGAAAGAAAGATTTGAACATATATAAGGGAAGTTATACTTCCGACCGCCCGTGCTGAATGAAATATGTTAAGATTAGATTTTAAGAAAAGTCAGTGATTATAATTCAGCGATGTATCGAATAATCTCGCAGCTAAAATTTTGTGGACATGAGTTCACAGAATCGGAAATGCTTGAAAAAACAGTTTCCACATTTCATGCATCAAATATTACTCTACAGCAACAATATAGAGCACGTGGATTTGCGAGATATTCTGAACTCATCGCCTGTCTTCTTGTGGCGGAAAAGAACAACGAGCTATTAATGAGAAATCATCAGTCCCGAACCACTGGATCAACAGCATTTCCAGAAGTATATGCTGTAAGTAAAAATGAATTTAAACCTCGAAACCAAAATCAAATTCAAAGACAAGATTTTGGTCGAGGTCGTGGACGTGGAATTGGCCGTGATCGTGGTCGAGGCCGTGGTTTTGAAAATAATATAGATAGTTATTTTTATAACTCAACTCAAAAGAGCGTCCCAAACCATCCACTGAAAAGGCATCATGAGGATACAAGTGTTAATGAGAATCACTCAAAAAGATATGAAAGTTCTTGTTTCAGATGTGGTACTCCAGGACATTGGTCCCGTATTTGTCGAGCCCTTGAGCATCTTTGTAAACTTTATAAAGAATCATTAAAGGGAAAAGAAAAGGAGACCAACTTCACTGAACGCAGTGACCGTTTGAGTGATTCAACTCATTTTGATGCTGGTGATTTTATGAATGATTTCTCTGGAAATGATCAATTTGTTGGTGGGATAGAAATGAACAATATTGATGCTATAGATTTTCTCAATGATTTCTCTGAAAATAAACAATATAATGGTAGAATATAAATGTACAATAATTTATTTTTCATGTATTCATATAATAATGTTTTATTGTATAATTATGATATGTGTTATATTTAAATATATATTGCCAGTAATTTTATTTCATTGCATATTTTTTTGAAGTTCAAAAATAGAAAATGCTATGAGCAAAGCTGAAGTTTGCATACTCGATAGTGGTACAACGCACACTATCCTCCGAGATAAAAGATATTTCTTGAAACTAAAACCAACAAAAACAACGGTGAATACAATATCAGGTCCTGTAGACTTGATTAAAGGATGTGGTAAAGCACAATTTTTGTTACCTAATGGTACAAAATTTTTGATCAATGATGTTTTATATTCACCACAATCGAAAAGAAATTTGTTGAGTTTTAATGATATATATTCTCATGGTTATGATACTCAAACAATGAATGAAAGGAATGAGAAGTATATGTGTCTTATCACATATAAATCAGGAAAGAAATATGTGATTGAAAAACTATCAATGCTCCCTACTGGATTGCATTATACACATATAAGTCCGATTGAATCAAACATGGTAGTTGATAATTCTTCAATATTAACCAATTGGCATGATCGATTGGGACATCCTGGTTCAACAATGATGCGAAGAATTATAGAAAATACACACGGTGATCCGCTGAAAGACCAGAAGATTTTTCAGAATAATAAGTTTCAATGTAAAGCATGTTCTCTTGGAAAACTTATTATAAGACCATCACCAGACAAAATCCAAACTGAATCACCAATGTTTCTTGAACGTATTCAGGGTGATATTTGTGGACCAATTCATCCACCATGTGGACCATTCAGATACTTTATGGTATTGATTGATGCCTCCAGCAGATGGTCACATGTATGTTTATTGTCAACTCGAAATGTTGCATTTGTAGGATTACTTGCTCAAATAATAAAATTGAGGAATCAATTTCCCGATTATACAATCAAGAAAATTAGACTTGATAATACTGATGAATTTACTTCCCAGACTTTCAATGATTATTGTATGTCTATGGGCATCATTGTTGAGCATCATGTTGCTCATATACATATACAGAATGGATTGGCTGAATCATTGATTAAACGTCTGCAACTGATTGCTAGACCAATGATTATGAAAACAAAGCTCCCTATTTCTATATGGAGACATGCAATTTTACATGCTGCTTCATTAATTTGCATCAGACCAAGTGCATATCATAAATACTCCCCATTGCAGCTTGCATTTGGTAAAGAACCAGACATTTCTCATCTGAGAATTTTTGGATGTATGGTGTATGTGCCTATTGCACCACCGCAACGAAAGAAAATGGGACCTCAAAGAAAGGTTGGAATTTATATCGGTTATGATAGTCCATCAATCATTCGATATCTTGAACCTCAGACAGGCGACGTGTTCACAGCACATTTTGCTGATTGTCATTTTAATGAGGAAATCTTCTCAATGTTAGGGGGAGAACAGAAACATACCGAAAAAGAAATTACATGGTATGTATCATCATTGTTACATCTGGAACCAAGAACAAAACAATGTGAAAAAGATGTACCGCAAATTGTACACTTGCAAAGAATAACAAATCAAATACCAGATGCATTTGCAGACACAAAAGGGGTAACTAAATCATATATACATGCTGCAAATGCCCCTGCTCGAATTGAAATTCCAAAGAAACAAATTGAAGATACTCATGATGTCATTAAACGTCTGAAGCGTGGAAGGCCAGTAGGTTCCAAGGATAAAAATCCTCGAAAAAGAAAAATCATAGAGAAACACGATGATCACAAAATAAAGAATGATGTTCCTGAAGAAACACATGATGATCATAAAATAGAGAATGATGTTCCTGAAAAAACACATGATGATGAAAATGTTCTGTCAGAACCACAAACTGACGAGAATCATGAAATCTCTATCAATTACATTAATACTGGAAAAATATGGAACCGAAAAGATATAGAAAAAATTGATGATATATTTTTCTTATAATGTGGCAATCGACATCATAAATGATAATGAAGATCATGAACCAAAATCTTTTGGTGAATGTAAAAATCGGCAGGATTGGATAAAATAGAAAGAAGCCATCCATGTTGAATTGGATTCGCTAAATAAACATAATGTTTTTAGGCCTATAGTCCTTACACCTGAAGGTGTAAAACCTGTTGGATACAAATGGATTTTTATTCGAAAGCGAAATGAGAAAAATGAAATAGTAAGATATAACGCTCGACTTGTTGCACAAGGTTTTTCTCAAAGACCTGGAATTGATTATGAAGAAACGTATTCTCCAGTGATGGATGCAATTACGTTTCGGTATTTGATTAGCTTGGCAGTATCTGAAAATTTAGAAATGCGTCTTATGGATGTTGTTACAGCTTACTTATATGGATCACTTGATAGTAATATATATATATGAAAATCCTTGAAGGATTTAAGATGCCTGAAGCACAAAGTTCAAAACCCAGAGAATGTTATTCTGTGAAATTACAAAGATCATTATATGGGTTGAAGCAATCCGGCCGAATGTGGTATAATCGACTAAGTGATCACTTGATGAAAAAGATTTATGTAAATAATTCAATATGCCCTTGTGTTTTCATTAAGAAAACAATATCCGGATGCGTAATTATTGCTGTATATGTTGATGATTTAAACATCATTGGACGAATAAGGAAATTCAAGAAGTTGTGTCATACTTGAAGGAAGAATTTGAAATGAAGAATCTTGGAAAAACCAAGTATTGTTTGGGTTTACAAATTGAACAAAAAGAATGCGGAATGTTTGTTCACCAGACAAATTATACAGAAAAGATCCTTAAACGTTTTAATATGGATAAATCATATTCTTTAAGTACTCCAATGGTTGTTAGATCATTAAACATAGAAAAGGATCCATTCCGTCCATGTGAAGATGATGAAGATATTCTTGGTACAAAAGTACCATATCTAAGTGCTATCGGTGCCCTTATGTATCTTACAAATTGTACAAGGCCTGATATATCTTTTGCCGTAAATTTGTTGGCAAGATTTAGCACATATCCAACAAAGAGACACTGGAACGGAATTAAGCATATATTCCGTTATCTACGAGGAACGACAGACTTGGGACTTTTGTATTCAAAATATGATAATCCAAGTATAATTGGTTATGCCGATGCTGGATTGTTGGAAACTTAATTCCGGTGTTTTGACAAAAAGACTTACCAACTGAACTAAGCAACTAAACTGATCATCAACTGAACACGTCATCTACTGATTGTTCGATACAACTGAAGTTCACTCTCGGCAACTGATTCTCTCCCAGCTGATCTCTCAGCTGTACACATCATCAGTTGAAAGCGACAACCGACAAATAGTACATTTACCCGCAACTAGTAGTGGAACGCCGCATTACAGAATGAACAGTGTACGATTGTCAAAT